>NC_090447.1:780294908-780609908 GCF_031143425.1 Pleurodeles waltl | reverse complement strand
TAGAACAATGTCGCAGAACAAACACTGCCTCATTACATGAGGACAAAAGGATATCCAAACATTCCCTGGAAAACAATAGGAATTGTACTAAAGACTTAGGGGCATATTTATACTCTGTCTGCGCCGAATGTGCGTCAACATTTTTGACGCACATTCAGCGCAAACGTTGCCCCGTATTTAAACTTTGACGCCCCAGCCCACGGACAACAAAAATTGCGTCATTTTTTGGATGCGGCAACCCACCTTGCGTTAATCATATGCAAGGTAGGCGTTCCCGTCCAAAAAATGACTTAACCGGCCGTGCGTCGTATTTATGTTTTCGAGCAAAAATTATGCACGGCCGGGAGGCGGAGCCGGAAAATTATGCACAGCCTGATTTGCGTCAAAAACTAACGCCTGGGTCAGGGCAGGCGTTATAATGGGTCAAACACACCTGTATTTAATCAGAATACACAGAAGCAACAGCAGCGCAGCAGAGCAGCAACAGGGAGACATGGAGGTGATTCTAATCCAGCGTGCACGCAGACGCAGAGCCCAGCAGCAACAACAGCAGCTATCACAACACCAGCAGGGGACCCCAAAGGCACCCCAGAAGGCAGGAGAGGATATTCTGCCCCAGAACAACCCTTCATGGCCTCAGGGAACACGACATCATCCAGCGGTACTTGTTGAACTGGCAGGCCATTCAGCAGCTGCTGCGCAACATTGAACCACAGTTGGCCCCCACTTTGATGACACCTCGCACCATCCCAACAGAAACCAAGCTGCTTGCCGTACTTCATATGCTGGCAAGTGGCTCTTTTCAAACAACTGATGCCCTGGTTGCCAGAATATCACAACCATCATTCTCCGCCTTTTTGCCCAAAGTACTGGATGCCATCATTGGACTTACACCCCGCCACATCTGCTTCCCTAACACACTGCAGAAGCAGCAGGAAACCAAACAGGGGTTCTACCTCATCAGTGGCTTCCCACATGTCCTTGGTGCAATCGACTGCACACATGTACGCCTTGTGCCACCTGCTGCAACTGAACACCTCTACCGCAACAGGAAGCACACACATTCCATTAACGTGCAGGCCATTGTCGATCACCAAGGATTGATCACCAACATCGTGGCTAAATATCCTGGGAGTGTACATGACTCCTTCATCTTCCGTCACTGCACCATCAATGAACACTTCCAGAATGGACGGTATGGCAATGGACTACTTGTTGGTAAGTACAAAAACCTACTTATATACACACTGCTCAGCAACTCTCTAGGACACACAACACATACAGCACAACAGCAACATGTGAACAGGAACACACTGAGGTCGTGACATTGCTAGCCAACTTTCTTAGGCCTGCAGTGAACCTGTCACACATCTGAAATTACTGTACAGCCTAATGTTAAGATGTCAACGATCACAACGTGTGGAGTGGGTTGCCTAAATGTCACCTTGCAAAATGTAAGTGTCCCAATGACGTTTACATGAATCCATTGCATAAGTCTAAAGGTATGGGATGTCCAGGGTACATTGATTTGAACGGGTTAACAACACTGTCAATTTTAACCTGTGTATGGAACTATCATCTCACCCCCAGTGAAGACACAGGGACACCTGTATAACAAGTCACAGTGCTAGGGAGGGCACACTGTACTGCAAATTCCAAAACATACTGCTGACAAACGGTCAGCAGACAAACACTTGTTCAGCCAAGGAAACAACACAATGCAGATGGTACATCCTACAAGCCTAGGATGCTACATTATAACACAAAAGAGTCACAGACAACACAAGACAACTACTACCATGAAAGGTGATTTCAATAGGGCCAGCTACATCAACATGATCCCATTCATTTTCTCTTGCAGCTGATCAGGGGTATGGCATCCAGCCATGGATTATGACACCTATTGGCAACCTGAGTACTGCTGCAGAGCGTGCCTACAACGACGCACATATGAGGACACGCAGCATAGTCGAGAGGACCTTCGGCATCCTCAAGTCAAGGTTCCGGTGCCTCGACATCACTGGTGGTAGCCTCCTATATTCCCGGAGATGGTCTATAAGATCATCCTAACATGTGCAGTATTGCACAACATTTGCATCAAAAGGAACATTTCCCTCCTGGAACCAGAGCCACACATGCCTGAAGAGGAGGAAGAGGAGGATGCTGGCCTGCAACATGAGGGGGAACTACAGAACACGTCCGCTGGTATACGCAGGCGGCAACATATTGTCAACGATTTCTTTTAAATATAATCACCGTCACCACTTTAGTTAACTAATTTAAATAAACACCTATAATAATCACCATATCATGGTCTGGCTATTCATTTTTGCACACCTTCATCTCTACTTATCAGAATAAGAGTGTTGCCTCATGGAGCATTGCTGAGATACTGATTAGGACACTGAAAATCCCAGAGCTAATGTGATGCCTAACATACAATGGTCACATACACACACACACAGTAAATTACATCTATCATGTACATTTCTCCTTTGAAGGACAATAGCAGAGGACCACACCTATTTCACACATACATGTTGAAATCAAGGTCCAACACAGCATATGGCACACAACTAAGACACCATCACTCAATAAGGGGAAAACAAGCGTCATACATGAGGCAGTCAATGTGCTTTTGCATCAGTAACAGGAATGTCTGACCAGACCCTTGACAGCAGTAAGTCCAACTGCATCCAATATTTGCAAAGACTATCTGTGACCAGAGTTCCATAGAAGCAGAACATAGACAGCGCAAGTGCCACACATATGAGTAGCATTACACACATGACATTCCATGTACATGTCAGCCCATTTCCTAACTCCTGACACACCCATGCACCTGGTCACAACCCACCTGTCGGAAGAAGTCCCTGGAATACTAAGATGTGTACCCTGATATTCCCTCCTCTACACACACAGACCAACATTAGCAATCAAGTGTGCTACACCCTTTCCTATGGTATGCCATTGTCATAGAACATCTGACTGCATGGACGTCAGGTTAATTTATACACTGTCTTCTAGTTTATAAGCCCTGTTAGCACCTGTAGATTGCTTCCAGTGTGAAAATGTCTGTTGGCCCTTAGAATGCAAATCTCACCTACAGGACTGGTGAGAAACAGATGCAGCCCACACCTGTGATCACCTCCATGCACACCACCCATTTCAAAAAGCACTGCCCCAGCTGATGCCTGGAACAGCATAGGAGTTGCCATTTTGTCAATTACACCTTTAAGCATTGATACTAATTAAGCTGTGTAACACAGCCCTTGGGTTCATTTGTCACATTCAAAAACACAGGACATACACAGTTTGACATGTCAACTGTCTAGTTTGTCCTCCAAACAGTCTGAGACAAGACCACTGATTATGTAACTTGTCAAATTGCTGGATCCTGAATCACCCTGCATTCTGTCAGCCTGACTGGCATCTGTCTGTGCGTCACACTAAAGTATCCCTGTGTCTACATATGTACCACACTTGCGTCAGCAAACCTCTCATTCATCACGGGGTATTGGGCATGGGATTCTTCAATGTATACCCAAATACATTGTATGGCATCATCTGCCTTTTAACTGTACCATTTGAGGAAAATCCTCAGGGAAAAGCAAAATTCATGGCCCATCCCTTGTCTGGGTCTCATTTATGCATGAATGACAAAGTGTGACAGTGTCCTAGGGCCGTAGGCAGGGATTGGGTACGGGGCTTTTAGCAGAACCAGCAACCTCTGATAATGTCCATGAAAAATACACACATGTCAGGACCATGACAGTTCACACACAGAATCACAGTGCTCACAGCATATTGATGGGCCGTGTGTGGTGAATAGCTGCAATAATAATCAGCACAGAGGCTATGATGTTCCCAGATGCAGTGGAAATTGCAGAGACCAACCTGTGTACAAATGTTGTAATGACACCTGCCGGAACATGACACCTGAGACATTATCTCACTCAGCACATCATGGTTGCCCTGTTGACTGTCTCATTACACGTCTTTAGTGACAGGGTGGGACCATCCCATGTAGGTTCACATGTCCTCATCCACTTTACTCACATTGATCAACCAAGGATACTCAGTAGATACAGGAATAGCTGCCACTGACTCATGATGAGTCCTGGACCAAACTGTAACAAATTACACCCCAAACAATATACAGGATCATAATTGGACCACACACATGAACAAGACACCTATGTGCAATTGATCACTGGAAATATGTGGACACGTGCTGTCTTGTATGCTGGTCCACCACAGCCACTTGATAGTTGGAGCTCACTTCTATGGCCTCAGCTGTGGTGTCATCATACATTTGGGATTCACCCTTGTCTGTCTGTGCAAACAACATGGTACCCACTTCCTCAATGCATGTGTATGACTCACTGTGGGATTCACCAACTAGTGCCTAGGAAGCTGTTACCAATACTCTAGGACATAGGATGTTGAAAATGTGGACCATTGACTTGAACAAGCGTCTGCCATCTATCTGGTGCATGCTATGTCACATGTGGTGTCTACGTTACCCTAAATCTTGGAAGTCCACATTACGGATGTTGCTACATGTATGACTAACACATGCCCTCTTTCATTTCCACAATGACTTGCATCTAAGGATTGGACACATGGACGTCACAGTCATACAAGCATATGTGCAATAATGCTTCATGTGATACACACACACTTGGTCAACAAATACAATAGTTGCCAAAGCACACACTTTGAGCCAAAGGCATTTAGGTATTGTACATATGTGCGTCACATTGCTATCCTCTCCTTATGCCAAACATGCACAATTTGTGCAACATATATATGTAGGTCACACTTATGACCAACTATTGCGTCAGCCAACCGTAAAAATACTGTGAAGGGAGTAGCGGATCATGGTCCACTGCAGTATGATGTCACACATGTGAACATACACCATCAACACCATAGTGTGTTCAATCAGCCTATCTCTGATGTGTCCCAAATGTAACATAACAAAAAAATGGAAAAATTGCCCAAAACCAGTTAATGCACTGAAATGTTGACATTCCTAGCGTTATGCGTAATTTTTTGTCTACCAAAACTGTATTTGCATCAGTTTTTTTTACGCACAGGAGTGAAAATTAGCACGCATCCAGATATTTGTACAGGCCATGTACTATTATGTGGATGTGGGCTAATTTTCACTCCTGTGCGTCAAAAAATTTACGCAAATACAGTTTTGATAGACAAAAAATGACGCATAACGCAAAAAAGGCGGGACATTTCATACAGGAAGTAATGTAATAGGATATCCTGTGTACAGATCATGTACAGTGGGTGTACTTTCACTTTCACTTTGCAGTCTACGATCCTTCTAGACTGTGTGGCTGTGTAGAGCGTGGTGTCCTGAGATTTTGTGCTTTTTTGTCCTGTGTGCTATCTATATTGTCCATTTGTGAAATAAATATTGTTGGTGCATACTGTACTACTGTGTTTTGTGTACATTTGTCCATTTATCTTGTGTTTTTGTTGTTTGTGGGAGTCTGTTGTGGGTAGTGTTAGTTTGGGGATAGTTGGGCTCCTTTAGTGGTTAAGTTTACTTTTCATCTGTATTTGTACCCCTACTTTCCCCCTTTTCCCCTTTCTATTTCTTTTACCCCTATTCCCTTTCACTTTTCCACTATGTCTGGTAGGCCACGTCTTGGCAGGATGGGGGAGGAGGAGTTGGGGGGGTTCATATGGCTTGTGTGCCATTTCTTGCCACTCATGATCGAGGCAGGGGGCAAGGTGCTATACGGGTATCCAACAGAGGCGCACAGATTCCGGTGGGGAAAGGTGCTGCATCACCTGCAGCGTGTGTATGCCAGCCAGAGGAGTGACCACCAGCTGAAGCACCGGTGGGCTGACCGCATCACCAGGGAGCAGGATCTCTTGGACCACCTGGGAATCGTGATTGGTGGCCCTGTTGGTGAGTACTAATCATGTAAATGTGCACGATTAAATGCTCTGTAGTGACATAAGAGGATTTGTACTATGTCTGCAAGCTAACTTGCTGACTGTGTGTAATGCTGGGGAAACATACAGGGATAATTGATGCACTATGGTAAGGATCACAATTGCTAGCTGTCAGGTAGCACGAGCTTAGCAAACTTACAGGATACTTTTTCATGAAGTAAATTGGTGTGGCCTTTGTGTCAGACAACCAAACAAAATAGGAGCCAATCATGTCTATATATGGTACTTTTGACAGAGAAGTAAAGATGTACCAACATATTGGCTAACTTTGTTGACGCAATAGCTAGACTGACTTTAGAATCACTACATGATGCTGAAAATGAGTGCTGCCTTCACGTCAATTGATAATAGAAAAGTGGCTCAGAAATATGTCTCATGTGAGTCTGGTTAGTGTGTAAGGAAAGCGTTCACGGAAGTACTATGAATGTTTGGGATTATTGTGTTCCTTGATCTTTTTGGATACATGTCAGATCTGGATTTGAAAACATCGTGAAAAGGTGTAAGGTGCCCTCAGCTAACATCTTAGAATGTTTGTTGGAGTTAGTTGTGCCACATTCCAAATATGGATGGCAGTCCAAAGGTATGCACATGGCTTCACATCTCCATGGTTGGTGCAAATCACCATAGCTGGGCCACATCAATTGAATCAAATGTAACAACAGGAGGGCTTACAAACGTCCCTGCCTCTCCCTCTGTACATTGTACCTATGTGTCATTAATGTTTCATGGCCACAAGGCATGTTTGACTGGTAATGCAGTCCTCAAGTAACCAGGCTTTGGATGTCTCTCTTGGATGCACATGATGAGACGATTACACTCCATATTTTTTTCTGGTCACCAATTACGGGGCATGTTTGCAACCACATGATAGTTAGGGCCAATGTATGTGTGCAGATATGTGTGTAACTGTCACAGGAGACCCATGCTATGTACAAGTTAGCCGTGATATAGCAGATGCAGTACCATCATGTCTGAATGGCTGCCATTTCCTTATTCAGCCTACACAATGTATATGTTTATGTAATTGTTGCGCTGTGCACAGATTTTGAGCACATTTCTTACTTCCATACCTTACAGGTGGACCGGCACCCTACACTGTTGGGAGAGGTGGCGACATTTGAGGACACCGACCACTCCAGTTAGTGTTGATATGTCTGTTATGTGTTGTGTTTGCTGTTTATGGACTTGTGTGTGTTGAACACATAGCAAGGTGTGATGCGTTGGGCAATCATTTCTCTTATTCCATGAGTGGGATTTCAGTTTCTCAAATGTTTTGAGTTGGCCAATGCGTATCCAATGGTATTATGTAGGGATTGTAGGACATTCCTGTAGGCCCCACTGTGAGTACTGGGGTTAGTCATGTGGATGACACTTGTATCAACAAGAGTCACACTGGAAGTCAGCTCCGATTTAGTCAGCCTGTCAGACCCACATTCTCCAAGATTGGTACAGCAAATTGCTTTCCAATAGACTTCTGCTTCCCTATTTACCAACGTAATTATGAAACTGTAGGTAGAACCTCCTAGCCGCATGTACTTCCATATGTAGTGCTACAAGTATGTGGAACTTGAGTGCAATAGCCTAGGTGTGCATGCAATTCATGATCATGGGTGCTCTTGGAACTCTGTGTCTGATGTAAGTCAGGCCTTACTGGAAGTGTATGTTGTGTACCAAGTTCTGCATTCCCTGACATGTGTGGCCCTATGATTGGTCTAGGGTTTGCTGACTCCTAATTGTTGATAGACCTTACCTGTGTTGTGTGTGTAGAGCCAAACATGTGTGGAGTTTTCTATACACTCCTCGGTGTACACGTTGTTGGAAATTGATAGTTGTTTATCCACCCCCCCACCCTCAAACACAGGCATGGGTTTGCGAATGGGGTACCTAGTACTGATGCTACCAGTGTGTAACACATACATGTGAATAAGTGACTGTTTGGTTGGAACCTAGTATACACACTCAGGTTTGGCACTTGGTACTATACAGGCAAGTCCTGTTACAACTTGCAGACCATGTGGCTTTAGTTTTGCATTCCGTACACTGCCATTTGTAGCCCAGTTCTTGGCGGAGGATATGCAGCATGATTCTTAGCTGATAACTGGCAGAACTCAGATTGCAAGTCAAAGCCAGTTGTTACCCATCTTATAGGTTATGGATGTGCTATGTGTGATGTGACCTTTGTAGGCTGGCCTGCCATGTACTTCCTCAGGGACATTCAATGATCTGTATTGGGATATGAGCGGTTACAAGTACTGCAGATGTATTTTCTGATTAACTTCTTGTGCTATTTCACACAATGCAGTCACTAATGTAGCATATTTGCATTTGTCTTCACAGCTGAAAACATGACTCCAGACCAGGTCCGTGAATTCCAGTGCCGGGCCATGAGATACCAGCACATCCTGCTGGTGGAGTCGTGGTTCAGGAGGATGGTCCTGCGATATCGCCATGAACGGGCCTCCGGGGCATGGAGAGCCTTCCCACAGGGTGGCCCTACTTTGCCCACCACAGCCACCACCAGTACAACCACCAATTCAAGCCAGGTGGCCCCACCCACAGCTGGGACTGTTGTGCCTACATCTGCTGGACTTCCAGGCCCCAGCATTGCTACAGGTGCAGGACAGCCCACTGGGCCTGGCACCACACACACACAGACCTCCTCCAACGGTACCCAGACTGCCACAGCTCCACCTGTTGACCCTGGACCGTGTGCTGCGTAAGTTGAGCCACGTGAGCCGGGATGTGCGCCACATTAACCGGCGTGTTAAGTCTATCAAGAGGACCCTCCGCAGGGCCAACCTCAAGACTATATTTGAAATAGACATGATTCCCTCCCCTCCCTCCTCTTTCCTTGTTCCTATAGTTAGTGGGCTTAGTGTTACGTCAGTATAGGCTGTTAGTTTAGTTAGTGTTAGTGGGTGGGGGTCCTGATTCTTTCTATTTTTACTTATTAAGTGTGTGGGTGGGTGGGTGGGGGGCTATGTTGGGGTTCTTGTGTGTTTAAAAAAAAAAAAAGAAAACAACAATTTTTTTTCCCAAAAAAATAATTAATAAATATATATATTTGTTTAGGATAGTATAGTATGTATTTAGGTTAGTATGTGTTGTCCTCCATGTGTACCATCTCATAAGGGGGGTGGGGGTAGATGTTTAGAACGGTTTGTTACATGTGATAAGTAAGTGTAGCTTAGGTTAGTTAGGGACAGTTGTGGGTAATGAGTAGTCAGGGTAGATTAGGGTAGGTAAGATTTTTCCCTCAGTTTCCTCTTCTGTGATTAGCATTTCATAAATATTTGGTTAACCCTTAATAGTATGTGTTGAATGGAACTTGATCCTGGGTTTGCATTCAGTGTACTTACATTTTGTACTATTACATTTGTGTCCTGTGCTACAAACAAATCCCAACTGAGCTGTACGATTGGCAGCTAGCCCAGAGCTACCTTGCAAAGTGTCCACCCTTCGTTAAAACCACAAATCACAGTTAATATGAATGACAATGTGTTTCTGTTGATAAGTGTGTTTTCAAAGTCACAAACAGTGCTTGCAGACTTGGTATTGGGGAAACAGTTTTAGGTCTGACTGCAGTGTGATGATCAAGGACACCCTTATACGATGAGTTATCATTGGCACTCTTGTATTCTTGTCTTCATGACTCTCATACGTCATTTGTGACACAGTTCAGCATGATTACCGATTTGTATGTACACTCAGACACCTTCATTTATGCAGTTTTTGTAGTGTTTGCTTAGATTAGTGTGCACTGTTATATGTGTTATTATTGCATGTTGACAACACTTTGCGGCCACTGTTTGATGACTTAGATATCCCTTGAGGAAGCATTCTTCTGTCCAACACAGCATGATGGTGTATGGTTTCTCACTTCATCAAATATGTCCCTCAGGATGGGCAGAGTATGATGCAATCATGGGCACTGTGCAGATTTCTCTGACTACATAATATCAGGACAGTTGTTTTGACAAGCTACGTAAT
This sequence comes from Pleurodeles waltl, assembly GCF_031143425.1. Lineage (NCBI taxonomy): Eukaryota > Metazoa > Chordata > Amphibia > Caudata > Salamandridae > Pleurodeles > Pleurodeles waltl. The sequence goes on along the minus strand of NC_090447.1, from coordinate 780,599,933 downwards.
TTGACAGTAGGCACATTTCAGTTATCTACTGCACAGTTGATATGTCACATTACCCAGAGACAGATTTGTTGTGTAAGTGCTATTTATTGAATAGTGCTGTAGTGCTATCTGTACATTGTCCATGATTGTGAGTCCATTATAGTGACATATTACATTGTGATCCAACACAAGGGTTTACCAAAATGCGTTTGACATGCCGGGGTTGATGTTTCAGACAGTGCAGAGGGACAGAATTTGCCAAATAGTAGGAGAGAGACAATCACTGGGCTGGGTAACAAGATATACAGTAGTTTGCAGAACAGTGCTTGAGTACAGTTGTTGCAAGACTGGCAAGTTACAAAGCACAGGACCTTGGTAATAGCTGGCCATGTGGCAGGTACTAGTGCTTCCGGGTCATTTTCCTTGTGAATGTGATCTGTTCCATGTCTTCTACTTCTGATGTGTGTGTTGCCTCCTCTGTCCTTCTTGTTGTTGGTTGTTAAAAGGCAACACACACCTCAGTGTTAGAAGACGTGGAGTCAGACATCCCGTTCGCTGTTCCCTGTGAAGGTCTTAAGGGCAGTACTGCAGCAAGGAGTATCAGCTGCTTCTTGAGAATAGCAGCCACATCACAATGGTAGTCAGGCAGGTCGGCCCTGAGGGGTTCAATGTTGCATTCGTGCACGCGTTGACAGGATTGCTGTTGTAGGTGTTGGGTCAACTGTATTACAGCTGTGCTGATTTACTTCTGGGTTTTTTGCTGTTCCTGCAAGATAGATGTTAGGGCTTGCATAGCTGCTGCCTGATCTGCAGATGACATCATGCACAAACGCACCCCCTCTAGGCTGGCTGCCATATTTTGCATCCCTACCCGCACCTCCTTGGCCAGCTCCCGCTGTACTCCAACTACAGTTCTCTCAAAGCTGGTGCCTGTGTTGTCTGAGTCCTCAGCTGTATTGGAGCTGGCAGGTCTTACAATTGGGGTGGTGGGTGGATGCTCTGCGATGGCTGCTTGTTCTGTGCTCCTCCTTGTGACTGAAGGTGGGGTCTGGAGGGTTTCAAGGACCTTTTGGATAATCTCCTGGGGAATGTTTATCGGCTCTTCATCCATGTCATCAAGGTAATCTGGGACAGGCATATCCACAGGAGATCCATCTTCCTCTGCAATGAAACAGGGTACAATTAGTATGTCTGTGTAGTGGCAACTTTGATGTGACATGCCTTCCTTTTGATGAATTCACTTTGTGATCTTGTTTCGTGTTAATTGCTCCAGTCCTTCAGAAGGGCATTCTTCCAGTCCTATGGCCCACCTGCATGTCACATGTATGCTATTGAGTTATTAGACTTGTCAGCATCATCGCCTCTAGGTGTTGGTTTAGGCCAAATAGAGAATTGCCACCTTCTTGTCCTACTCAAGCCTCCGTCTACACCCATTCTCATGGTGAGACCTTTCACTGGCTGTGGGTGTTCTGATGTCCCTGGCAGCACACTTAACAATCTGGACCTGCCCCAATCTCTGATCTTTCACATCCACTTAAATGTATTTGATATGTGGCATATCCTATGAATAGCAATGTTATGATATGATATGGATGTTGGCATTGGTGATCTGTACTGCTGATGTTGGGGAATGTGTGTCACATTGGATTGCCCTGATAATCGTATCAGTGTCCTATTTCCTCCTCTGACTGTGCAGGTGTATTTCAATGACCAGTAACATGTCCCCCCCCTCAATGCTGTTGTCTGAGCAGTATGACATTTGGGATGTTGCATTGTTACCCAGGCACAGGATGGACCCTGACACGTGCAGCATGGGTGTGTCCTTAATGCTGTGTAGCTCCTATTGTTGTTTACATTGGCTGATGTTTGTGACAACCATGGGCATTGACATTTGACAGTACCGGGCCTTTTTCTTGTTTCTGGGGATTGTTGAAGTTGTCATCCTCATCCCCTAATTTAGGTGTGTATGATCCATGGGGAGGTTACTGCCATTGGCTACTTGAGCTGCACACAGAGTGGAGGTGGTAGTGGCAACTGTTGTCACTGTTGCATTCCAGTTGTCGGTATGGCTAGAGGTTGTTAAGAGGGCCCTAGTTAATGTAGGGGGTATGGTGGCTGACGTGTGCCGGGATGTAAGTTTGATGTTGTGGCCTTCCCTCCTGGCGTGGCTTTCCCTTTGCTCCATCGTTGGCATGACAGCATGCCCCCATGGGACTGTTGGTGGTGTTGTGTAATGGTGTGCCGCAGGTCTTCTGAGAACGGGCCATTCCCCCATGCCGTGCCCCTTTACCCATACCACTCCATGTATATGATGACTTTCATGCATTTTGTGGTCAGTATCCCCCCTCTATTCACAGTTGACATTATTGCATTACAATTACCCATGCGACTTACCCTGCATGTGCGTTGTCTCCTGGTAGTCTGCGCTGTCCTGTCCTTGAATCCCTGTGACAATCTCCTCAGGGATGACAGCTGCGACTATCTCCTCCATGTGGTCCAGGGCCTCCTGGTGTGCTGGACTCCCACCTCCAGTCTGCAGTGCTGCCTTCCTGTTCCTGGCCATCTTTTCCTTGGCCCTGCGCTTGCAGTCATGCCAGCGTTTCTTGCACGCGATGACTGTTCTGCGTACTTCAGCCACACATTTAACCCCTTCGCTGCCAGGCCTTTTCCCCCTCCTGTGCCAGGCCTTTTTTTGACTATTTGGGGCAGTTCGCGCTTAGGCCCTCATAACTTTTTGTCCGCATAAGCTAACCAAGCCAAATTTGCGTCCTTTTTTTCCAACATCCTAGGGATTCTAGAAGTACCCAGACTTTGTGGGTTCCCCTGAAGGAGGCCAAGAAATTGGGCAAAATACAGGGAAAATGTAGTTTTTTTCAAAACAATTGGAAAAAGTGGCTGCAGAAGAAGGCTTGTGGTTTTTCTCCTGAAAATGGCATCAACAAAGGGTTTGTGGTGCTAAACTCAGCAGCTTCCCAGCTTTCAGGAACAGGCAGACTTGAATCCGAAAACCCAATTTTCCAACACAATTTTGGCATTTTACTGGAACATACCCCATTTTTGCAATTTTTTGTGCTTTCAGCCTCCTTCCAGTCAGTGACAGAAATGGGCATGAAACCAATGCTGAATTCAGCAAGGGGTCATTTGTGTAGATCCTACAAGGGTTTCCTACAGAAAATAACAACTGAAAAAGAAAAATATTGAAATTGAGGTGAAAAAACCATAAATGTTTCTCTACGTTTTACTCTGTAACTTTTCCCTGCAATGTCAGATTATCGAAAGCAATATACCGTTACGTCTGCTGGACTCCTCTGGTTGCGGGGATATATAGGGCTTGTAGGTTCATCAAGAACCCTAGGTACCCAGAGCCAATAAATGAGCTGCACCCTGCAGTGCGTTTTCATTCTATACCGGGTATACAGCAATTCATTTGCTGAAATATAAAGAGTAAAAAATTGCTATCAAGAAAACCGGCACAAGATAAGGTGTTGAGGAGCAGTGGTTATTTGCACATCTCTGAATTCCGGGGTGACCATACTAGCATGTGAATTACAGGGCATTTCTCAAATAGATGTCTTTTTTACACACTCTCCTATATTTGGAAGGAAAAAATGTAGAGAAAGACAAGGGGCAATAACACTTGTTTTGCTAATCTATGTTCACCCAAGTCTCCCGATAAAAATGATACCTCACTTGTGTGGGTAGGCCTAGCGCCCGCGACAGGAAATGCCTCAAAGCGCAACGTGGACACATCCAAATTTTTGAAAGAAAACAGAGGTGTTTTTTGCAAAGTGCCTACCTGTAGATTTTGGCCTCTAGCTCAGCCGGCACCTAGGGAAACCTACCAAACCTGTGCATTTCTGAAAACTAGAGACCTAGGGGAATCCAAGATGGGGTGACTTGCGGGGCTCGGACCAGGTTCTGTTACCCAGAATCCTTTGCAAACCTCAAAATTTGGCAAAAAAAACACATGTTCCTCACATTTCTGTGGCAGAAAGTTCTGGAATCTGAGAGGAGCCACAAATTTCCTTCCACCCAGCGTTCCCCCAAGTCTCCCGATAAAAATGATACCTCACTTGTGTGGGTAGGCCTAGCGCCTGCGACAGGAAACGCCCCAAAGCGCAACGTGGACACATCCAAATTTTTGGAAGAAAACAGAGGTGTTTTTTGCGAAGTGCCTACCTGTAGATTTTGGCCTCTAGCTCAGCCGGCACCTATGGAAACCTACCAAACCTGTGCATTTCTGAAAACTAGAGACCTATGGGAATCCAAGATGGGGTGACTTGCGGGGCTCGGACCAGGTTCTGTTACCCAGAATCCTTTGCAAACCTCAAAATTTGGCAAAAAAAACACATGTTCCTCACATTTCTGTGGCAGAAAGTTCTGGAATCTGAGAGGAGCCACAAATTTCCTTCCACCCAGCGTTCCCCCAAGTCTCCCGATAAAAATGATACCTCACTTGTGTGGGTAGGCCTAGCGCCCGCGACAGGAAACGCCCCAAAGCGCAACGTGTACACATCCAAATTTTTGGAAGAAAACAGAGGTGTTTTTTGCGAAGTGCCTACCTGTAGATTTTGGCCTCTAGCTCAGCCGGCACCTAGGGAAACCTACCAAACCTGTGCATTTCTGAAAACTAGAGACCTAGGGGAATCTAAGGAGCGGTGACTTGCAGGGCTCGGACCAGGTTTTGTTACCCAGAATCCTTTGCAAACCTCAAAATTTGGCTAAAAAAACACATGTTCCTCACATTTCTGTGGCAGAAAGTTCTGGAATCTGAGAGGAGCCACAAATTTCCTTCCACCCAGCATTCCCCCAAGTCTCCCGATAAAAATGATACCTCACTTGTGTGGGTAGGCCTAGCGCCTGCGACATGAAACGCCCCAAAGCGCAACGTGGACACATCCAAATTTTTGGAAGAAAACAGAGGTGTTTTTTGCGAAGTGCCTACCTGTAGATTTTGGCCTCTAGCTCAGCCGGCACCTAGGGAAACCTACCAAACCTGTGCATTTCTGAAAACTAGAGACCTAGGGGAATCCAAGATGGAGTGACTTGCGGGGCTCGGACCAGGTTCTGTTACCCAGAATCCTTTGCAAACCTCAAAATTTGGCTAAAACAACACATGTTCCTCACATTTCTGTGGCAGAAAGTTCTGGAATCTGAGAGGAGCCACAAATGTCCTTCCACCCAGCGATCCCCCAAGACTCCCGATAAAAATTATACCTCACTTGTGTGGGTAGGCCTAGCGCCCGCGACAGGAAACGCCCCAAAGCGCAACGTGGACACATCCAAATTTTTGGAAGAAAACAGAGGTGTTTTTTGTGAAGTGCCTACCTGTAGATTTTGGCCTCTAGCTCAGCCGGCACCTAGGGAAACCTACCAAACCTGTGCATTTCTGAAAACTAGAGACCTAGGGGAATCCAAGATGGGGTGACTTGCGGGGCTCGGACCAGGTTCTGTTACTCCAGACTCCTTTGCAAACCTCAAAATTTGGCTAAAACAACACATGTTCCCCACATTTCTGTGGCAGAAAGTTCTGGAATCTGAGAGGAGGCACAAATTTCCTTCCACCCAGCGTTCCCCCAAGTCTCCCGATAAAAATGATACCTCACTTGTGTGGGTAGGCCTAGCGCCCGCGACAGGAAACGCCCCAAAGCGCATCGTGGACACTTCCAAATTTTTGGAAGAAAACAGAGGTGTTTTTTGTGAAGTGCCTACCTGTAGATTTTGGCCTCTAGCTCAGCCGGCACCTAGGGAAACCTACCAATCCTGTGCATTTCTGAAAACTAGAGACCTAGGGGAATTCAAGATGGGGTGACTTGCGGGGCTCGGATCAGGTTCTGTTACCCAGAATCCTTTGCAAACCTCAAAATTTGGCTAAAAAAACACATGTTCCTCACATTTCTGTGGCAGAAAGTTCTGGAATCTGAGAGGAGCCACAAATTTCCTTCCACCCAGCGTTCCCCCAAGTCTCCTGATAAAAATGATACCTCACTTGTGTGGGTAGGCCTAGCGCCTGCGACAGGAAACGCCCCAAAGCGCAACATAGACACATCCAAATTTTTGGAAGAAAACAGAGGTGCTTTTTGCGAAGTGCCTACCTGTAGATTTTGGCCTCTAGCTCAGCCGGCACCTAGGGAAACCTACCAAACCTGTGCATTTCTGAAAACTAGAGACCTAGGGGAATCCAAGATGGGGTAACTTGCGGGGCTCGGACCAGGTTCTGTTACCCAGAATCCTTTGCAAACCTCAAAATTTGGCTAAAACAACACATGTTCCCCACATTTCTGTGGCAGAAAGTTCTGGAATCTGAGAGGAGCCACAAATTTCCTTCCACCCAGCGTTCCCCCAAGTCTCCCGATAAAAATGATACCTCACTTGTGTGGGTAGGCCTAGCGCCCGCGACAGGAAACGCCCCAAAGCGCATCGTGGACACTTCCAAATTTTTGGAAGAAAACAGAGGTGTTTTTTGTGAAGTGCCTACCTGTAGATTTTGGCCTCTAGCTCAGCCGGCACCTAAGGAAACCTACCAATCCTGTGCATTTCTGAAAACTAGAGACCTAGGGGAATTCAAGATGGGGTGACTTGCGGGGCTCGGATCAGGTTCTGTTACCCAGAATCCTTTGCAAACCTCAAAATTTGGCTAAAAAAACACATGTTCCTCACATTTCTGTGGCAGAAAGTTCTGGAATCTGAGAGGAGCCACAAATTTCCTTCCACCCAGCGTTTCCCCAAGTCTCCTGATAAAAATGATACCTCACTTGTGTGGGTAGGCCTAGCGCCTGCGACAGGAAACGCCCCAAAGCGCAACATGGACACATCCAAATTTTTGGAAGAAAACAGAGGTGCTTTTTGCGAAGTGCCTACCTGTAGATTTTGGCCTCTAGCTCAGCCGGCACCTAGGGAAACCTACCAAACCTGTGCATTTCTGAAAACTAGAGACCTAGGGGAATCCAAGATGGGGTAACTTGCGGGGCTCGGACCAGGTTCTGTTACCCAGAATCCTTTGCAAACCTCAAAATTTGGCTAAAAAAACACATGTTCCTCACATTTCTGTGGCAGAAAGTTCTGGAATCTGAGAGGAGCCACAAATTTCCTTCCACCCAGCGTTCCCCCAAGTCTCCCGATAAAAATGATACCTCACTTGTGTTGGTAGGCCTAGCGTCTGCGACAGGAAACGCCCCAAAGCGCAACGTGGACACATCCAAATTTTTGGAAGAAAACAGAGGTGTTTTTTGCGAAGTGCCTACCTGTAGATTTTGGCCTCTAGCTCATCCGGCACCTAGGGAAACCTACCAAACCTGTGCATTTCTGAAAACTAGAGACCTAGGGGAATCCAAGATGGGGTGACTTGCGGGGCTCGGACCAGGTTCTGTTACCCAGAATCCTTTGCAAACCTCAAAATTTGGCTAAAACAACACATGTTCCTCACATTTCTGTGGCAGAAAGTTCTGGAATCTGAGAGGAGCCACAAATTTCCTTCCACCCAGCGTTCCCCCAAGTCTCCCAATAAAAATGATACCTCACTTGTGTGGGTAGGCCTAACGCCCGCGACAGGAAACGCCCCAAAGCGCAACGTGGACACATCCAAATTTTTGGAAGAAAACAGAGGTGTTTTTTGCGAAGTGCCTACCTGTAGATTTTGGCCTCTAGCTCAGCCGGCACCTAGGGAAACCTACCAAACCTGTGCATTTCTGAAATCTAGAGACCTAGGGGAATCTAAGGAGGGGTGACTTGCGGGGCTCGGACCAGGTTCTGTTACCCAGAATCCTTTGCAAACCTCAAAATTTGGCTAAAACAACACATGTTCCTCATATTTCTGTGGCAGAAAGTTCTGGAATCTGAGAGGAGCCACATATTTCCTTCCACCCAGCATTCCCCCAAATCTCCTGATAAAAATGATACCTCACTTGTGTGGGTAGGCCTAGCGCCCGCGACAGAAGACGGCCCCAAAACGCAACGTGGACACATCACATTTTTTCATAGAAAACAGTGCCTACCTGTGGATTTTGGCCTCTAGCTCAGCTGGCACCTAGGGAACCCTACCAATCCTGTGCATTGTTGAAAACTAGAGACCTAGGGGAATCCAAGATGGGGTGACTTGTGGGGCTCTGACCAGGTTCTGTTACCCAGAATCCTTTGCAAACCTCAAAATGTGGCTAAAGAAACACGTTTTCCTCACATTTCGGTGACAGAAAGTTCTGGAATCTGAGAGGAGCCACAAACTTCCTTCCACCCAGCATTCCCCCAAGTCTCCCGGTAAAAATGATACCTTACTTGTGTGGGTGGGCCAGGTGCCTGCAACAGAATAAGGCCCAGAACTTGTAGAGATGGAGGGGATAGCACAAAGAGTTTATAAGGACATAGGCCCTCATTCTAACCCCGGCGGTCTCAGACCGCTGGGGCCAGGGTCGGCGGGAGCACCGTCGACAGACCGGCGGTGCCCCGCAGGGCATTCTGACCGCAGCGGTTTGGCCGCGGTCAGAAAGGGTAAACCGGCGGTCTCCCGCCGGTTTACCGCTGCCCTTAGAATCCCCCATGGCGGCGCAGCTTGCTGCGCCGCCATGGGGGATTCTGACACCCCCTACCGCCATCCTGTTCCTGGCGGTTCACCCGCCAGGAACAGGATGGTGGTAGGGGGTGCCGCGGGGCCCCTGGGGGCCCCTGCCATGCCCATGCCAATGGCATGGGCACGGCAGGCGCCCCCGTAAGAGGGCCCCACAAAGTATTTCAGTGTCTGCCTAGCAGACACTGAAATACGCGACGGGTGCAACTGCACCCGTCGCACCTTCCCACTCCGCCGGCTCAATTCTGAGCCGGCATCTTAGTGGGAAGGTTGATTTGCCCTGGGCTGGCGGGCGGCCTTTTGGCAGCCGCCCGCCAGCCCAGGGCAAATCCCAAAATACCCTCAGCGGTCTTTCGACCGCGGAGCGGTATTTTGGTGGGGGAACTTCGGCGGGCGGCCTCCGCCGCCCGCCGAAGTTAGAATCACCCCCATATTCTTTTATACATCTTTAGACTGACTCTGCTTTGGGGACCCACATAAGTGAGGTGTCATTTTACTTGGGAGACTGAGGGGAACACTGGGGAGTAGGAATTTTGTGCTGGAGCGGTGATCGTACAAACAAAACTCAGAAAAATATGCTTTTTTATGCAAATTTTGCGGTTTGCAGAGGCGTCTGGGTAAGAAAATGTTGGGGGATCCACGCAAGCCACATCTCCCTGCAATGGAGATGTCTGGGTTTGGTAGGTTTCCCTAGATGTAGGCCGCACCCAGGACCAAAAACACAGGTGGCCCCTAACCCCAAAACACAGGTAGTTTTGTAATATATCATTTTGATGTGTCCACATACGTCTGTGATGTGCCAAGCACTAAAATTGTGAAAAGAAACGCACTTAGGTTATGTGAAAAAGACCCCTCACCCACCAACCAAGTTGGTGGCATGCTTCATCATCGGGGTCCCACCTGAGACACCTAGCGTGTCTCAAGTGTGCTGCGACGCCTGATTACAGCGGAGCAGGTTTTGTCATTTGTACCACACATACTGGTTGGATTTGGCACGAGGGTGAGTGATGGTTCAGTAGATCAAATTTTATTAACAAGAGATTTCACAAAAGTGAAATGCACTGGTAATAACTGAAAGGCCAAAAAACTGAACCAATGACTCACTGCTCGTGAGCTGTAAAGCCACGACAAGGCACCAACCGCTTTACAGTCCATTCACACACCTTTCATACATGACATGCACTAGACCATTCACGCCGCCAGCCACGGGCCCAGCACATTACAAGACTCGCATCCACAGACAGCGCCAGTCAAGGGCCCATCACTTTCATACGCCCACTTGCCTGATACAGCAATCACACCAGCGGATGAGTGTGTGGACTGGCGTTTGGCTGGCACTGCCAGCCAAGCGCCACCCCACCCACACCACCAGCCAAGCGCCACCCCACCCACACCGCCAGTCCAGCGCCACCCCACCCACACCGCCAGCCAAGCGCCACCCCACACACACCGCCAGCCAAGCGCCACCCCACCCACTCCACCAGCCAAGCGCCACCCCACCCACACCGCCAGCCCAGCGCCACCCCACCCACACTGCCAGCCAAGCGCCACACCACCAGCCAAGCGTCACCCCACCCACACCGCCAGCCAAGCGCCACCCCACGCACACCGCCAGCCAAGCGCCACCCTACACATACCATCCCCTTTTTTTGTTTTTAAACAACAAAGAAACCACTAATCATAAATGAGTACAAAACTACAAACACAAAAGCTCTAACTGAATACATGACTAATGCCAACCGTGAAACCGAACATATAAAAATATAAAACACCAGTTTACGCTCACGGAATTTCCCAATAATTCTTCTGTATGTGGTAGCTCCTGAAACAGCCACCCACACACAGCAAGGCTTTGAAGGACAATCAGGGCAGTACATCCTAGTCTCCTTCCTGATACCTCTTCGAGCACAGACTCTACATCTCTTAGCAGGAAAGTTTTTTTGGGCCGTGGGAGGAATGTGCTCAGCAAAGTGACGATCTTTCAATCTAGCCACATCCTCCACCACTGCTTCTCTAGGAACTCTTGCCTGTTCCAGCACAACAAGGCTAGCTATGATAGACTCCTGAAATTTCACAAATGTCATCCTTGACTCTGGAGAACTATCCTTAAACACAACAAAAGCATTAAAAGTTGCCAAGTGGAACAAGTGAACCGCTAATTTCTTATACCACACATAAGACTTACGAGCAGCAGTGTAAGGTTCTAACCTCTGATCTACTCTATCAACACCACCCATGTGCTTATTATAGTCTAAGATGCACACAGGTTTGCGCACTTCAGCAACCTGACCCCAAACAGCCACAGGTGAAGTACTCTCATCATGGATGGTGCTTAGCATGTATACATCCCTCTTGTCTACAAATTTCAGAGCTAGCAGCTCATCATTCCGCAAGGCACTGCACTGTCCCTTCTCAAGTTTTTTACAGACAAGCTCTTTTGGATAGCCTTTCTGATTAGAGCGGATTGTGCCACAAGCAACAGTGTCCACTCTGAACAACTCCTTGAACAACCGAACTCCAGTGTAGAAGTTATCTACATATAAATGGTGACCTTTGTTAAACAGTCGTCTACCAAGTTCCCACACAATTTTCTCACTAACTCCAAAAGTGGGAGGACAACCAGGGGGGTCAATATTGGAATCCCTACCAGTGTAGACCCGGAAATTATAAACATATCCTGTACTACTTTCTGACAGCATATACAATTTAATTCCATACCGTGCCCTCTTGCTAGGAATGTACTGCCTAAAAACCAAACGACCCTTGAACAGGACCAAAGACTCATCTACAGATATTTCTTTCCTTGGAACATAGATCTCTGAAAACCGAACTACCAAATGATCAAGGACAGGTCTAATCTTAAAAAGACGGTCAGAATCAGGATGATCTTGTGGCAAGGCTAAAGCATTATCTACAAAATGCAACATCCGAAGAAGAAGCTCATACCGGTTACGACTCATGATGGCAGGAAATATAGCAGTTGCCATCAAGGGACTAGTAGACCAATATGAAGACAGCGATGGCTTCCTTATCAGCCCCATCAAAAAAGTTAAACCCAAGAACTTTTTCAACTCTTCCAGATTTGTGGGAATCCACCGGCTAGCTCTAGAGTGTGGCCTAAGTCTGGCAGCGTTGTCCCTCAAAAACTGCTCTGCATACAAATTAGTCTGCTCAACAATCTCTTCCAAAAATATATCGTCCATAAACAACTGAAAAAAGTTGATGGGCAAAAAGTTTTCCGTATTAACTCGACACCCTGGAAAACCAGTAAACGCAGGCAACTGTGGCAGCTCCATGTTTGGTGCAACCCATGTGTCAGGTCTTCCAATGGGAAGCCTTTCAGCCGCTGGCTCCTGCACCATTGGCACATCACTGTCCTCCTCTAAAACAGGCCCTTCATCAGCACTGAGAGTGGCTTCATCATCAGATGATTCATCTCTGACAGAAAATTCACTTCCAGAATCCTGCACTTCCTCCTCTGCCTCAGATGCAGAGTCAGTCTCATATTCATGGTCAGAAGATGACTCAAAAAGCACACTAACAACCTGCTGAGCGGTCATCCTACGGCTAGCCATGATCCTTCCTGCAAAAATTAACTGGAAAAATACACCACCAACAACCAGCACTGTGTAAGATAAGTAACAAAGTATAGGTTTATCACTAAGAGTTATAAACTCAAAAACTATACTGCTCACTTGCCTGAAAAAGCTTGACTCACCAGCAACTACTCTGCACAGCCACAGCAATCACCAACGATATCCCACTAAAAAGAGAAAAAAAAAAGCAAATTAGACATAAGACAACACAATAATCATTGTGCATAAATCTAAGGACAATTTCACACACAATCCTGCATTCAGTACACCACCTACAAACATGTCATTCATGCATTGCAACAATACTCACTTGGAGTAAATTTATTTACTTACCTAAAACATGCAGCTACGCAAACCGCAGGACAACTACTGCCAAAACTGCAACAAGCCACAGCAAAGTCAGCAAAAGCTTTGAACTAGAACAAAAAGGAGAAAAACTGTTATTATCATAAAAGCAAATATTTCGCCAGTTGACAAACACTCCGCCACTAACCATTTTTTAATTTTCCCTTGTGTCTAGTGTTCTCTGCTTGGGGGAAGATGGGCCTAAAAAAAATAGGCCAATCTACCCCCAAGGGGAGGGGGCAGAAATCGCCCAGATAACATTGCACCCTTTGGGGGGGGGGCGACCCTTGCCCAAGGGGCCACACCCCCACACAAAGCACACACACACACATATAGTATCCCTGGCGCTATGGGGATTCTGCCCCCCTTGGGGACAGAAAGGCCTAAAAAATAGGCATATCTGCCCCATAATACATATGGGCCCCTGAGGCCGACCCTTGCCCAAGGGGCCGTCCCCCAACGCAAATAAAAAAAAACAACAATAAAATCCCTGGTGTCTAGTGGCTTTCTGCCCCCCTTGGGGACAGATTGGCCTAAAAATAAGGCCAATCTGCCCCCAAGGGGGGCAGAAACGACGATAAATACATTGCCCCCCCAGGGGGAGCGACCCTTGCCCAAGGGGCCAACCCCCAACACAAAGCACACATACAAAACATAATATTGCTGGCGCTATTGGGATTCTGCCCCCCTTGGGGGAAGAAAGGCCTAAAAAAAATAGGCCTATCTGTCCCCAAGGGGGGCAGAACTGCCCAAAAATACATGTGGGCCCCTGGGGGCGACCCTTGCCCAAGGGGCCGCCCCCCAACACAAAAAATAAAAACCAACAATAAAATCCCTGGTGTCTAGTGGCTTTCTGCCCCCCTTGGGGGCAGATCGGCCTAAAAATAGGGCCAATCTGCCCCCAAGGGGGGCAGAAACGACGATAAATACATTGCGCCCCCCGGGGGAGCGACCCTTGCCCAAGGGGCCACCCCCAACACAAAGCACACATACAAACATATATTTCTGGCGCTATTGGGATTCTGCCCCCCTTGGGGGCAGAAAGGCCTAAAAAAAATAGGCCTCTCTGCCCCCAAGGGGGGCAGAAGTGCCCAAAAATACATGAGGGCCCCTGGGGGCGACCCTTGCCCAAGGGGCCGCCCCCAACACAAAAAATAAAAATCAACAATAAAATCCCTGGTGTCTAGTGGCTTTCTGCCCCCCTTGGGGGCAGATCGGCCTAAAAATAGGGCAGAAACGACGCAAAATACATTTGCCCCCAAAGGGGAGCGACCCTTGCCCAAGGGGTCGCTCCCCCACACACTAAAAAATCACACACATACACAAATCCCTGGTGTCTAGTGGGCATTCCTGCTGCCCGATCGCATCGCAGGAATGCTCAAAGAGACATCGAGGGAAAGGAAAACCCTTTCCTTTCCCTCGATGCCTCTTTCAGAGCACCCCCACCCCGCACGAAGGTGAAAAACTCACCTTCTCCCTTAGACGCGCTGGGAGCAAATGGCTTCCAGCGCATCTTTCCCCCTTTCCATGAAATCAGCGCGCGCTGACGTCATGGGGGGGCGGCGGGGGGGTGGGGGTGAAAGGGGAAGGGATTCCCCTTTCAGCCCTGGCCTGGGGGGGTTGGGGGGCGGCCCTCGGGGGAAGCGCTTGCGCTTCCCCCGACTGCCAGTCCCAGGACGTAATGGTTACGTCCATGGCACCACACGGGCGCTGCCATGGACGTAACCATTACGTCCCTGGCGGGGAAGGGGTTAATCTTGTCGACAATTTGTTGCCAAATAGCCTCTCTCCTACTGATTGGCAACTTTGAGGTGACAAACAGTTGGTGCTGGTGTTCCGTCACCTCTTTAACCAGAATTTCCTGCTCCTCTGTACTGCAGCGACACTTTCTTTTCTTCTTATAAGTGTCCTGGTTCTTGTGTGGGTCCTCCTAGCTGGTTCCTGGTCTGATGTCATCTTCCTGGGGTCTGTTGGGGCATCTGGGATCCATTTTGGCTCTCCTCTGGTGAAATGGCATTGTTCGCGGGTTTTTTTGACGCTATTGCGTCAAAAAACGGCGAATATCTGGTTTGCGGGGTCGTAAATTGACCCACAGTCATTTCTGACATGTTAACGTCATTTTGCTCTATGACTTGACACTGCGGTGTGCGTAAAAAATAATTACTCCCACCTGTGGTTTGCGCCGCCATGCGTCAAAGTATAAATTTGACGCACGCACGGCGCACCAAAATGGCGTTAGCCGGCGGTAATGTTTTAGAAGCAAAACTGCGCCAGCGCAGTTTTGCATCAAAAAGTGTAAATATGGGCCCAAACATGTACATAGAATGTAACATCTTGAATTTAACACATCTGCAGAAAATTCAAGGGCCCTGGATAATTGTGTGCACTTCAGGAAACACTACACATCAAAGTTTTGAGTGCCATAAAATGATTGTGCACATTGTAAGCGATCTGAACATCAAGTTTTAAATGCGGGAAAAGAATTGCACACACTGCCAATTCTCATAAGTACATGCTAATGCCATGAAATGATCGCACACACTGTAAGCGATCTGTACATCAAGGTTTAAATGCGGGAAATGAATTGCGCGTCTTGCTGATTCGAAGGTCACCATGCAAATGCCAAGAAATGGTTGCGCACAATGAATATCAAAAGTTAAATGCAAGGAATGAATCGCGCATCTTGCTGATGCGAATGTCACCATGCAAATGCCAAGAAATGGTTGCGCACAATGAATATCAAGAGTTAAATGCAGGGAATGAATCGCGCGTCTTGCCTGTTCGAATGTCACCATGCAAATGCCAAGAAATGGTTGCGCACAATGAATATCAAGAGTTAAATGCAAGGAATGAATTGCACGTCTTGCCAATTCGAATGTCACCAGGCAAATGCCAAGAAATGGTTGCGCACAATGAATATCAAGAGTTAAATGCACGGAATGAATCGCGCTTCTTGCCGATTCGAAAGTCACCATGCATTTGCCAAGAAATGGTTGCGCACAATGAATATCAAGAGTTAAATACGAGAAATGAATCGCGCGACTTGCCGATTCGAATGCCACCATGTAACTGCCAAGAAATGGTAGCGCACAATGAATATCAAGAGTTAAACACGAGAAATGAATCGTGCGTCTTGCCAATTGGAATGCCACCATGTAACTGCCAAGAAATGGTAGCGCACATTCACTCGCACAAGGTAAATTCTCTCAACATGAAAATTAGGCCCAAGAACTCGAATGCCTTCGAAGCTTCCTTTACAAAAGTTGAGATAATTTAGGAAATCTGTGTTTTCTGTGTACTGTGCTGGAAACAAAATCTATTTGCTTTGGTCTTGGTATTAATTTACTGGTGTTATTGCTAGGCATGTACAAACTTGTGTCTCTGTTCCCAGGTGAAATTCATGAAGTTTACAATCTTTTTAGGACTGGCTCGACAGTGCAGCTCGTACCAGACCTTATGTAAGCAAAGAGGAAAAGAACTTGAATAAGCACTACTAAGGTGTTTTGTCTCTCCTAGCAAACTGATTACTTTGGGTCCAGCAATTGATTCAGCTGTTGTTGCCCAGTTCGACCAAAAGAATTACTTTATTGCACTTATATTGGTTCTCGGAGGGTTTAGTTTACCTAAATGAGTGCAGGGTGCAGCACTTTAAAGCTAGATCTAATGGCTATGCCAATGCTTGTTTTAGTAAGGTAGCGAACAAAAACACAAAAAGAACGCTTTGAATGAGAGCATACCTTCTTCAAGGGAGAACTTAAAACATGGAACTGTTTTTTCAAAATTATTTCAAGCCGAGGTAAGGCTAGATATAGAGCAGACACCTGGTATCATTGTGAAGTTCAAAAGATATATCTTTCACCCACTTTTGACCCTCATTAAAATATCCAAATTACTAATTATTATTATGTACTACATCGGTAACGTTTCATAGTCTTCATAATGATAAAGTGGTGAGTTGGCCGTGCTGGGGAACAAATCAGTGCTTTTTGAATAATGCATACATCTCAGCAGCAGGCTCCATACACAGCAATCTGCAATATTATCAATTGAATAGATTATGTGGTTGTATACAGAGCTGGGAGGAGCATTACGCAGAAAACCAAAATTCCCTTTAAAATTATTTTGTGCACCACTGTTTTGTGGGTCTGCTGATGACATTTTTCAATTTTGTCAAATGGTGCACATTTGCCCCGCCAATCACACAACAAATCATGAAACACAACAAAATACCACGATTTCCCGAACCAGCAAATGTTTGCGTGTTTTTTGGCATGTGTAGAAAACTATGAAAACAAAATGTCTTGCGGAGCAAAACAAAAATCGCCCACCCCTAATTGTAACAATTTTATAGTATGACATTTTTGTCCTCCTTATTCTGAGCCAGTAAAATGTATAGCAAACAAATCACACATAAGCATGCACTCCAGTACTACAAATTTCGTTTTGAAAGCATGTCACGTGTGCCTTCGATTTCATTTTACTTAAAAGTTGGCTTTCGTTTATTGTCCCCTGTAGCTCTGACAACTGAATCATGAAACCGTAAATATTAAAGGTCTTGGAAACTACTGATCACTGATCTTGGCGGTAGCCCTCTGTAATAAATAGCAGGATATAGAAGTGCAAGTCACAGGGGACAACAGGGTGTTTGACAATCTATTTGAGCAGTTGATGGGATAGAGGCATTCTGAAACCCTGTGCTGACCCGTGATGGAGTGCACTTCTTCTTCCCGGAGGGAAAGGAGGTAAAAGATGCCATACAGTAAATTTAAAAAACTCCGAACACAGGATCTATAAGCGTCTGATTACGATTATTATTATTATTTTTAAAATAGCCTTTTCCTCAACACAGTAGGAAACGGCTTCATTGGGATACATTCAGCAATATTACATTTAATTCTCAAACAGTTAAAACTAACCTAAAAAAGCAGCAAACACTTAACGACGAAATACACTATCACAAACCAAATTGAAAACCATTACTAAAACAACTTTAGCCGGAGAAGGGATCTGTTGCAACATTACTCTCGAAAATTACTATCTGCCAGGCACAGCGGCACATTTTGAGCTGGCAATAAAAGTACTAAGATATAAGGATTTTGAAAGAAAATATTTAGGGCCAGATGTAGGAAGGCATTTGCGCCTCGCAAACGCCGCCTCACTCGATGCAGAAACACATATTGCGAGTCGGGACCAACTCGCAAAATGTGTTTCCGACTCGCAAATAGGAAGGGGTGTGCCCTTCCTATTTGCGAGTCGCACCGCGATGTAGAGTTGATTTGTGACCGCGAAAGCGTTCGCAAATCAACTCGCAGTTACCATCCACTTAAAGTGGATGGTAACTCATTCGCAAACGGGAAAGGGTCCCCATGGGACCCCTTCCCCTTTGTGAATGCTCACTAAATTATTTTTGTCAGAGAAGGCAGTGGTGCCATGGACCACTGCCTACTCTGAAAAAATCCGAAACAAAAAGGTTTCGGTATTTTTTCTATTTGCAGCTCATTTTCCTTTAAGGAAAACGGGCTGCAAATAGAAAAAAAAAACTGCTTTATTTAAAAGCAGTCACGGACATGGTGGTCTGCGTCTCCAGCAGGCCACCATCCCCGTGAGTGCCTAGACTCGCTGTGGGGTCGCAAACTGCGACCCACCTCATGAATATTTATGAGGTGGGTCTTTGCGACCCCATAGCGAGTCGAGGAAGGTGTCTGAGACACCTTTCTGCATTGCGAATTGCGAGTTGCAATTTGCGAGTCGCTCTGACTCGCAAATTGCAAGTCGCAATTTGCCACGTACCTACATCTGGCCCTAAGTCATAAAATGTAACATTAATAACAGTGTAAAACATTTTCATGTTGCCTTTAACGTCAAAATGAATATAGAGCAAAATGTTATTATGGAGGACAAGTACATTTGTGCCTAAAGAAAGGACATTTAACGGGAGACTGAAAGGCCGATTTTCTACGAGGAAAACAGGAAACAGCTTTTCTATTCAGATAAACACACGCCTCTGTTTGTGGACTGTCAAATTACTTTCTCCCACATATTGAAGTGCGATGTATTTTTAATTCCAAATGAATTTCTGACTAAACCTCTAATTTAAATATTCAATGCAAGGAATAAAACGAACGCCATTGCATGATTAAAAATACTTACCTCACCATTCACTTATTATCAATGCAACACGGTTGTCCTGAAATACCAAACTGAATTATGGAGCTTGCAAAGCCAGAGACCCTGTGATGCCCTGCAGCTGCGTGGGTGCAGATATTTAGTCGTCCGACCTACACAGGCACACACAAATAAACACTCAGGTGGGTGAGAAGAGTCCATGCTTGGGGTTAAAGTACAATAGCTTCAATGAGAGTCAACAATCTGAGAAAGAAAATTGAAAAGTCTGGTAGTTAGAGTGGATGTGTTAAGGGTAAAAATTGACGTATAAAACCATTTGAGAAAGTAGCTGATAGCTAATGGAAACCTAAGTTATATGACTAGTGTATCTAGAAAAGAAAGAGACATCATAGTCCAAACACCAGTGGAAAAATACATACTGTTTGCGTTGAGGCAAAGGTAGAAAGGGGACACCATGAATGAATATAACTTCATAACCTCAGTAAATTGACACAACACGTGCTGCAAAAAAAAAGTGGGAATTCTGTAGGAAAGTTGCTACGATTGGATGTAGGGACCTCTCCAGTCCCTGGCTAGTATACAAAATAATCAATCAAAAGAACAAAGGTGGGTCTGCTAAAAGTTCGCACACCCCAACACTGATAAGGATTAGGGGTAACAGTAATCCAAACAAATAGTAAATGAGTCCAAAGAACAGGAAAATAGTCCGTAAAGTGGTGATCACATGGTAACAGCCACCTACGTTGCAAAATTCCGTTTAGTGAGACAGCCCAGATAGCTTATGAAGATGGTACTGAGGCACGCACTACAAAACGTTTCAGTGAATTCCTTGATAATTAAGTAGACATAGTCACAGGATCAAGTTTCCCAAAGTCCTCTGTTTATTTATCCAAGTCTTTTGTGCATAACATAAAATGCTTTCCCATAGATGCAGCTGACACAGTTGTACTAGTGAAAACATGATGAGATGGTGAAAGCACATGTGGAGGAAACAGTTGAGACCCATGCAGAAGAACACGTGATATGATCAGAAGAAACCACAAGCAGAAATGACATCTGCTAAGCGATTGAAGTTAAGGGAGAGTGAAATTTATCACCAACAGTGAAGATTATCTCCAGTATTGTAACACAAGAACAATCTGAAACACAAGAAAGAGTCACACCTCACGCAAAGGTATCTGGGCCACGCTTGAAGTCAAAGGATAAAGTAGAACATAGGTGCCAAATGGTAGAGTGCGGTGCAAGCATGATAATACAATCTGAAAGAATTACCTAAAGATGCCAAAAATCAAATACAAAAATAATAAAACAAAGCACCATCTGATAATATTCATGAGTCCTACAAATCATGGACCAGGGTATGGCAAGAATAAGCCATATGGGGAGATGATGGGTAACTCAGAATAATCACTGAGTCAACCCCAGCCCTTCCTAATGCTGTAAAAAAATGGAAAATATGTAGGAGAGTCTGCTAATTGCTAACAAAATTGGCAAGGCGTCCAAATAAGACATGGGGCGAGTCCACCTCAAAGGGCAATACAAAAAAAACAAATGTAAAGTGGAGCAGTGAACCTAAATAAGCAACCAATATATAGCTACACCAGTTAGTGGTCACAGATGTCACTACCGGTACAGAGTGTAAATGTCTCACTGATGTGCCTAGTGTGGACCATGAAAAACCATATCAAAGCGATGAGACTGCACAAAAAAGGGGCCAAAGCTGTCAGTGCAAACAGGACACCAAATGCCCAAGTGTCTCTCAAACTGTATTGCAGAACCAATAGCTGGCAGTGATAATGTGAGCCCATATGCATAGATGTCTTACCATCACATGGATATTGCCAAATAATTGAAAATATGAGCTCTGATGTCAGTATGACCATCAGCATCCCACGATGAGTTTGAAAATGAGTAATCATATACCCATGAGATCACCCAAGTAATGCAAAAACAGGACTCTCCCAGATTTTGTAGTGATAAAGATGCTAAAAGGTAGCATTGTTGTATGAGACGTAGGTATTTCAAGACCAGATGTATGTGAACGTGAAAAGTGAAACAGGGCTGGGCTGGTGATGTGTCAAAAACATGGGTACCATATTGGAGAAGAAAAATCCCAATAACCACCTTCATGAGCTACTTATGCTTTGATACACAAATGTAAGACAAACAGAGGTATCTGGAGAAGAAAAAATAAAGATTAAGGAAACAGACATATGTACAGATAAGTGTATGTGATCAAAGTCGTAGAAACCAAAGACATTGAGTGAGTCAAACATGCATATGTGAATTCCCGCATACCACAAATTCTGAGAGGGCCAAATCAAAGGTTGTAGAGGACAAGGAGTTACAGGCCAGATCTACAAGAAAGTGGCACATTAGTCCCGATGTACCACTTTTCTTGCACTGCCCCTGCACCATCTAATGACACCATGGTTACATTGTATTACCATGGCATTGTTTCCACAATAGCTTCATAATTTATGATGCTATTGTGGTGCTTTGCCGGATTAGTGCCACAAATAACGGCACTAGTGCACCAAAGCACTAGAGAGGCCCATAGGCCACTATGGGCCTGTCACTTTAACGCCTACCTATAGCAGGCATTAAAAATGACAGAAAAACTGTTGCAGTAAAATCTTATGGATTTCACTGCTCTATTTTTTTAAGACTTCCTGCGTGGGAACGCCCCCCTTGCATACATTATACTTGATTCAGGTTTAATGTGGCACAAGGGGTTTCAAAGTGGTGCAATGCTTTTACCTGGGCAGTGTAAAAACAGATAAGCATGCATGGAAATATGTGAGTCCCCCATAGCTGTACAGGAATGGCATTGGAACCCAGTGAGACTGATGAGGCCCCACATCATTGTGCCATTGGTTCTGAGGGCCCTGCATCAGCAAGTCTACATGGATCTAGCTCATGCACAAATCATGGTAAAGCCAAAACCCAATAAAACCACGGGTCCCACAGGCTCGATGGCAACCCAGAATGCTGATGAACCTGAGACAAAGGTCATCAACACCGTCATGGAGAGAAACATGCTCGATCATACAAAAAAGGTCAATAAAATCCTCAATGGATAATAAATCAACATTGGAACCTAAAACTGATGACCTGGGGGTCGCATTGGCCTTTTGAGAGTTCATCATAAGAAGCTGAAAGGACTAGTTGAGGACACTTATTCCACTTTGGCTTTAATGAGGCCTACATGAACAGAGACACACTCTCAGAACAAAGTTCTCCAGTGTGAGGTAGGTTTCCTCAGAATGAAGTTGGACGAAGCGGAAGGGAGATCCTGCTGTAAGAATATTTGAATAGTAGGCCTCCCAGAGCACATTGAGGGGCTGAGTATAGACTTAGTTCTTGAAGACTGGTAATCGACTTCAGGGCGAGGGGCAAAATTCCACTTTTTTTCAGTGGAACATGCACCAAGGGACACTTAAAGGCCCACTCAATGGGCTCATCTCCTATGCCACAGAGACTATTTAACTATTGCAATAGGGTTCATATACTGTTTTATAGGCCTGGACCACTCACCTGAAATCCAGGTTTTCATAGGAACACAGAGCAAGACCCACACCCCTGTGGACTAGACCTTCACTGCTGAGGTTACAAGCAAAGAGCGAAGAGTACCGATGGGGAGGGGTAGGGAAGAGGGAGATGGGATGAAAGGGTATGAGACAAAAGGTCCTGAGACACCTCGATTCTGCAGTGCCTGCTAGTGAAATGGTTTCCTTCTTTTGAGTAAATGGCCCTGGGCAAAAGACAGAAATAGTATTAACCTTGAACATTAATTCACCCTACTTCTTTTCTTAGTATATGCTTAGGCAAGGAACCATTGACAAAATACACACTAATAAATATCTTGTCCTGAATCTTTCAGCAGACGAAGCAACAGTGTACAAGTCACACAAAACTTGTTATACAATGTCCATGTTGCACAATATCCCAATAGAAACATTCATAAACACCTAATTCTGCATAGATGGCTCTTGACACAGTGTTTTATAAACAAGATAATACTCTGGACTGCTATCAGTTTTAGGCAAACAAGCCCCTTTAAGAAGAAACAATGTGCAGGTTGTTATCAGTTTTCACCAAGCCGCTTTACAAAATTAGTTCCCAAAGTTCACGTTGTTGATCTTTTTAGAATTGCCACTACAAAACTAACAAAACTTTTAAGTTTGTATTTCTGTTGAGCCTTTCTTTAATGAAATGAGAAGGCTTGTGTATGGTCCAGCCAGTCTTTCACTCAGTTTTCTTAGTAATGTACTAATCATTAACCTTTAAATCCAAGGGGCGTGGGGGCGTTGTAATAATCTTACTATAACATGCTTCTTTTATCTTTTTATTTTGCAATAATTCTGTTGCAGGAGGAGTTGGTCCAAAAGAAGACTGCCAGGAACCAGGAAACAGGAGTGGAGTCAGAAGACTGCAGACTGATCAGGAGCTGGAACCACACATATAATGATCTTGAAGCCAAGCAATGAGAGGCACCATGGGTGTGGTTTAAATAGAAAGCCTCTCACATGGCTTGACATGCGGAGTTGGGGGAGTGAGCCATCGTTCTCCCTCAGGTGCTGGGAGCAGGGGAATGAGTCTTCGTTCTCCCTCAGGTGCTAGAAGCCGGCAATGTGCAAGAAGATGGATCATGGATAGCACATTTTGAAGACGTGAAAAAACACACATTAAAGTAATAACACTGCACACTCCTTTTGGGTTACAATAGACATGAAGTCCGAAGATTATACAGAGAGTACACAAAACATAAAAGCTCACTAGACCAATATAGAAAAGTTCACCAGACTTATACAGAAATGTGCAGGCCCTGAGATCAATTAAGGGTACCTAGAGAGTTGCAAATAGCACAGGATGATTGCATTGTAACACCATAAGTGTAATTTACCAAGGGCCACTGGGCACTGGAAAACAGCAAAGTAGCTATATCCCAACTACAGCAACAAGGTCTAAAGATAAAGGGAATCTTTTTCACAGAAAAGCAGAACTTCAACAACTAAACACTTACGATACCCTTGTGTCTGGTCCAGCTTAAAATTGTAGTTGATGACAGAATTGTTTTCTTGTCCACAACTGAAGAGCCCTGGTCATGGCTTGAAGAAAAGCGGAGTCCCAAGCAGACAGGGTAACAAGCAGCGGATGATAGTTGGTCAATTTGAAGAAACAGAACACTCAGCAACTGATTACTGTAAGGAAAGACTTCTAGAGTACAGGTGGCACACGAGAGAGAGCTTCTGGTAGCGGAGGTAAAACAATGTGTGGGCTCTGGACCAGAGCCCCAGCACTGTCTTAGAAAATGTGAAGGAAAATTAATTCACCCTACCACGGAGATTGAAATGAAACTATGAGGGGCCCTGAGCTTACACCAATGACTTCTGATTCCTCACTTTTGTGTCAACACCATATATCCTTTTATGTATATAGGGGTGTCCTGGGACATCACAGCAGGTTTACACACCACATACACAGATCTCTAATAGTCTAGGTTGCACAAGTTCTTAGTTCTGTGTTGTTGGCTGGATGCATCCTTGTATCTCAGCCAGGGTTGTGGAGTAGTAAACTCTTTGTGTCATTCAGGGCAGTCAGAGTACGATTGCAAATCTAGTTGCGGCTGGACATCTGCGTTACAGATATTGAGAGCTGCAGAGTAGGGGTCCGATTACTTAATAAGTGAGTAGACTTTGGGCCTGACAGATATCCCTCCACTGTATTACGATTCAATTATATCCAATGGGGTTCGTACTATGGTGAACTGTACATCTGTCATGTTTGTGATGGAGCTTTCCCTTCGCCGACATCAGGCCCTTAAATAGGACACTGAATAAATATAATATCCTGCCTGGAATGTCAAGGGTATTGCCACCTGTTAGACCTAGCAGCTTTTGGGCATTTCTCCCCTGTCTTTTTGCCTTCTGCCCTCTTGTTTTTATGGTATACTGCTAATCAGTGCTAAAGTGCAAGTGCTCCCTATATAAATTGTACTATTGATTGGTTCATCCATGATTGGCATACTGATTTACTGGTTAGTCCCTAGTAAAGTGTACTAGAGGTGCCCAGGGCCTGTAAATCAAATGCTACTAGTGGTCCTGCAGCACTGATTGAGCCACCCACATAAATAGCCCTGTAAACAGGACTCTGACCAGCCACTGCAGTGTCTGTGTGTGCAGTTTTAAAGCTTCCAATTCGACCTGGCAAGTGTACCAACTTGCCAGGCCTAAATCTTCCCTTTTACTACATGTAAGGCATCCCTAAGGTAGGCCCTAGGTAGCCCCAAGGGCAGGATGCAGTGTATGTTAAAGGTGGGACATGTACTGATGTGTGTTGCATGTCCTAATGGTGAAATACTGCAAAATGCAGTCTTCACTGTTGCAAGGCTTATCTCTCTCATAGGTTACATGGGGGCTGCCTTTAAATAACTTTAAAGTTCAGATTCCCTTTGAAAGCAGAAAGAAATATGGAGTTTGGGGTCTCTGAACGCACAATTTAAAAATACATATTTTAGTGAAGTTGTTTTTTAGATTGTTAGTTTGAAAATGCCACTTTTAGAAAGTAGGCATTTTCTTGTTTAAACCATTCTGTGACTCTGCCTGTCTGTGGATTCCCTGTCTGGGTCAGTTTGACAGTTGAGCTGTTTACACCTCTCCTCTAGAAAGTGACACAATGGGAACTGGGGTGTAGCCTGCATATCCTGATGAGCCATCTGAGCTAGCGTGGAGGGAGGAGTGGTCACTTACACATGAAAGGACTATGCCTGCCCTCACACAAGACAGTCTCCAACCCCCCGGGGTGTGTCTGGAGCCTGGCCTGGACAAGGAAGGATCTTGCAAACAACTGAGACTTTCCTCTGAAGTCTGTCAACTTCAAAGGCAGAAAGGGGTATAAGTATTGACCCAAACCCCCAGACTTTAGAATCTTTCTGGAATCAAGAGGAACCCCTGCCAAGGAGAAGAGCTGAAGAGCTGGAGGAGGAGTACTGCTCCTTTGCTGTGTTGCTTTGCTGAGTTGGCGTTCAGTTAAAGGTTGGTCTCAGGGATATCAAAGACTTCATTTTCACCTGCCTACAGCACTGGAAACTGTGTGTTATGTGCTGTTCAAGAAGAAATACCATTCCAATGATGTCAATGACATTGCTGGCCTGCACCGTGACATGCTGACCCCGCACGGAGTCACACTGCCCCGCTTCGCACCGCAACCCTGGATGACGCTGCCTGTACTGTGACCTGATGACACCGCATGTTGCACCGCCTGCTTCACACTTCATCCCTGATCTCACCGACGCCCCTGGACACCATCACCGAGCCGCTGCCTACACTGTCACCTGTCGGCACCGCACTTCGCACGTCCCGCTTCCCACTGCAGCCTCAATGCTATCCACACCAGCACTCCTTACTTCATAAGCCTGGAGTTTGATCCACAACATGTGTGACTTCAAGGAACTAACACCGCAACACCAGTGATGCTGCTCTCTGGATCCCATTGTGAGGATCACATTGCCCTGCAATTCCAAGGTACCGTAGCTGGCATACAATGCCACGGCTGGCCTGAACTCTTGTTTTTTTTTTTTATCTCAGCGCCATGATAACACCAGGTGGAGCTATCAACTTAAAGGAACTGTAATTTTAAGTAAATTCTTTCAAAATTCATTTCTTTATCACTGTATGTTGGATTGTTCTCGTTTTGGTCTTGTTTTACATAGATAAATATTGGCTATTTTTCTGAAACTGGTGTGGTGTCCTTTTGTAGTGTTTTCACTGTGATACTGTGTGCTTTACACATTGCTTCTGAGACATGCCTGGCTGTTTGTGCCAAGCTACCAAGAGGGTGAGCAGGGGTTATCTGAGCGGGTATCTCCCTTATCCTGATTAGAGTGAGGGTGCCTACTTGGACAGGGTATAAACTGACTCCCAACTAGAGACCCCATTTCTGACACCGCCACTGTGAAAATTACAGAGTCCAAACATGTCTAAGCTGTCCTCAAGTTAAATTCACCTGCTAACAAGGGACTTACCTTGCAAGAGGGAAACCACGAAAGCTTTGAAAGTGTTGAAGGGGTACAGTAGTGGGGACCACTTTCTCGAGGCCCACAAGAGGAGTGCTGATATGAGAGACCTAAGGGTCTCATCTGTTCTTAAACAGTTTATATCAGATAAGCAAGGTGGTAAGTGTTGATTGAAGGGAATCTGGATGGAGAAATGCTGGTGTTGATTGCAATATATTCTACCAGTGCTAATCAGGCCACATCAGGCTATGTATGCTCTATGTGTCTTGCCAACATGCACAGGTTGACAAAGCCAGGAGGGTGCAGACATGGCTCCTGAAATATGACCCTCCTAAGGCCTTGATTGGTGCCATTTGTAGGAGAAATTCCAGTACAACCATTGACCCATTGCAGTGGGCCAACCTGGATGGTCCCTGACAGTCTCATTTACAAGGCCCTTGGTGTAGGGTGGTGCAGCATGTGCCTTGTTGCACCTCCCTGCACCACTGAAAAAGGGCAGAAATGCACTGCATCTACAAGATAAGGCATATTTCTGTCTTCCCCCTGCGCTGGCACACAAATTGCTGCCATGCGCCAACACAGGCACTCTTGCACCATGGTGCAAGGGTGCCTGCATTGTGCGGATGATTGTTTTTGTGCAGGAAGAGACATCTTCATGCACAAAAACAAGCATAAGTGGTGTTTTTCTCTTTCTATATGTGCTGCAAAATGCATCACACATAGAAAGAGGAAATACAGGGAGGAATAAAAAATGTTCTCCCTGTTGCATCACTCTGACATGGCATAGGAATCTGATGCATTCCCAGACTTGTGAATCTGTGAATGTGTCATATTCCTTCGGGTTCCAACGGTGTCCCATGGGAACACCCTTGAAAAGTCCCCGTCACTCTGTGTCATGCATGAAAGAAGTCCATATTTACAAGGCCATAAAAAGCCATGCAAGGTGGCTTTGCATGGCCTTATAAATATCGGCTGGGACACTGAGCCACCAAAGCATTAAAAAAATCATGCTCTGGTGGCTCAGTGAGCCTCTAGGGCCTCGTAAATGAGTCCCTGAATGAGAGTAAGTTGGCGCTGAAACAGATAGCAAGGGACAAGACCAAGATGCAGATGGGTTATCTGTAGATGTTGCATGCCACATATGAGTCACACTTAGCACTTCGCCTTTTACATATGTATGATTGAGCTAGGCAGAAAGGGATACTACCATCATCTGTAAGCCAAATATTTGCTGTCCTTCCAAAATGAGACAGGGATCACCTTAATGTAAGCTGTTACTGCCCCTAATCTTTATTAAATTTGGACTATAAGGTACTACAGAAGGTGGTGGCAAACCTACTGGTTCTAATAGTGCAATCTATTATTGATTCGGACAGAACAGGTTTGTACAAGGTAGAAAAACAGTTTTCAACCTATGCAGACTATTTAGAGCCATAGACTAGACCACAAGGCTAAAAGTCAGCCCTTGAGTGACTTTCTTGGACATTGAAAAGAACATTGACACCCGGGATGGTTTTACCTGTTGGTGGTGCTTTGTAAATTATGGTTAGTGTTGGATAATGGGTTATTGGTAGGGGCAGGTAGGTACCTACACTTTGCTATAGGCCACTAACCTCCACTAAGGTCCAGTTAGGTCTCAGTAAATTAAACCCAGCTCAACCCTTAGTAGCTTGGCAACAAGCGTCAAGGCTTAACTTAGGAGACAGAGTGTAAAGCATTCAAATATCACAAAACAGTAATTAAATAAAACACAGGAAACAGTTTAAAAATCCAAAACCAATTTATAAAAATAGATTATATTTTTATCTTTAAAATAAAATGACACAAAAACAAATAAAATCAGATAAGAGGAACAGGAGATATGAATTTTTAAAGAATTATTATTTTTTTAGCGCCTAGAAACAAAAAGTGCCAATCAGGTCATCTGGTTGCACCTCGACCAGGGCAAAGTCAAAGTTTCAGGCCGACTGCGATGGAGCCCTACTCGGCTACAGGCCGCGGGAGGCCTCGGTTAAAAGTTTACCTTCACACTTTGTCTTTTTTTCGAAGATTTTCTTCAGCAGACGAACCTGCCAGTCCAATCCCACCTCCTGGAACCCTTCTCCGGATACGCGTCGCGGGAATCCTCAGTGGAGATTTTTACCTTCGGACGTTTTTTCGAGGTGAAAATCCTTCGACCGGGGTAAACCTGGATCTTGATCTGACATCCCTGGAGCCCTCCTCGGACACGCTGGCTGGGAGGTCCTGTCAACTTTTTACCTTCGAACTTAGTCTCTTTTTCTGAGATTTTCTTTACCGGGACGAACCACCAAATCAGGCCGGATCGCGGTTGAGGCAAGCCGGCTAGAGTTCCCGCGGCGGGTCGGTCCCTCTATGGAGCTTTTTTTCAAAAGTTCTCCAAACTTCTCCAAACTTCTGGGGCTTCTCCCAGATGTTCTTTTAAGGTTCTTTTGGGGTCCACAGCTCACCCCAAGGGTCCAGAAGCTCTGAGATGATCCTTGGGGTGCGGACTACAACTCCCAGAATGCACCTGGTGCAAACTCCTTTTTGGCCACTGGACAGTGGTCAGCTGGTCGTTTTCTTCAGGATTTGGTGCAGGGGACTCTGGTTAGCAATGTTTCACCTGTAGCAAACAGGGAGTCCCTCCTTGAACCAGTTGAAGCCAGGCAAAGTCCTTCTTGTGGTGAAGCCCAGGTGTGCAGCTAGTGCAGTTTTTCTGAGTTCATGTTCCAGGTGCAGGCCAGGGGTCCAGCAGGGCAGTCCTTCTTCTTCTGTAGTTCTTCCTTGTTGGATGTGGTAGGGAACTGAGGTGTGGGTGCAGGTCTGCTAGTTTTATCCTTGCTCCTGGGTGAAAAGCAGGGGGGACCTGGTTCTCCAATCAGGTGAATGGTCCTTCCCCCTGTGATGACCACTTCCTGGGAAGTGTGGCCAAAATCAATCCCAGGAGGCAACATTCTCCAAAAATCCATCATGTCTGAATCAGATTTTTGGAGGTTACATCTGGCTGAGCCCACCCACTGGTGTGGCTAAAAATCATAAACACACCCCTCTCCTGCCCTCTCCTAATCTAATCAAGGGGGCACCTAGTTGTTTGGGGTTGCAGGATGTGGGGGTGTTGCTGGTTGCTCCAAATGTCCTTCTCTGCCTTTGAAGACCAGTTTAGCAGCCCTCCCCCTTCCTGCCTCACCATCTGCTGAGGGGAGATTCCCTCCCACAGGCACATTCCTTTGTGTGAAGTCAGGCCACTTCACACCTCATCAAGTCAGCCTGGCCAGGCTGCTAGAGGCTGGCCAATCAGAGCACAGCAGCAAAAACAATGAAGGGCTGAAATTGGCAACTTTTCAGGTAAAGTTTAAAACTCTTTACCTGAACAAGTTATATTAAATCCCACAACTGGAAGTAGTGGGATTTATTATAACAATTAATTTGATACCAAACTCTTTGTATCCATCATTTAAGGGGACTTTAAAAATTAAAATAAAGTCTCCCCATTCTAGCCTACGAAGGCCATTTACTACAATGAGGGAAAAACTAATTTGGCTGTTTTTACCTCACCAGGGCTTATAAAACTATTTTTATAAGGTCCCTGCTTATAGTTACATGGCACCCAGCCCTAGGGGCACATGGGGCACCTCATAGGGGTGACTTATATGTAAAAATAAGGTAGTTTAAGACTTTGGAACTACTTTTAATTCCAAAGTCGAATTTGCATATAACTTCAATTTAAAAGCAGCCAGCAAGGCAGGCCTGCCTTTAAAATGACACTGGGCACCTCAGCAGTGCACCTATGGGTGCACTACCTATGCTGTGGTCCCTAAACCTACATGCCCTACCATATACTAGGGACTTATAGGTAGGTTAACTTAGCCAATTATAATGAGCCTAATTTGCATATTGATTGTACACAGAGCACAGGCCCTGGGACTGGTTAGCAGTACCCAGGGCACCATCAGAGTCAGGAAAACACCAGCAAAAAGTGAAAAATGGGGGCAAAAAGTTAGGGGGCCTCTGCAATCAGCCCTGTTTTCTCACAGTTAGCCCCTGAATATAAATGGTGGGTGTGGCTATTGTACTTGCAGCCATTGATCAGTATTTGCATGGGCAAATCGATCTCTGAGACATTTGGGATAGAACAGGGTACAACATATGGGTATCCTTTGTTGCCGGTCATTTGCAACTTGGCAGTGGACCCCCTGGTCTGTCTGATGTTAACCAAGGGACACAATGGGGTACTAAGCTGGAAGAAAGGTGGCACAAAACATCATTGTCTGCGGATGATGCCCTGATATATTTCCAGGATGACAACTTCTCTGGAACACCTAATGACCCTATTGGAGAAATTTGTAATTATGTCCAGATTTAAAATAATTTGTGACAAGCTTTGTCTTTTTCCCTTAAGCAAACTTTGCATTATTAGCATACGTTTCTACCACACACAGGGCTTCTATAGTATGACACATTTAAATACTTGGAGGTAAATGTATAGCACTCTAAAAAGCGATCTGCTGAATGGAATTTAGGAAAGGCATTGCCATCCATGCGACTATCATTCCCTTTTTAAGCTCAAACTAATTGTATCTGGTGGTGAGAGTGGCGTTATCAAACATAATAATGTTATACATGTTCCTGTACTTCTTTACTGCACATCTTGCCGTGCTGAGTAAGAGTTTATTTAAGGAACTGCAGTCATTACTCACAATGCTGATACAGGATGTGGCAAGCTACAGGGTGGCAAAATTCTGCACCCCCTCATTTAAGGGCAGATTGGGTGCTCCCAATTCTGAGTGTTACCACACCGAAGCCCAACTACAATGGCCAAAGGGGGGCTGTGAGCAGGCAAGACCCATAGTAGACAGACATAGGAAAGCAGTTAGGAGGGCAGACTGGACTAAAGTGGCTTATGGGACCAAAGGCGAGTGCTCTACTGGATAACCTGCTAATATGGGTAGCCAGTAAATACTGTAAAACATTTTCAAATCAAAGCAAATCATACGCCATATCCTCATGAGCTGTCATTTTTGTTGCTGCCCAGTTGTGCCAGACTCAAAAATGTATATAATATATTACTATACACAGAAGTAGGATTAACTATGTGGGAAGATTTGCTTGATGGTAGATGCTGCAACCATTCATCAATCTCAAACAAGTAAATCATCTGATTACTGGCAATTGTTAATTATAAACACTGATTACCCAACAAATATCCTTTATTTGAAATACTACTCAGGAGGAACCAGGAGTCTCCCCGTTTTTACAGGTGCTCTTGGCACACAGACACAGTAGGAAGGAGATTACGTGCCTTTATGATGACCTATTACACAACAAAAACAGAGACTGAGTTCGCTTAAAGGTTTTTGGGACCTACATTTGAAGAAAAAGGATGTGTCATTTGAGGATCAAACCCAATGCTTAGGCAATATGAAGAAGAGCTCCAGGAATGCCAGACCAAATTTCATCTAGTTCAGTTATTTGCATCACACTTATTTGTCTCCTATATATATAAAGCATATCCATCCTGGGGCCTCGGGTGCCAGACACTGGGTTTTATCACATGATATGGCAGTGCCTAGTGGTGTGTAGTTATTGGGAGGGGGTATTGTTCAGTGTATTAGAACTGATAGTAAAAATAATAGCAAGAGAGGCCTAACTCAGTTTGTTGGGCTTGGCAATACGCACAAAAGGAAAAAAAATGAAACATGTGAAAGTTTATTTATTTACCACTTGCATTAGCAAAAAGGTGTATTGCCGTGTAATGGAAATCTCCTGCGCCATCATCGAGGATTGGCTGCATGACTTGCTCAAGTGAGTACATGCTGAAATGGATGTGTTGTCTAACCATAGTTACAAGGAGGGCAAGGATGCAATACTATGCTTGGGCCTTCCTTTTGAAAAATTTCAGAGTTCTTTCCACATCGGACTCTACAACCGCTGGTCTAATGTTTAAAACAATGGTTTCTAATATTAAGGGTGCGTCAACTAATTTTATTTTTAAATTCGGGGACCCTAAATTCTACAAAAAGATAAGGCTGAAAATCATGCGGGGATTAGTAGAATGTTGTTATCAGATTAGACGATTAGCAAAACTTACCTATTATAACTTTAATGCACCTATATGGGATTCCCCGGGTACTCCAGAATGTTTCCAAGACATACTAGTGTTACCGATAAAACAGGCAGGAGTAGAGCATTGGGGAGAGTTGTTTCCTGGAGGGGACCTTCTTTCTTGGGAAGAATTGGTGTTAATAACGGGGGGTGCTTTGTCTAGATGGAAATTTTTGCAAGTAAGAGAATGGGCTAAAGGGATTAAGGAAGGTGTGGGGAAGTATAACCCTTTGGATGTAATTATCCCGAGCCCTTTGGTAGGTCCCCATAATGTGTCAGCTTGGTATTGGGGGATCCTAGAAGGTGTAGACGGCGAGTTTGATCTTCCCGCAAAATTGTGGGGAGATTGCTTTCCAGAAGAGTTGGTTAAGAGGTGGTGGCAGGAGTCATTAGCACTGCTTCATGGTACTGTGAAACCCGCTGCGCTAAAGAAAAAACACTATTATACGCTACATAGAGCTTACATTTCCCCAGAGAAATTATTCAAAATGAAAGGAGGCCAGGGGGTGAATTGTTCAAAATGTGGTTTGGCTCAAGCTACGGATATTCATATGTTTTGGGAATGCTTGGATGTCCGACATTTTTGGGAAGAAGTTTGTGAAACAATTTCGAGTATTCTGAAGCAGAAAATAGTGGCCTCCTTAAAGTTGATAATTTTTGGTCAAGCCCAGGACTGGCTGGGGCGGTTTGTTACAGCGAGAGAAAAAAGTTAGTATTTTATGCAATAGTGCTGGGGAGGCGAGAAATCTGCAGGAAATGGATGTCGAAGGCCCCGCCAGGTTATGCAGAATGGCTTAGAGATGTATTAAGTACAGCAGATTTGGATCAAGCCATAGGGGGAAAGGATAAGGCGCGAGGGGATTTCTGGACACCATTGTTGGATTGGAAAATAGATCATTGATGGATGTAATTTTATTTTATTGTTTGTTGAAATTGATATGGTTTTGTGTCATTGGTCCGATGATTACACACCCTGCTCTGAAATCCTTAGGGAGTTAAGACAATCTAAGGATTGGTCGAGAAGAGAGGGTAACCCCTGGCCGAAAAAAACTTCCCATGTGCTGGCTGATAAGCAAAGGAGGTTTTATACACTGCCTAGGGTGAATGAGGACAAAAAAAAAAAAAAAAGGAGGGCAAGGATGTGGGATATTTACACTGGAATTAATATTTAGACAAATCTGAAGCAAATCCAGACTAAAGGCCACCCTCAATAGGACTAGAAGAGGCTGTTTTAAACTCATATATGGCAATGTTTTTTCATGGTGTCCAAGGGGAATAACACCTGGGGGGATTTCATGCTCATGCAGTGCATAGGTGAGGAGAGCCAAGGTACATAAGGTGTGTCATGCTGATGGTAAGCTTTCCGTTACTTCTTTTCTTTCTGCTTCCCTCTCTCTCGCTCCTCTACCCCTGCCCCACCCAAACTTTTTCACAGTGGATTAATTTGCTGCACTTTCAAGGAGTAACTGATGATTGTATATATACTTGTTTGTTCCCGATGACCAAGTTATGACAGTTTAATGTTGTAATTTTGCTGGCCACCACCTGAAAAGGACTCTAACAAGGAATTTGGTGTATAGAAATGCAAAGGTTTTAATGTATTCTGTCTATATCTAGTTGCTAGCAATACATTTGTTATAACTTGATCTGTTGAGACAGGCAGTACAACAATGTTTAAACAAATAATATCAGTTAGTGACCTAAAAGTCTGACTTTGAGCAGATAGAGAAGAAAAGGATACAAAAACCATGATTTGTTAGAAACAAAAATCAGGACCAATTATGCTCAATCACTCATCTCACACCAGACTTGGCAGTAGCTATCCCAGTAAAAGAGGTGGAAAGAGAGATTAAATATGTCCCAGTGAATCTTCTTCACATCCAAAGAGCAATCACAAAGGCATGCCTACAACAATCGATTCACATTTGGCCTCATACTAAGAAAATATTTGTCATAGTGTATCTTCTCGGAACCCACAAGTAGAATTAGAGCCTGAGCCTGAAATATTAGTTAAGCTTTCCTACAGGGCATTTTTTTCCCAAAAGTTGAGGTGCCAACGTCAAGCTAGAATCAAAGGATAAAACTACGACTTATTGAGAAATACTTTGCATGAATTGCAAAGGACCAGTAGTTCAAAGGCCATTCCAGGCAAGAGCTGAGAAAAATCAATTTAAAAATAAGAAATTAGTATCATTTTTCTTACTAATGTATTATAAAGTTTTAAAAGCATTTTTAATTGTCCCTATTCTTTATCATAGGGAGATCTCCATTCCAACTGTGGAGTCTCCCTATGATAGAGTATAGGAAATGTACAATTTTTTTTATTTATCTTGAAAAAAAATCACCAAAAATATTTTGTGTTAAATTTTGAAGTAAATTAATTGTATGTTCTTATATTAAATTTAGAACAAAGTATTTCATAAAAAACTTTAACGATTTAAATATATTAAATTGCATGAAGATTGTTCTGAAATTTAAGTTAAAAAATATACTCTCACTTGAGTAAAAATAAATATTTTTAATTAAGTATTATTATAATGCATGGGATTAATTACATGTAATGTATATTTAAATAAGAACTAAGGTAATATTATTTATACATACAAAAAAGTTGCTAAAATAGTTTATAAGAAAGTGTAGACATGTTTTATTTCAAATGTATTAAAACTAAATTATATTTATTTATATTTTTCGTTATTTTAAAGATTTTCCTTTTATTCATCATTATTCCTTATTGGGTTTTATTTTAAGTCCCTGACTTCTTTATTTTGAATTTGATGGTGCTGTAATTCCAGTGGCTGGTGATGTGTGATGCAGGACTTACTCCAGCTCAGCTCAGAACTGGAGTAATTTATTACTCTTTTAGGTCCCTTATTGGCTGTAGTTCTTTTAGAAGTGTAGTTTGTGATCAGCAATGAACTTACTATTTTTGGGGAAAAGTGCATGTCCCTCCCTAAACTTTCCCTACCTCTTCTTAAACTGCTCCTTACTACTGTATAATCTCACTCAAATAAAGTAGTACGATTGCTCCTTTTTCCAGCCACTTCCCCCGTGCCTTCCACATTTATTACTAAGAAGTAAATTTAGATGTGTAAGAATCTCATCATAGAATAGATGATCAAGTTGGAGATAAACACTCGTAGATTTGCAACTAGTTTTTTGTAGTGCTTTAGAAGTACTATTGAAATACAGGAAATACTGATTGTGTATATGTCGCATGATAAAGTATATGAACGTAAATAAAGCTCTGCCCACCATTAAGGCACCTGCTGCTGATGGCTTACTGCACGATATTTATAAATTATATTTTACGATCTGCTTGTACCTCAACTGACAATAGCATATACAGCATTTATGGAGGGTGAAATTTCACCCCCTCATTTAAAAAGTTAACTTACGATTTTCATTAAACAAAAAGTAAAAACTCAGAGTGGTACGGGTATTGTAGGCCGTCAGTCTAATAAACACCAACTTTTTGCACACTGACTGACTAGCTTTAATCACAGTATGATTCTTCCAAGCCAAGCATATTTTATGACAGGATAGACTCTAGACAGGAAGTATTCATTAGATCGAGGGCTGAGAGATAATCACTACTTTTGGCTGCCTAGTTCATCAATACAGAAAAGGTATTTGAGCAGATAATTTGGAAATATCTGAAACAGATAACATCAAAAATGAAATTCCTTGCCAATGTTACCAGTTAGCTGGTTACGAGGTAGCTGAGGGCACTTCATGAAAGAGCTGCCACTGTTTTGATGCTAAATACGCATTCTTTTTTGGTCAAACGCAAATAAAACTGAAAATGAAACAGAGTTGGTCACTTTCTTCTCTACAATTTGTGATTTTATTTGACCTTTTCCAGGACTATATCCAGATATATTATTGCTTCCCAGATCAACCTTGCCATGAGCACACAACTTATTAATTTGTGCGAATGACATCATCCTTTCCTAGAAACGTATATAACTAATTTTTCTTGGGCATTAGAAGTCTTTGATCGATTCATCAGCATTTCAGGCTATAAAATGAATCAAACTAAAAATGAAGGGATATTAAGTAATTCCAGAGAAAATCTCCATCCCTGAAATTCTTTCAATGGTTACCGGTGATGTGGTTAGAAATTTGAAGTTTCAAGTCAATGGCAGACATTCGCTTATGTATTAGATGAATTATGTGCACTTAAAAAACAGGAAAGCTTTAACAAATGGCATCATGTTTCTCTCTTCTTAGTGAGCAGCATTAATCTTATCAAAATGTCAACCTTCTACAGTGTCTTTTATTTTAGTGTGTTTCTTTTGTTGAAATCATCCTTCTTCACTTAATTCTTTCAAATCATACTTCACATGGTTAGAACTATCTCCTAAAGGGCCATGAAGAAAATTCTGTGCCCCAATAGATAAGGGTGGGGAGACTTTATCCAAGATGGAATCTTATAATCTAGTGGAGTTTGCTCAATTTGTTCAAAGCATAGCTGTCCCTCGAGAAAGTAGTCAATTTTTTCACTGCAAAAATGGCAGAAGTGTATAGATTGGTAAGATTTGTTTGTAAATTCCCAAACTTCAAAAGTTTCAAAAAGCTCTGCAGGCCTTATGTGGGGGTTATGTTCTTTGAGCATGGACATTTAGGAGCCTATTTAAAGATGGCAGTGTGCCTCTTTGGAAAAAGCAACTCCTACCATTTGATAAAACTCAGGAAATATAACAAATTAAAAATAAGTCTTTGTGGGAATTAGATGAGGTGCTAGACAACAGGTGTTTTCTCCCCATCATTAACTGCACAAGATATGTCTTATTAATTTTAGAGAGGGATTTTTCATCATTTTGCTGTTTCTTTGTTTATCTTTGATAAATGTTGCTTTCTGACAACCTCTCAGGAAGTGTTTTATATAGCAAAGTAATTAGTATGACCCCTCCCAGTTATGACAAGCTGAGGAATAATTGGCACTCGAAGGTGAATATAGAACAAAAAAGTCTTTAATAGTAGAAAATAATCAAGATATGCACGTTACCTATTAGCTCGAACATTCGACAAATTCAGTGCTTCTCAATATGTTTATTATATTATCCACCCAAACATTGTCGCAAAATGGCACTGCAAAAGAGTATTGGATGTTAACAAGAAGTGGTATTTGTCTACATTTGATGTAAGAATACCCAACGATGAAACATTTTTGGACAGATATGTAACAAAATATAGGCTCAGTGGCAACTTGGTTTGGGGATGCCGGAAGACGCAACCCGCACACTCTGCCGATAACGCACTCGCCCGGCCCCTCTCCCAGAAGCACTTGCAGTGGGGCTCCAGACCGCAAGGACTCTCCACACTGGAGCTAACGGTAATGGCTGCAACGCTGGAAGAGAGAATGTTGGCAGCCTAATCTGGGGACTGTGGGCTGTTTTCTTCAGCAAAGATTTGGCAGAGGCAGTGGGGTTCACGAAAATGAAAAGTGAGCTCTCTCCGATTATACCCTGGGCATAACATGAGAAAAGCCCTAGTGTTTGAGGTGAGCGGAGACCACCACAAGGAGTCGGGACTCATCGCCAGAAGGGATTGCAGCTGCTGTCTGGAGAAGAGAATGTTAAACTTGTTTTAAAAGGGACTGGAACCCTATAAGAAAGCTCAGTTAAACTCCGACACAGCACAAGCTGGGTTCAGTAGTGCTATGGCTGGCTTTATTGGTGACAAATGATCAAAGCAATCTAGTGGTCTCCTCTTGGGAAGGCACAAAAGAGGTGTTGTGTTGTTTGCCTCTCCCTCTCTGCCAGCCGATGTTTAAATTGCCATAATTTAAGTAATTTAAGCCTTCTACAGTTAATAAGTTAAGCTGAGCTCTCTTAGATAGGGATTTTATTTCTGGGATCTTGTGTGAAAGAATAACCAGCTGAGGCATGCAAACACAGCAGCACAAAATGGTGATTATTACTTTTGCTGCAATTAGCCAATCCACCATAGTTCAGAAACTGAAGGTTAGGGATGGCCAAGTGAAACCAATCATAGTTTATGTGAATCGTAATGCACAGCAAAGGATGGAAACTAATGTTAGGAAGCTTCTTGAGGTTGAAAAGCTCATGGGCCCCAGTACTCAAAGAGAGAGTAAAAAATAATTTGAAATTAAAAGCAGGGGAGAGCTGTCAGATTCCTTGTTGTTGGACTCCCCTCCAGGTCTAGAGTGCACAGATAACATTAAACTGGGTACCGGCACTACTGTAAACACATCAGAAGCTGTTTCAAGTCTGGATGGGCCTAAACAAGACCCTCTGTTTTCAAATGCCAGATGGATGTTCCAGAAATGCTCTGAGTAATAGAAAGTAGTGTCTCTCTCCCCAGATCGAGTATCCCCTGTTGCAGTGTTATCCCAAACAATGAAGTCTACACATGTATTCCTTTTCATTTTAACTTTCTTTTTTCCACTAAATTGGTGGGTTCTCTGGCCTATTTATTTGTATGTTTTCTGTTTCCTAGGGCGACCTGACCAGTACGACTTTAATGTAAGTGACTGCTTTTTTCCTAAAATAAGGACATAGTTAAATCACTTTTGTATCTTGGAGAAGACACCTAACTTCTTGTTATTTTTTGGTCCTGATGAAGCGTCAATGGATCCGGCTGGACCGTAAGGACGCGAAACATGTTGGCCTTAGTGTAGAGGTACTATATTGCCAATAGTCCCTGATAGAGCGTTCCGTAACAATAATTTACCTGTATTTGGACACTCTTTAGGCCGATGAATCTTTTGGCTAAGTGGGACTCTCTTCACCCGAGATCAGTCAATTCAGTCAGATCAATAATCAATAACGAACATAAGCAATACCCTGATCAACATAACACTTAACAATTAACCCAGAATACATTTCGGCGAACCCTGACCTTTCGGTCAAGAATAACCACACCAGTTTATTCAAAGTTAATGAATTTATTTCCCTATATTAACAAAGCTAGCACAATATAGATGTGTCTCAACACCAAATGATAAACGTAAATGAACATTAATAGCTGTCCATAACGACGAAACAGATGCAATCTATGCAGCATTTGAATAACAAGGCATTCGATAATAGCAATGCAAATCACTAAGACTATAATCTGTAATGAGCTAATTGCATACATTAGTCAGCATGACAAGGTCTCAAATTGCATCGTGCAACAAAAGGAATCCTCATCTAACCTCAAATTAGCATCGGCATGTGGGACTTCATGCAAAACAATTTAGCAACATTAATTTGGAAAACTCCTAGCTAGGGCTCTTATTAAAATCAGCAGTTGGTTACCTAAAAGAAACACAATGCAATTGTACAATTTCCTTTCATATTTACCAATCACAATCAGCATTCAAGGAAGTCTTCATCCAACAGGTACCGTTTCTCGATCAGCATGGGACGGGGCGAAGGGGGCAGGGGTGAACGGGGCAATTGCCTCACGGCGGCAAAGGGACAAACTATTACTTCATGCAAAAGGGACGAATCAAAGTTAAAGTCTCTAGGGCAAGAATCATTTAAGTCTCTTTCTCTCGATTAGAGAAAGCATCAAAGTCTCTTTCAAAATGGCGTCGCAGCAAGGTGGGCCATAATAGCTGCAAAATGGCGCGATGGGTGCAATGTCTGGTAATGGCTCCTTTCTTCTCGTGCACCTGGTTTAAATAGACAACAGTTCAAATCCAGTAGGGTCTTCCATTGGAGGGTTCATAGGTTGGCTTCAAATTGTCCAATCAAAAACAACAGTTCTCAAGCTTTTACTTAAGCATACATTATCCTTGGAGACGGGTACGCAAATTGCAACATTTTATACCAATTAACTCACTTTCAGAGCTTCCATTGTCCGCACCTGCAGATTGACCTTGGAGCAAAGAGAAAAATGCCAGGCTGGCACGAAACCTTAAGATAAGCTTGTGAACGATCTCAGTGGAAAAGTACAGCTTCAAGCAAAAATACAAGTTTATTAGCACATTGGAAAAATACGAGCATCTAAACCGTGAGACCAGGCAACTAGGCCAAAGCCTCCACTAAAGTTATGCTAAGCTAAAGCATTTCAAACAAGCAAATCCTAGCACACGTTTACGATTATGTCAGATTCGTGCAGTTCTAATACATCACGTTATATAAAGCACGCTTATAAATGTTGGCAAACTACTCTAAGGGCACATTTTGTCCCCGTACAATCTTTATTAGTTCGGTTAAAGCCACACATGATTATTGCAGTACTACGTTTAAGCGCTAATAAATGTAAAACCTTCATTTCTGCGTCATCAATCCCTCCTCTGATGACTACTTGTCATCACACAAAACTATTCCCACAAATTTTATTCCATTAAAATTCTGTCAGTTCTCTTTTCCTTTTAATTCCCCTAGTTTTCGCTTTGTATTCTTCTGCCATTCTTTTCATCAATTTCTCTTCCATTCCTTCTTTTAATTCTTGCCATGATCATTATTATTCCCCTTTTTATTCCCCAAATTCCAAATATGCAAATCAGTACTATTAAAATTCCCTGTATTATTTTCAGTAATATTCCATTCCAAATTCCACCAATCCAATTTCCCACTGAAGCAAACCCTTTTCCTAATTTTCTCCCACACTCCAGGTTCTTTCAATTCCTTCAAATCTGCACTCTCTTTTGTTAGATTAGCAAGCATAGTTTTAATTTTCACACTGTTGTCGGGAATATACGTGCAACAGTGGCGCGCACCAAGCATTTTGCAAACGCCGCCATCCTTTGCTAAAAGAATGTCTAAGGCAAGCCTATTTTGAAGAGTCATAGCTCTTTCCGCTGCAAGTTCAGCATCTATCAGGATTATAGCACCTGAAAACGTTGTCAACATGTTATCCACTATAGTAGACAACTTTCTTATTTTGATGGAATTCAACACAACTCCCAATGAAGGATTCATGGCTCCAAATATATCTCCTACCACAGCAGCTGCGGTCTCTCTTTTCTGGATACGATGGGATCCAGATGTCTTTTGAATCATCGATAGGTCATCCAGTTGATAAACTTTTGGGAACACTATACCCAAATAACATCTCCCCCACCATCCCTTTGGAAGACGATAATAGGCATTATACCCACAAATGTAATATACACCTGGAATGACAGGGTCAAGTCCGTTCATCATGAATGTCCACTTGGCCTTAAAGATAAACGTATGTTTACACTCACTCGCTCCTACGAAAATGTTATCATAATAAGATTCACCTCGATATATTCAAAATTTCCCTACATGCCAAGCATCTAAAGCTATTCTCCCTTGTGTTTTTATTGCGGCAAAATCATAATGATCTACTGAAGTCCTCTTACTTAGCTCTTTTTCTAATTTCGCATTCATTTGTGCCCTTCTATCATCTGTGCGATCTAAAAAGCTTATTTCTACTGCAGTGAGCGAGCAGGTAAGATTTTCCCTATGTGCGTGAGCCGTTTCAAAAGGTTGCATTGGCTCGAAAAATTCCCTCATTATTTTAGCATCCCAATCTTTAGCAATCTGGCTTAGCTGCGCTATTATAGGAACATATGCAAAGGTAACATCATAATTTGAGTAAAAATACTGTATGTTTGTCTGACCATAAAATCTAGAAGTTACTATACTACATGTAATCCCGTATGTAAGAGGCATGTGGTGATAAGTCACCCCTTCCTTTACTGATGTCGGTATCTGTGTACACACATAACAATCTTTCGCATCCATAGTCTCAACATATTCTGTTAGCAAGCGATAGAAAACATTATACGAAAGTTCCTTCTTATCATGCAAGTGTCTCTCATCTAATTCTAGTCTTTTCAATGCGGTTAGTTCAGTGACAGTAACAGGAGCAAAAGTAGAAGCATCAATTTTCTCATTCTCACCCTTTCCACGTGTAGCAAGCACTATTCCCACTATTATTAGTACACATGCAATCATCAAGCCTATACACGCATATTTACAATATTTCACTCTACTGTTTTGTGTAGCCATGATCTGTATAGAATCAGAGAGCTAGAAGCACCTATAAAGAAACTATTTAGCAATTCAGTTACAAAGCTGAACGAGCGCAATGTTCACACAGTTTTCTTCAAGAGGCCAGTCACTTATCGGTTAGCAGTATTTGTCTCAATTCGGCAATAACTCAGTCCTTTTTTTTTTTTTTTCTAAGTTCAATCAATAACTCAGTCTTTTATCTGTTCAGCAAATGTCTCATCCAGTTTAGCAATGTCTCAGCTGGTTGTTTGTATCACGTTAAATTGTAGCAAGCAATGTCATTTATCACCCTTTCAATCAACAGAGTCCATAAAACTTTTCTTTTCTATTGGTATCTCTTCTTCTTCGTTCTCGAGGCTAAGAGATACAAATTCGTCAGTCCAATCGTCATTGACTGCATAGGCCCATTCTGGACCGGAGTATCTCCTGTTTGGTATCCTTTTCCTTTTCAATTTTGCTTCTCTTTTCGATTCTGCCTCACTGGTACTTTCCTCTTTGGCCAAGTCTTTTCCTTCACTTGAGGTTGGTACCACGACAGACACTTCCTTTCTTTTCTCTTTCACTTTTGGCCTTTCTCCGTCGTTCAAATTTTCTCTAGTTCTTTGTTTTACTGGTGATATACTTAGTCTCCTCTTTGCACCGTGTCCATTTGATGGACCTGCGATCTTTTCTGAAGAAGTTTGAACAGTTTCGTTCTGTTCTGCCTTATCCCCTTCTTCTGGGGAATCAATCACGTTCTCTTTTTCTTTTTCTGTATCGTCTGATTCTGGGAAAGCCCTCCTCTGATCAGGCTCTCCTGCTTCTTCACCTCTTTCGAGCCCTTCGTCAACGTTACTTTCGTCAGGCTCTTTATCACTTTCAGCTGCTTCAGGCTCTTTGTCACCTTCAGCTGCTTCAGGCTCTTTGCTACCCTCAGCTGCTGCAGGCTCTTTGTCACCTTCAGCTGCTTCGTCGCTGTCTGAGGTTTCTCCTTGGTCTTCCCCAAGTGAGTCTGTTGCTTCGTCCTCAGAGAATATTTCTCTCTCTCCTGTTTCTGCCTGTTCGCTTTCAGTTCGGTTTTGCTCTGTCTCAGCGCTCAGCACTGTTTTATCAGGCACTGGCAGTTTCAGCGCTTCAACTTCCTCATCTGTGGGACACAACACTTTCTTTGTGTGACTGGCGTGAATCCAGTTGGGAACTCCTGCACACTTCACAGCGGTAGTTGTCGTCAGGATCACTTGGAAAGGGCCTTTCCAACGGGGCTCCAGACACGACTTCCTCACGTGCTTCTTTACCACGACCCAGTCACCTGCTTTCAGTGTGTGTCCTGGACCTTGAATCGGTGGCAAGGTGGTTGCTTCCACCTGGTGAGAGAAAGAGCGAACCACGTCAGCCAGACCTTTGCAGTAGTCTAACACCATATCATCTGTAATATTCAAAAGCGCGTTTGCGGGAACTGCAGGAAGTCTCATAGCCCTGCCCATGAGAATTTCGTGCGGAGACAATCCAGTCTTTCTGTCAGGGGTGTTTCTCATTGACATTAACACGAAAGGCAATGCGTCAGGCCATTTCAAATTTGTCGATGCACATATTTTCGCCATTCTTGATTTCAATGTACCATTCATCTGCTCCACCAGTCCTGATGCTTCTGGGCGATAGCTACAATGCAGTTTTTGCTCAATGTTCAGCGCTTCGCAAAGTAACTTTATCACCTCGTTATTGAAGTGACTTCCTCTATCTGATTCTAAAGAGATCGGGAATCCGAAACGTGGTATTAACTCCCTCAGCAATAGCTTTGCAACTGTAAGGCTGTCATTTCTACGTGTGGGGTATGCTTCAATCCAGTGACTAAAAATGCACACAATCACCAACACATACTTCAAACCTCCATGCACAGGCATCTCAATGAAATCCATCTGCATTCTACTAAAAGGGCCACTTGCCCTACCAATGTGGCTCGCGTTCACAACCGTTCCCTTCCCTGGGTTCATCTGCTGGCAAGTGACACATCGATGGCAAACTGCTTCTGCAGCTTGACGAAATCTGGGGTTAAACCAATCAGTTTTGAACAATCTTATCATGGCATCTCTCCCTAGGTGAGCCTGCCCATGATAGAACCGCGCTAGCTGCGATAAGAGACTATTTGGCAAAACAAATTTTCCTTCATTTGAAACCCATAACTCATCTGGTCTCTTTATACATTGTGATTTAATCCAGGAATCTCTTTCATCCTCCCTGACATTATTCTGTAATGCTT
Source organism: Pleurodeles waltl (assembly GCF_031143425.1). NCBI lineage: Eukaryota > Metazoa > Chordata > Amphibia > Caudata > Salamandridae > Pleurodeles > Pleurodeles waltl. The sequence goes on along the minus strand of NC_090447.1, from coordinate 780,555,028 downwards.
TTAGTTCATCTATTGTATCTACGACCTTCAAGGCAAATGCTTCAGCTGGTTCGAGTTCTGGTTCACTTATTGAATTCCATTCATCCCTGAGCAATATACAGTTCAAGGCACAAAATCTTGCGACTTGATCCGCATATGCATTTCCCAGAGAAACATAGTCCTGTCCTTTTGTATGAGCACTACACTTTACCACTGCAACTTCGGCTGGCATTTGAATGGCGTGTAACAATTCCCTTATTCTCTCCCCGTTTTTCACTGGGGATCCTGAAGAAGTCAGGAAACCTCTCTGTGACCATAGTTGTCCAAAGTCATGCACAATTCCAAACCCGTACTGACTATCAGTGTAAATGGTGACTTTCATCAATGCAGACAGTTGACATGCTCTTGTAAGGGCTACAAGTTCTGCTACTTGTGCAGAATAGACTCCTTGAAGCCAGGACGCTTCCAAGACACCTGTTACAGTACATACAGCATATCCTGCTTTCAAAATTCCCATCCCATCTCTTAGACATGAACCATCAACAAAAACAATTTGGTCATTTTCATCAAGCTTAGTATCCTTAATGTCAGGTCGAGGTTTTGTGCAAAATTCAGTCACCTGAAGGCAGTCATGCTCGACGTCTTCAGCGTTCTCAATTTCAGCATTTTCACCAGGAAGCAAGGTTGCTGGATTCAACGTAGTGCACCTTTTCAGCTGCACATTCGGTGAGCCCAGAATTATCGTTTCATACCTTGTGAGTCTTGCTCCAGTCATGTGTTGCGTTCGGGAGCGGGTCAAAAGTATCTCAACTGAGTGAGGGACCATGACTGTTACTGGGTGTCCCATCACTATTCCTTCACTCTGAGTGAGGCTGATACCAACTGCTGCTACGGCGCGCAAACACCCTGGAAGTGCTGCTGCGACCGGATCCAAAGTAGCTGAAAAATATGCTACTGGTCTGTTTATGCCACCATGGGCTTGAGTCAAGACAGACAAAGAACATGCATCACGTTCATGACAGAACCATGTGAAAGGCTTTGTGTAATCAGGCATACCTAAAGCTGGAGCCCTGCACATACATTCTTTCAATTCAATAAAAGCATCCATCTCATCTCCTTTCAGCTCAATTTGATCCAAGGCATCCTTCTGGGTCAGTTTCAGTAGAGGCTTTGCTAGAGTTGAAAAGTTGGGGATCCACTGACGACAGTAGCTCACCATCCCCAAAAACTTCCTCACCTCCCTCCTCGTCTTTGGTGGACTCATTAGAAGCACACTTGTTATTCTTTCCTTCATTATTCTCCGCGACCCTTTCTCTATCTGGTGACCCAAGTATTTCACTTTCTTCTGACAGAACTGCAACTTGGAAGGAGACACCTTGTGTCCATTCCTTCCCAAATGGTTCAGTAGAGCAATGGTATCGGCTGTACAGCCACTTTCTGTCTTAGATGCGATCAGTAAGTCGTCGATGTACTGTACTAGGGTTGACTCGAATGGCAATTCTAATGCTTCCAAGTCTTTCTTTAGAATCTGATTGAATATTGACGGTGACTCAGAAAACCCTTGAGGAATTCGACACCAACTGTAGACTCTGTCTAAGAATTTGAAACAAAAGAGAAATTGGCTGTCCTCATGAAGAGGCACCGAGAAGAATGCTTGTGACAAGTCGATGACTGAGAACCACTCAGCATCGCAAGGGACTTGAAACATTATCACAGCTGGATTTGGTACGACAGGGCAACATTTAATTATGATGTCATTTATTTTCCTCAAGTCCTGTACAATTCGGACCTTTCCACTCGGCTTTATTAGTCCCATGATTGGTGAATTACATGGACTGCTTAACACTTCTTTCAGTACTCCCTGCTTTACAAATTCGTCAATGAGTTGGGCAACTTTCATGAGGGTGTCTTGTGCCATGTGGTATTGTGGGGTCTGGGGAAAGATTGCATTGGGTTTTACAGTCACTTTCACTGGTTCCACTCCTTTCATCAATCCCACCTCTTTCCCTGTCATATCCCACACTTCCTTTCCGACTGTTTCCCGTAATTCAGCTGGAATATCTTCTTCAGTTATCATCGGGAAAAGGCAAATCAGAGGATACTCTTCATCGACAGTTTCCATCTCGTCCCCTTCTACACTGTCCTCTTCTTCCCCATCACTGCTCGTCTGAATTTTAATTCCCTCGTTCGAACACATAATCTAACATCCCAACTTGCACAATAGGTCTCTCCCTAACAGTGCTATCGGGCTTGAGTCACATACCACAAATTTATGTAACCCTTGATAGTTACCGATGCTGACTGGTACCGGATCTGTAATTGGGTTTGTCAGGTGCCTGTTTGCTACTCCCACCACTTGAACTGTTCTCCCTGAGAGTGGCAAATTTGGTACTTCAATGCTCTTAACAGTTGAACGTGTGGCTCCTGTGTCAACCAAGAATGAGACACGATGACCCATTACTCTTCCCTCTACGTACGGACCCTTTTGATCAACTTCCAAGGATGCTGCAAGCACACAATCTCCTTCCTCTCCTGAACTTTCACTCTCCCATACATTGTTTATTCCACTCTCACTGTGTAATGGGAACTGTTGTACTGTGCCATTTGTACTCATTACCTGACCCGAGACCTGTGGAGGAACCATCACTTGCTGCTGACTCATTGGTGCCAAAGGTATTTGCATTTGCTGATTAGGTACCATGGGGAACTGCTGTTGCATTGGCTGCATTTGCGTCATCTGCATACGGGGCATCTGCATCTGCTGCGGCTGCATAGGTTGTAATCCCTGCAACTGATTTATGGTCTGAAAATTTGGGTTTGGACCTCTCATTTTCGGTCCCCTCATTGTCTGAAATGCATTGACATCATTGTTTTGCTGACCAACACCTGCACCTTCCTGCACCACTATCGGGCACTCGCGTTTCCAATGTCCGACAATTCCGCACACGTGACACGGCATCACCTTTTTCAATGCCTGCACACCATTCGGAGTCACAACAGTGCTCAAATCCGGACCATTATTCCCAAAACCTCCTCTGCCTCTGCCTCTCGCCTGTGGCTGAAACATCATATTTCCCTGCAACTGCGGCTGCGGTTGCGGTACCTGTTGTTGGAACCCTTGCAACCCTTGCAAACCTTGCAGACCTGTCTGAGCTGCTTTAAGTTGCATCATCATCACTTTCTCCTTCAACCTTTTCTGTTTCACTTCAATTTCGTCGCTACAGTATTTCGCATAATTCAACACCTCATCAATCGGTTTTGACTGCCAACAAATCAAATGCGACTTTATCATCTGACTTATCTCTGGTCTCAGCCCTTCCACAAATCTAAACACAAAATGAAGCATGTCCTTCGCCTCTATTGTTTCCGTGCCACTGTAGTTCTTGAACGCCTTCAACAACCTCTCATAGTAACTATGAATCGACTCTTTAGCCTCTTGGGCCGTTCGATCGATCTTCTGCCAATCCACATTTTTCGCGGCCACCTTCGTCTTCAAATGCTCAATCACCTTATAGTACAAACTCATCACCATAGGTGATGGGGCACCCGTGTCCCTGTCTCTCTCTGGTTCACTTGTTGGCCAACCTACAGCTCTTTTGCAATCCTCCCACAAATCTGCCGGAACCACAATCTCAAAGAGGGTGTTCAGATCTTCCCAAAGACATTTTGCAAGCTTCACAAACCTATCAGTCTGTAGATACCATTCAATCGGCTTCTCTCTCAGTTTGGGAAAATCATCCGTAAAAGACTGAATGTCGCTTCTGTGCCATGGTACATGTATTAATTTTCCCCCTGCTGTCTCCCTCATTGGTAACATGGTTACTGTATCACTGCTCTGTGGTCTTTTCTCGTTGAGCTCTGGGACACTGTCTTTCCTCTTTTCTTTTCTCTTTACCCATCTGCTTTCCCATTTGTCTAAGCACCTCCATACTTGTGCACTCTGCAGCAATTCTCTAAGGTGCGCCTTCATGCCTGCTGACCTCATGTGTTCAAAGTCTGTGGTCCCAAAATCCAACCTGTAGCTCCTGCTCAAGTGTTTCATCTTGTCTATATCAACCCCGTTTTTGTCAGCTATTTCTTGCAAGCTTCTATGTACCTTGTTCACTTCTCTCGTTATCCTGGGACATAGATACCTCAGTTCTTCTTACGAATAGGACTCTAATCTATTCACACCCATAGTCCCTTCCACCAATTCTTGTGCTTCCATGTTCAACCTGACCCTATTCAGAAAGTCTTCTCCCTTCCCACTGGCTGAGCTTTGTGTGGAATTCAGACTGTTGAACCACTGTGTCAGCTGTTGCGCGTTCAACCCCATCAGTGTGGCATTCACGTCGACTGCCATTGATGGTTGCGGCAGCTTTTCAGTATTCAATGACAGCGGTATCACCAGTGGGGGACTCGACCTCACCAGTGTTGACTGAGCACATATGGGACTAAACTCCATCAAGGACCCAGATCCAGTTGGCAGAGCCGCTATCGGAGTAGTCTCTGGAGTGTTTTGAATGCACCTCCTTTCCATCCCGCCCTGCACCATTGATCCTTGACTGCTCATACCTGAATTAGGCTGAATGTACAAAGGTACCGGTGGACCTACAGTAATGGGTAGGGATATCGCATCTGCGTTCTGTCCATTCCCCATGTTCTGAGACATGTTCACTCCCACACTATGGGTCATCATTGCCGGCATGCCCATCTGACTCCCCGTCATCTGAGCATGTGCGTTTCCCCCCTGCATCTGCTTTTGAGGCATCAGAAACTGGGTTGATTCAGCTTGTGCCAATGTTGGGTTGTGACCATTCTGTACTCCCATTACAGTCGGGTCTATAACCATTCCCATACTGTTGTCACTGCTGTAGTACCTTGGGACCTGCGGCTGATAATTTTCTGCTGGTTTCAACATGGGCACATCTGGATATATTCTCCTAACCTGCGGTATCTGCGGGGTGAACAGTAAACTCGGGTCCTTAGATCCCGATGACGCTTCTGAGTTCGGAGTTTCATTATTCTGTACCGGTGCCGGAGGGGCAGAACTGGTACTTGGACCTTGTCCATTCTCTGCATAAGGTGGTGGACGGTCGTTCAGCAATTGCATGATTAACTCCTCATCCTCTAACTCCTCTTCTCTCCTTAACTTTTCCTCGTCCTCTCTATCTTTGGAACACCTCCTGTTTGTCTTACAGGTAGCTTTCTTACCTGTCTCCTCTTCTTCCTTAGTAATTGCGGGAAACAATTTTATCCCCTGCAACACATCTGACCTCCACACCTTCTGTGCATTATCCCACCTAGCGTCCGCTAGTGTCTTTTCTACCTTTCTTATCCTGGTCTCGAACTTATTTTGCTGTTGCTGTCTAGCCATCAGTTCCCAAATCGCTAGAGCCTCAAACTGTGCTGGCCTTGGAGGTACCTTCATGTCGTACATCGCGAATCTCAAATTCTCTAGGATCCTTATATTGAATGTCCCATGGATCGGGAACGCTACGCTCCCATGTTTCTCTGTCAGCTTGTGCCATTGCTTTAGCCAAAGGCACGGAGCTACCCCTTTTTCCTCCATTACAATGTAAGCTGGTGTACCTTCGGGTGGCGTCTCTTCTCCTACGCTCGCTTTAATGTAAGACTCCCCCTTCATCGCACTCTTTAATGCTTTAAAAAATTTCATTTTCTCGTCTTTTTATTTCCCAAAGTTTGTAATCAATAGGTGACTTTAATTCCCGGAATACTCTTCGCTTGCCTTTCCCCTTCCAATCGAGCCCCACGGACTGCGTCCAATCCGTGCGCGACCCTTCTCACCAACCAACCTATCCCAGCGCGGCTCCTAGTGACGTCACACTCACACACACTGCGGCTGACAAAGCCTCGCGGCTAGTCCTCCTTCACTCAGCTCCTCTCGTAACAACTTCTTGCATGTATCGCGAGCTACCAAAAAAATAATAATAAAACAGATCTGTCGGTTTACTACAGGAAGGGTAACACAATCGCTTCAGGACCTTAGGGATTTTTCACTAGCCTCGGCAGTTATTCCATCTTTCTCGGTCCCCACGTTCGCAAGCAAATCTGACCCGCAGACTGCTCTCAACTTGTCAATGATCTATTCTAGTGCACTTAGAATTTTGTCAAAGCCCGAAGTCGAAGTTTCTTTCACTCCCTTAACACACGTACCGACTCGTCGACCACGCCCGATCAACCTACTAAACCGACCAGACCACAACATAAAACAAGTGTCTCATACACTTTTCAACATACTCCGGAGTCTCTTGACCTCGCAGGGCCCGTCTCAACAACAACAACCACGTGGACCTTTTTATGCACGAAGCGCCACACGCACATGAAGTTCGACGACTTCCCTACTCTCACACTCGGAGTCGCACCTCCGCTATTTCTATGAAGTTCGACGACTTCCCTACTCCTACACTCGGAGTCGCACCTCCGCTATTCTCTAAAATCCTCGCAACCTTTTCACACAATCTGCGGCAATAAGCTGTGCAAGCGCAAAACCCTAACTTCACTCATACCATCACTAGTACCGCCAACGCCGATCTCACACCTCCATTCTCTCCATTCGCAAGCTCCGAGATCCCGGGAAAGTCGCGGGGGACTTAGCCCATCATCATTCTCTCAATCTGTTTTACCCATGAAAATCTAATTCAACACCATATACCTCTCGAGCGGGGTCTCAAAAGTCTAAACCGTTAATTCAACACCATGTATGTCTCGAGTGGGGTCCCAAAAGTCTAAACCGTCCTCTGCTACCATCTACTGATAGAGCGTTCCGTACCAATAATTTACCTGTATTTGGACGCTCTTTAGGCCGATGAATCTTTTGGCTAAGTGGGACTCTCTTCACCCGAGATCAGTCAATTCAGTCAGATCAATAATCAATAACGAACATAAGCAATACCCTGATCAACATAACACTTAACAATTAACCCAGAATACATTTCGGCGAACCCTGACCTTTCGGTCAAGAATAACCACACCAGTTTATTCAAAGTCAATGAATTTATTTCCCTATATTAACAAAGCTAGCACAATATAGATGTGTCTCAACACCAAATGATAAACGTAAATGAACATTAATAGCTGTCCATAACGACGAAACAGATGCAATCTATGCAGCATTTGAATAACAAGGCATTCGATAATAGCAATGCAAATCACTAAGACTATAATCTGTAATGAGCTAATTGCATACATTAGTCAGCATGACAAGGTCTCAAATTGCATCGTGCAACAAAAGGAATCCTCATCTAACCTCAAATTAGCATCGGCATGTGGGACTTCATGCAAAACAATTTAGCAACATTAATTTGGAAAACTCCTAGCTAGGGCTCTTATTAAAATCAGCAGTTGGTTACCTAAAAGAAACACAATGCAATTGTACAATTTCTTTTCATATTTACCAATCACAATCAGCATTCAAGGAAGTCTTCGTCCAACAGGTACCGTTTCTCGATCAGCATGGGACGGGGCGAAGGGGGCAGGGGTGAACGGGGCAATTGCCTCACGGCGGCAAAGGGACAAACTATTACTTCATGCAAAAGGGACGAATCAAAGTTAAAGTCTCTAGGGCAAGAATCATTTAAGTCTCTTTCTCTCGATTAGAGAAAGCATCAAAGTCTCTTTCAAAATGGCGTCGCAGCAAGGTGGGCCATAATAGCTGCAAAATGGCGCGATGGGTGCAATGTCTGGTAATGGCTCCTTTCTTCTCGTGCACCTGGTTTAAATAGACAACAGTTCAAATCCAGTAGGGTCTTCCATTGGAGGGTTCATAGGTTGGCTTCAAATTGTCCAATCAAAAACAACAGTTCTCAAGCTTTTACTTAAGCATACATTATCCTTGGAGACGGGTACGCAAATTGCAACATTTTAAACCAATTAACTCACTTTCAGAGCTTCCATTGTCCGCACCTGCAGATTGACCTTGGAGCAAAGAGAAAAATGCCAGGCTGGCACGAAACCTTAAGATAAGCTTGTGAACGATCTCAGTGGAAAAGTACAGCTTCAAGCAAAAATACACGTTTATTAGCACATTGGAAAAATACGAGCATCTAACCCATGAGACCAGGCAACTAGGCCAAAGCCTCCACTAAAGTTATGCTAAGCTAAAGCATTTCAAACAAGCAAATCCTAGCACACGTTTACGATTATGTCAGATTCGTGCAGTTCTAATACATCACGTTATATAAAGCACGCTTATAAATGTTGGCAAACTACTCTAAGGGCACATTTTGTCCCCGTACAATCTTTATTAGTTCGGTTAAAGCCACACATGATTATTGCAGTACTACGTTTAAGCGCTAATAAATGTAAAACCTTCATTTCTGCGTCATCATCCCCTAGGTTTGTTCATTTTTTAGAGTCATTTGAGCATTGCACTCTAGTGTGACTTTCACTTCCTTTTTAATCTTGGTCTTCATCCACCGTATACTGATTAAAAGTTATGACGTTTGGTGTGATGAATAACCAATTTTAATTCTCATAATTTTTTTCCTGTTCTCTCCAACTCTAGAAGACCTTAGTTGTAGGTTTTCACATTTGTTATTACTAGCAGAACAGTACGGCGTAAGAGCCCCCTTCGGGGAGCCCGTCAGGCGTTGCAGTGCCGGCCTGGCGAGGAGCATTTCCCGATGATGATGCCAGTCATCCATTGTGATGCTTGAGGGCCCTTGCTCCTGAGGCCCCTGGTCTCCTTAGGACGGCAGAGTATTTTGGAACAGTGTACTCTAATTTATCGTACTACTGTAAACACATCAGAAGCTGTTTCAAGTCTGGCTGGGCCTAAACAATACCCTCTGTTTTCAAATGCCAGATGGATGTTCCAGAAATGCTCTGAGTAATAGAAAGTAGTGGCTCTCTCCCCAGATCGAGTATCCCCTGTTGCAGTGGTATCCCAAACAATGAAGTGTATCAATGAAACAGGACAGCTGTCACCCACACATGAAGCTTTTTCAAGGGAACACAGTTTGCAGTGGGAATTTGGGGTCACTGGTGGTACTGACCAGCCCATTAGAGGTATGTTTGAATTAATTTCAGCTGAGATCAAAGAGCTGAAACAATCACAGGCACAAGAAATCGCTGCTCTCTATGAGCAATTGTCAAAGATTGAGAAGGGTATGGCCCTGGTCCCGGAAAGAGTGAAAGAGGCCAAGTCCAGAATTTCAGAGCTGGAGGATAGGTCGTGTCAATGCAGCAGGAAGTGGATCAGCTTTGAAAGACTGAAGTCCTTTTTGAAAATAAACTTCAAGATTTGGAAAATTACAATGGGGGGTCAAACATTCAAATCATGGGAAAACCAGAGGGAAGCAAAGGTCAGTAGGCTCTTTAATGGGTGGATGCCCAGCTGAAGAAGACAATGCCTATGTAATAGGGCGTTCTGACTATCACTAGGGCTCACAGGGTACCAGCTCAACTGTTTCCTAATCAGTATCCCTGAATTCTGCTGATTATCAAGTTAAAGAACATATCCTATCTGAAGCCATAGAAAAAAGATCTTTTTTGACTTCTGAGGTGCCTCAGTTTCGAATTTTCTCAGACATGTCTGCAATCACAGCGCAGAGACAAAGAGAATTTGTTAGGATGATGATTCCTCTAAAGCCAGGACAACTCAGGCATCTATTGTACTGCAGACCAAGCTTATGATCTTGGCGAAAAGACAATTTCATCTTTTTTTGGACACTAGTGAAGCCCAGCAGCTTTTCCTGAAGTTATCTAATTAAGCTTTTAAACTTCGCCCATGGATCAGGTGTCAACCCATGGATTGGGGCTGGGGCAGAGGGAGATACAGAAGCAGAAAACAGGTTTGGTTTCAACAGGAAGATCATGGGGAAATAGAGACACAGAGGCAACATTACATGTGGTGAATTCTGAACAACCTAACCCTGTGGTTAACCTGTCGACTTACCATCTATCATCGGTGGAAGAACAGGCTTCATCAAAAGGATTAACTTTTGTTCCTGCTAATTTACCTAATTCCTTTAATCTCAAAATGGAATTACATCAATTTTTTTGGAAGGTGAGGTTAAGCTATTACTTCAACAGAACCTCGTCCGTTCTATCGGCCTCTATTACCTGATTGAGAATCCTTTCTACCTTTACCCCTCCGGAGCATCTAATGTCTCATAAGATCTTGGCTTTTGAGCAAGTGGTTATGAGAAACAAGATGAATCTATTCTCTAACAGGAGATATGTGAAATATAAAATCACAAAAGCTGAGAAAGATGCATTGATGGGTTGTAGTTAAATAAAGAAATAGTGATAAAGACGCCAGATAACGGAGGAGCAGTAGTGGATCAGGATACAACAGATTATAAGAATGAGATCCTTCTGCAACTCTCGGATGCAAGGAGTTATAGTAAACGTGATCTTGATCTGACTAGTGAGTTGGCAGTTCTGATTAAAAGAGTGACAGATGAGGGTTTATTGTTAGGTTTTCTTACAGATTTGGAATATGATTTTCTGAATAAAAATAATCCACGAATCCCCACTATTTATACACTTCCTAAAATACCTAACAATCCTTTCAAACCCCCAGGTCACCCTATTGTATCGGGGTGCAGCTCAATTCTAGAGCCAATTTGCAAGTATGTGGATTTTTTCCTGAAATCCCATAGTAGAAGCGACCGAGGCATATCTAAGGGACACTATTGAAACTATTAAATTGATTGACAATTTAAATTTTGATTCTGAGAACCAAATTTTGGTAACAATGGATATTGTCTTGTTTTATATTAATATTCCTTAAGGAAATGCATCACAGGTCATTAGAGAAATATTAAATGGTAGATTACAGCCTACACAAGTATCTATGGGTTTTTTAGTTGATCTCTTGGAGATAGCAATGACTAAGAATTTTTTCTTTTTTCAGGGTGACTTCTATGTACAAACAAAAGGAGTTGTCATGGGCGCAACCTTCGCACCAGATGTTGCAATTTTATATATGGATAATTATGAACACAATTTTATATACAATAGATCATTGCCATACTTTGCACATATAACTTTATGGAAACAACATATTGAGGATGTGTTAATTATTTGGACTGGTATGCAACATGATTTGTTGGATTTTCATAAATGGCTGAATGAAGGATAGGGGTTAAACAGTTTACTATACAGTATAGTTCGCAAGAAATGAACTTTTTAGATGTAACTATTAAAGTACAAGAGAACCGATTATACACCACTTTATATAGGAGAGAGAGTGAGAAAAATTTCCTGTTACAATATACAAGTCATCACCCTCGAAATTTGAGGGATAATCTCCCGTATGGACAATTCCTTCATCTCCGGAGGAACTGCTCCCGTAAGCAGATTTATTTTGAATAATCAGAAGGTTTAATGAGACAGTTGGTTTTTAGGGGATATCCTAGGGGTTTGGTCAGGAAAGCCTGAAAAAGAGCTTGGTTTTGCTACAGGGGGAACTTACCTCAGCCTAGAAGGTGGATAAATGAAGGAAACATCCGGATGATTTGTTCTACTACGTATTGTACCAGGAGTACTGAAATAAAAAAGATTTTCAATCAATATTAGACTTTGATTTCAGATGAGTTTGACACTCAGGATCCCCGATGTATGCTTTTAAGAGAGGTAAGGACATTAAAGATTGGGTGGTCAGTTCCTTTTTGGCTGAACCTCCAAACCCTCTCTGTCATCATTGTGGAGTTTACTAAAGATTGTTGGTCATTATAAATGTGGGACATGTAAAGCGTGTATGTTTTGTTTGGAGACAAAAACATTTGAGTATAAACATGTGTCTGTTACACTTAAAGAACATACTAATTGTAATGGTATGAATGCAATCGATGTGATTAGGTGCCCGTGTGATTTATTATATGTGGGCCAGACTAGACAGAAAGTTAAGGTGCACATTTTACAACACTGCAGTCGTATTAGATGTAAGGTACAGGGTGCACCTCTGGTTGACCATTTTATGACATTGAATTATCCGGTAGACTCGCTGAGATGGTCGGTGATTGACAAGATTACTGTAAACAGACGAGGGGGTGATATAGCTGATATTTTGAATTTATGTGAATGCAAATGGATTCATCTCTTAGACTCGGTTTCACAGGGTTTCAATGAATATGAGGAAATACCCAGGCAAACAGCAAGCTTGTCAAATGGCTAAGATATATGGTCTGGATAAGACCTATTAAGACAGTGGATTGTGAGATGTGGGACAATAGTACCAAAATATATGAGGGACATGAGAGTGGTGAGGTCAGAATATTCGATATAGTCACATAGAGTGATATATGAGGGGTATGACAACCTATCTTATTGAGAGGTGAAGTAAACAGCTGTAAAAACAGTTATTGGTTGAATAATTGTTATAGTTTTCACCCTCCCTCTTGACTAATAAGGAGATTAGTATCTGTATGCAATCCTATTGGTTAAAGGCATAATTGTATGCTTAGATTTCATGATTCTGCTATGATAGGTGTCTTGGAAATAATAATGTGAGGTCATATCTTTGGTTGCCTTGCTTAAAAAAAAATCTGAATTAACCATTGGATGTAAGACTCGTTGGTATAAGATGTGATAGAATAGTTATCCCACATGGGTTTTAAATAGCTAGCTAAGAGCACCATTTTAAATATGTTCTCTTTGGTAGAAATAAGGAATGTGGGTTACGGTTGGATAGTAGACCCGTTGGTTAAGATGTGATAAAAGATTCTTACACATCATTTGAAACAGCCGGATACGAGCTCCGTTACCAATATGTTTGCTCGAGTTGAAATGAGGAATTGATGTTGGGATGTTGCCATTCATAACATAGTTCCCTGCGCTGTACGCGTGGATGTCGACGCAGGGGATTTAAACGCGGGTTTTGCTCGCTGCTCTTTTAGAGCTACAGAGATAGAGGCCATGGCTGAATGGAGGAAATAAATGCCCTAAGCCAGAAGGTATCGTGGGGGGCAGCCCAACTGTTTGGACCTTTCTAGAAAGTTTACATAGAAGGGTGATTACACTGAAGTGTTACTCTCGACGGACACTTTGCTAGGGGTACATGTTTTAGAATATGAAGTGTTCTTACAACTAACGGGACAGATTAATAAGAGTTAGGAGATAATCGACGGTCAAAACATGGCGTAATGGAGTAATGTGGTTAACTGTTGAGATGGTATGAATGAGGTCTTCTTTTTGTAAAAGAGGTTTGAAAGATGATGGTGTGGTTATTGGTGGATAGATTGGAATGAATTATATTTATATATTTATTTTAAGGGACCCGATTAGAGGAAATAATATTAGGGTGAAGGCTATATTGCATTAACCGGCTAAAGAATATTGTTAAAAGAAGAGGATGTTAATAAGGACTTTCATGCATTGTAGGTAAGGGTTTTTTGGTACTGGGTTTTTCTTTGAGAAATAGTTGTTGATTGAGGAGTATCACATTGGGTGAGTCTATCTTTTTAGACCTGAGGATTTTTGAAGATATATTTGAGAAGACGTTAAATTGAAGGTTGAGTGAATTTTAGGTGAGTAATGACGCGGTTCTTATTGCAGCATAGATTTTAGAATATGAAAATACAATATTAATGTTGGATTTTTTTCTGTATTTATTTAGATGTTCCCTACCTATTAGTCTTGATGAAGACCCATTTTGGAGCTAGAGTAGGCTCAAGAGTTATTAGTGGGTCAAAACGTCGACGATAATGCTGTAGCCTGGATTGTTTTTTTCTTTTTGGAATGGAGTGAAGGACAAAAGTCGGGTATTGAACCCAGAGATAAATAAGTGTTGATTCTATTACAAGAATGGCCAACCAATAGGCTTTTTAAATTCAATTTGTTAATGGATATGTGGGTGACTTACTGTCGGATTCTGTGTTTCTAATAACTAGCACCTGATCTTTGGCACTCTTTCTGTCATTTTTTTCTTTTATGTTGACATGGTAAGAGGTTTTAGTAATATTGAGTAAAGTATGAAAAGTAATTGTGTAAATATAATAAAGGATGAATTCTTTATGTTTTTTTGTATCTATGCTGCAATTTTTGTAATTTATTATTAGATGAGAGATGAAGATAATTGTTTCTGGATGGATCAATGTTGTTTGGTAATATTTATTACTTTTTAAGCACACTGCACTTTTTCTTCTAGGGGCACCTTTAAGCACACTATACTTTTACATCCTTGGGTGATTTGTAGGTGCTTTGAAATGCATTTGTGCACTTTTTTTTGTGGAATAGTGCAATAGAGAGGTGCAACAAACTAAAAGGATGTATTTATTATAATGTTTGAGAAAAAGCATGTGTATACTTTTGCATTGCACTTTAGTTTACGGTACATCATATTGATAAAAATGTTATCTGACTGTAGAAGCTGTGGGAGCGCGTCACGGAGGGGAGACGTAAATAAGGTTTGTATGTGGATTTGGTGTACTATTTTTAGGGATTCTCAGTAGTCCTTATCTTCTTTCCGTTTGGTTTTCTTCCTTTTGTTTCCTCTATATCTCCTCTCCCTTCTCTTCTTCTTATCCAGTCTTCTCGTGTCTTATACTCTTTCTTTTGTTGTCGTATCACGCCCTTTCTCCTCCGGGTGCGGCTTTGTCAGCGACAGGATGGTACCGCAGGGGCCCTTCAGTCAGAGAGAACAAAGGTGAAGAGAGAGGTAAGTGGCTTGTTCTAACTTATGTTTATAAGGGTTAGTGAGGGGAGGTGTGGAGTGATGGGAGAAACAAATAAAAGCAAATAGCTTGTGCCCTGTTTTTTACCACGGTGTCTAATGCTCATTGGAGAAAACAGAAAATTCATTTGTTTTTCTTTTCTTTTCTTTTCTTTACTGTACCATACACGAGTTTGTTATGTCTACAGCACTTGCCTTTTCCTCACAATGCGTTTCGTGAGGGTTAGTAAAACAAAAGAAAAAACAAAAGACAAACAAACGAACAACATCTATAAGTTCGAGTCTGGTTGGGAGGTGGGCAAGTCAGGATAAATAACCCTTTACCCGGACGACTTGATTTGTTTCTTCCCTCCCACTATTTCTCCCAAACCACCTGCCTTCCCTTTCCACCACTAAAGTATCCTGCTGAGTTCAATAAGCAGGCACGTACCTGCAACAGCCACACCACTCCAGGGACGTGGCGGGACCTTGCAGCGAGAATCCGGCAGGCCGCTGGTAGTTCCGCTCCGCCTGTGCTTGGCGGTTCCACACCTCCTGTGCTTGGCGGTTCCTCTGATTCCTTGATCCGTATCTCCGGTAGGTAGTCGGGTTCTCATTTCCGTTGCTCTTCTCCTGGCTCGACTTCCGCCCCCTCATCCCGCTCTGGTTCCACGTCTTTTCTCTGTTTTGGTTCCGCACCTTCTCCTCCCGACGAATGCCATAACAGGGTTTTTCGTCCCTTTTCAGTGTCTGCATTCACCCGGATATCCAGGTTCGTTGAGGTCATTGCTGGTTGTTGGCTCTTCCTGATGCCCCCTGGGTATCAGTGAGACGGCACAAGGTTGGCATCTTGAAACAGGGTCCCGGCAACCCTGTTACACAGACTTTGGAATTTTTTTAAGTCCTGGGACTGTTTCAAACCTTAAATCTTTCTTTAGAATCGAATTAGAAGTTTGTACATCCTGTCCCTTAATTTATGCAATAGGACGTAAGCACTTAAAGTACAGTGTATCCCTGGCTATAAGTGCTGTAATTTTATTGGACTATACTTTGGGTCAAAAGGCTGCTCCACAAAGATTTTGCAGAATTTAGATGAAGGTATAAAAAAATGATTTATGAATTGTTACGTTTAATGCAAATGGCACTAATAATAAGTATAAGGCTTGTGCAATTGAAGACTGGATGAAAGGGCATTCACAAGATATTGTGCTTATGCAAGAGACATGCTTCCAGGACAAAAAGGAAGAAATATAAGATGTATAAGCAATGGAAAGGGTATCAGTGTACTTAAAGTGTGAGTGCAGCTCACAGTGGAGTGGCAATTTATATAAATAGACACCTTCCGTATCGAGTTACCTTTTCCCAAATAGATAAAGGAGGAAGGTGGGCGCTGGTTAGTTTCCTAATTAATAATTCTAAGGTAACTATTGTCTCAGTCTATGTTCCAATTTCTGATGACCCAGCTCCAATGGTAGAGCTATACTAGGTATTGCTTACTTTCTACAGGCTAGTGATATTAGGACGGGATTTTAACTTTCTTCCAAATCCAGAATTAGCCTCTACTTCTGATACCCGTAAGCAAAATAAGCTGCGAATGGCCAGAGCAACATCAGATTATATTTTGTGAGCCTGAATTTGGTAAATCTATGGCAGGAGAAGTATCTGAAAAGGTGGGAATATTCCTGTCTTCCCGAAAGCTTTAAATCTGCTGCGTGATTAGATAATTTTCTTTCTTTCTTGTGAATTGAGCTAAGCAGATATAAACAGATGTTTTAAACAGTTACTCAGATCACAATTTAGTAGAGAAGGAAGCGTCAGGGGTTAAGGTGGAGAGGCCCACAGGAGATGGTCTTTTAATAAAGCAAAATTGGAAGATGAAGAATGGTGTAAAGGGATACAAAGTGAGATACTAAACTATTTTAAGGTGAATGCAAATACGGCCATGGAGGAAAATATCTGGGATGCATTTAAGGCAACTATCTATGATTGTATAATGTCTAGAGGAACTGTGGAGAGGAAATGCCCATTAGAACATAGGGGAGGGTTAGAAGCGGAGCTCCAACAGATGAACATGGAATATTTGCGAATTAGAACCTCGGTGAATAAACTGGTGCTCAGACAAGTTAGACTGTGTATGCAAGAGTATTACTATGAGCAAGGGTAGATTGCCAACACAGCTAATCTTCAATGGACCTATGAAGAAAGCAAATTTATAGAAACTTTTAGTCTGGCTGGCCTGCACGCATCAAGAACAGAACAGGGTAACATCACTCTTCAATGAGGAAGCAAAAACTCACATTGTAGATCCAGTTCAAATCCAGGATAAATTCCTCACCATTGTGAATTTATATATAGTGCACAAGAAAAGGTGGATGCTTCCCTAATCAAAGGTTTTTTAAGCCAGCTTTCTTTTTCAAAGCTGTAGTTAAGACAAGCTCAAGCTTTGGTAGCTACATTCTTTCCAGGAAAATTGAGGGGGTAGTGAAATCATTAGCCAATGGGAAGGCCTGTGTCAAAGAAAGTTTACCATCCTAGGTATGTAAGAACTTTGCTCCAGTTTAAAATTCCGAGATATCAAAACTCGACAATCATATTATGGGAGGAGGGGAAATTCCAGCATCATTTTGTACCACAATAGTGGTCAGTTTCCTAAAAAACGATAAAAAATAAGAAAACGTAAATTCTTATAGGCCAATCTGTCTTGTAAATGTTGATTATAAGATTGTTACAAAATTGTTGGTCAGTCGTCTAAGTGGAATTCTTGGTACAATTGTTTATCCGGATCAGTGCAGTTTTCTTTGATTTAAGCTTTAGATTATTTTTGACAAAAATGAGTTCCCACTCAGGTCCTTTTATTAGATGCAAAAAAGACACACAGCCTTTTGTGCTGGGAAAGACTCTTTGTTACCCTCAGGGAGTTTAGATTCCCTAGTAATTTTATTCAGATTATATCTCAGGTATATAAGGGTGCAACAGCCCTAAGGCACTTTACACAAGATGGACTAATCTATCTCGTTCGTGTTGCATGGATTCGGATGTCACTTCTACCTCTGTATAATTTTCTGTTTGCGGCTATTCCTTGCACACTCTAGATGAAGGTTTTTAGAGAAATGGAGCGAATGTTTTCTGCCTTTTTATGGGCCTTAACATACCTAGATAGGCATAAGACATTTTCTATAAGCCAGTGAAAGAGGGGGGTCTTGCTTTGCCCGATTTAAGAGAATATGATTATGCTAATTTTGCACAATGGTTCTTATAGGTATTTTAGACCCCCAGGAATAAACTAAATAGATAATGTTGTATTAAACGTGATATATTTAGGAATTCAAGATTGATGATTTTTCACACCTGACAAGATCACCCAAAAAAGTGAGATAAAAAACTCTGCAGGGAATCTCATAACGTAAGAAACAACTGTTTAAACACTGCGATATCCCCGTCATCAGTGAATCAATCCCTACTAGATATGGATATCATTTCTACATAGGAGAGCAATGGCTATCGAAAGATCATGGACTTTCTTAATTTAGATGCATGTAAGAAGTGGTCTGAAGTCGAGCTTCCTAATAGGCATTATAAAACAATGCAGCATTGGTCCTTTATTAGGATAAGATATATATTTTCTGAAGGATCTGGTCCTTAGTAGAATCTTGACAAGTCTACAGCTGGTTGAAGACTTGATAGAAATGAGAACCAATAAGTCCTTTAGCTGTTGGGTTTCTTTCCTTAAGCAAAAGAAGGCCAATGAGGTGTTTATGAAGGCCTGAGATAAGCAGCAGTCTAAGGAATATGTCAAAATCTCAGCAGAAACCTGGACTAAGATAAATGAGTTTAATTTCTCTCTAATGAAGGGACCAAATTTCCGACTAATGCAATTTTATACAAAGTGGTTACTCTATGGAACTCCACCTTTTTGCATCAAATTAACCCCCTGATACTGGAAAGTTGTTTTAGGTACTCAGGGGAGGAGGAGGAGGGTAACTGGGCCTACATCCTCTGGGGTAACTCTACAATAAATCAATTTTAGGTGGGGATTCAGGAATATTGTCTTCGCACATTAGGAATGGAGCAATCAATAGATGAGCATACAGCAATTCTAGGGTACTTTCCTGACAGCAAACAAGAACTCTTGCATAAAAAATGATTGTTAATCATGGTATTAATAGCAAGGTCAATAATTCTTCAAAATTGGTGTTCGGTATTGATCCCAACTTTCTAACAATGGTGATCAAAAATGATAAAATTAAAAGGAATGAGAATACCGATATGTGTTAAGGTCAGGATCATATAACAAATTTAAGAGAGAATGGGGGGGGTACTGGGAAAGTTGGGGGATAGAATGCAGCTTTCTTACACTCAATGGAATAACGTTTGTAAGATTAATGAACCAATTTAAGATTTGATTCTGAAATGTGAACAATGCCTTTTATCATGATGTATTGAGTTAATGATTAAGTTGCTTGTCGTCTTTATGAACTCTTCGACCAAAAATATTTTCAAAAATTATATATTTATATACATAGACTCAGTGTTAGGATGCTCATTACCTCTTGGTCAGTGTCAGCTGTGAAACCACTGCTTCGATTCAAGTTAATTATTTTATGTTTCTTGCTTCACTGATTGACAGGTTAATTGACCAAAAGCCCCCCTCACCTCCGGAATCTGGCTGGACCTCAAAAACAAAGAATACAAGGAAGATAGAGAAAACTATTAGAAATGATTTGGGAACTATGAAAAATGTTTGAAACTCTTTGACCTTTTTGAAAAGAGTCTATGAAATCTAATCCCTGATAGCAGGATGATTATTATTCTTTATAACATGGATAGTCGCAAACATTCTCCGAGGGGCCACAATGTTTGAGCTGTGATGTGATAGATGGCTGCGTTGCTGCTATCAGGGTGGCTGTCTGGGTTTGGGGGACTGACAGTGAGGTGAGTGTAGGGGAAGAGAAACATATACATCTAGGGCTCATTTCCAAGCCCTGTGACAGGATAGCACTGTCCTGCGCCACCAGGAAAGAGCAGAAATGCACCATATCTACAAGGTTTGCTGCATTTTTGCCTTCTCCCCATGTGGTGGCACACAATGAGCTGCTAGTGCTGTCTTAGGCACCCTTGCACCATGGTGCAAGGATGCTGGTATCTAAGACAGGATGGTTTCTGTGCAGGAAGAGACACCATCAATGGAGGCTTTTTCCTCTTTGTATGTGTGCTGCATGATGCAGCACATATGCAAGAGGAACACAATTAGGAGAAATAAAGATATTTCACTTTTCTGTGCCTCCCTTGGGGAGGCTTAATTCTGGACACATTCCAGTGTTTACTAATTCTTGTAAATTTGGGAATGTGCCGAAATCCAGGAAAACCAACTGCAAAGCCCATGGAATGCCTCTCTGGCACAGAGTTAGGCAAAGCAGCAATTTGTGCTGCCTTGCCTTACTCCATATCTATGAGGGCATTCAAAGTCACACAAAGTGGTTTTGCATGGTTTTGTAGATATGGGTCTGCACTATGCGCCTCTGGTGTGTCACAAAAGGTGACACACCGGCGATGCACAGGGCTTGTAAATAAGCCCACTAGCGTCTAAGTTTCACAATGGAAAACCAGAAATGTGGGATTAATACCGGCTTCTGCACTTAAATGAACTGTGTGATCCTAGGCAATTGTTTTACAATCATTTCCCTCCTTTCTTAGTATCATATAAGGATCTCCAAATACACAACTTCGGAATGTGTGCTGTAGAAAACCTTCTCCTGTATTTGATTTATTAAACCATAATGTTATTAAAGCATAATATAAACTTAGGCTATCCAAAGAGTGCACATAACTGACTTGCCTCTTAGTTCACAATTGGCATTGTTGTCAGGATGAGGGGAAGGGAATGAAAGTTTCTAAAAATTATCAATTAGAAAAAACTCCTTAATGCACAGATATAATTTGATGTACTAAGGTGAAACAGTTCTGCATGTTAATAATGTACATTTTTTTAATTTTGAACACAGTTTATCATTTTTTTATTTTTATTTCTGCAAGATGTCTTTAAAAATAAAGGTGTTTGTAAATTTAAGGTATTCAAAACACCCTAGTTTCCTCCTTTCCTTAACTTAACTTAACCTTTAGATAAATGCTTGCCTGTTTAACATTTTTTAAACGTTTGTGCTGAGTCGAGACCAGTGCTCCTGTTGACCAGGGGGTTGCATGTAATGGTCAGAAGGGCCACATGCAGCCTGTAGGCCATACTTTGAGTATCACTGGTTTATATAGATCACAGGCTACAAGGTAATTACTCTTTTGCTTATATATTCTATCTTCATTTATATTTGAATGTGTTGGAAAATGGGTTATTGGTAAGGGCAGGTAAGTACCTACACTTAGCAATAGGCCACTAACCTCCACTTAGGTCCAGTTAGGTCTCAGTAAATTAAACCTAGCTCAACCCTTGGTAGCTTGGCAATGAGTGACAAGGCTTAACTTAGGAGACAAAGTGTAAAGCATACAAATATCATAAAACCATAATTAAATAAAACACAGGAAACAGTTTAAGAATCCAAAATCAATTTATAAAGATAGGAAATATTCTTAACATTAAAATGACACTAAAACTAATAAAATTGGATCAGGGGAACCGGAATTTTTAAAGAATTAATGCTTTCTAGCGGATAGAAACAAAAAGTGCCAATCTGGTCATCTTGTCGCACCTCGACCAGGGCAAGGTCAAAGTTTAAGGCCGACCGTGATGGAGCCCGGCTCGGCTGCAGCCCACGGGAGGCCTCAGTCAAAAGTTTACCTCAGGACTTAGTCGTTTTTCTGGTGATTTTGTTCAGCCGGACGAACCTGCAAGTCCAATCCGACCTCCTGGAACTCTTCCTCGGATGCGTGTCGCGGGAGCCATCGGTGGAGATTTTTACCTTCGGACTTAGTTGTTTTTTTGAGGTGAAAATCCTTCGACTGGGACAAACCTGAAACTTGATCGAACGTCCTTGGAGCCCTCTTCTGTTACACTGCCTGGGAGGTCCCGGTCAACCTCCTACGTTCGGACGTAGTCACTTTTTTTTTGAGATTTTCTTCACCAGGACGAACCTGCAAGTCAGGTCGGGTGGCGATTGAAGCAAGCCGGCTAGAGTTGCCGCAGCGGATCAGACCCTCTATGGAGCTTTTTTCTCAAAGTTCTCCAAAGTTCTCCAAACTTCTGGAACTTCTTCCAGATGCTCTTTTAAGATTCATTTGAGGTCCATAGTTCCCCCCAAGGTTCCAGAAGCTCTGAGATGCTCCTTGAGGGTACGGACTAAAACTCCCAGAATGCATCTGGCACAAACTCCTTTTTGGCCACTGGACAGTGGTCAGCTGGTTGGTTTCTTTAGGAGTTCATGCAGGGGACTCTGGTTAGCAAGTTTTGACCTGTAGCAAACAGGGAGTCCCTCCTTGAACCAGTTGAAGCCAGGCAAAGTCCTTCTTGTGGTGAAGCCCAAGTGTGCAGCTGGTGCAGTCCTCCAGAGTGCAGTGTCCATGTGCAGGCCAGGGGTCCATCAGGGCATTCCTTCTTCTTCTGTAGTTCTTCCTTGTTGGAATCTGATAGGGATCTGGTAGGGAACTGAGCTGTGGGTACAGGTCTGCCAGTTTTATCCTTGCTCCTGGGTGAAACACAGGGGGGTTCTAGTTCTACAACCAGGGGCAGGGTCTTTCCCCCTGTGATGACCACTTCCTGGGAAGTGTGGCAAAAATCAATCCCAGGGAGCAACATTCCTCAAAAACCCATCATGGCTGAAAGTGATTTTTGGAGGTTACACCTGGCTGAGCCCACCCACTTGTGTGGCTAAAAATCCTAAACACACCCTTCTCCTGCGCTCTCCTAATCTAATCAAGGGGGTACCTAATTGTCTGGGTTTGCAGGATGTGAGGGTGTTACTGGGTTGCTCCAAATGTCCTTCCCTGCCCTTGAAGACCAGTTTGGCAGCCTCCCCCACTTCCTGCTTCCCCATCTGCTGAGGGAAGATCTCCTCCCACAGGCACATCTCTTTGTGTTGAGCCAGGCCACTTCACACCTCATCAAGGTGGCCTGGCCAGGCTGCCAGAGGCCGGCCAATCAGAGTAAAGCAGAAAAAGCACTGCTGGGCTGAAGTTGGCAACTATTCAGGTAAAGTTTAAAACTCCTTACCTGAACAAGTTATATTAAATCCAATAACTGGAAGTTGTGGGATTTATTATAACAAATAATTTGATACCAAACTTGTGGTATCTGTTACTTAAGGGGACTTTTAAAATTAAAATAAAGTCTCCACATTCCAGCCTATGGAGGCCATTCACTACAATGAGGGAAAAACGAATCTGGCTGTTTGACCTCACCAGAGGTTATAAATCTATTTTTATAAGGTCCCTGCTTATAGTTACATGGCACCCAGCCCTAGGGGCACATAGAGCACACCTTAGGGGTGACCTATATGTAAAAATAAGGTTGTTTAAGGCTTTGGAACTACTTTTAATTCCAAAGTCGAATTTGCATGTAACTTTAATTTAAAAGCAGCTAGCTAGGCAGGCCTGCCTTTAAAATTACACTGGGCCCCTCAGCAGTGCACCTATGGGTGCACTACCAATGCTGGGGTCCCTAAACCTACATGCCCTACCATATACTAGGGACCTATAGGTAGGTTGACTTAGCCAATCATAATTAGCCTAATTTTCATACTGCTTTTACACAGAGCACAGGCTCTGGGACTGCCGGAGTCAGGAAAACACCAGCTAAAAATGGGGGCAAAAAGTTAGGGGGCCTCTGCAATCAGCCCTGTTTTCTCACAGAATATATTTGGTTTGCTATTATTTTCCTCTGCTTAAAAAGCATTAAATACTAGCGGTAATTCTGTTAACTGCACCTTTTATATTGTTAGGTCCACTTAATGACTGGTGCAGGAATTCTAATGGGTTTATTGTTAGAGACTGATTATTAGTAGGGGTAAGTACACACCTGCAACTAGCAATAAGGCCACCAATCTAATACTATGGCCAGTCAGGGCCTCAAAACATCAACCCCTGGTAGCTTGCAAATGAGCAGGCAGGCTTATCTTAGAAGGCAGGAATATAAAGCATTTAAATACAACAATACAATAAATAAGTAAGACACAACACACAATAAGAATCCCACACCAAATAGTAAATATTTGTATTTTACACCAAAACAACAGGAGCCTAATATAAGGAACCAGAGTTGTGAATGTTGAAAGATTAAATTAAGAAAATTACTTTCTAATGCCTACAAATTAATAGCACCAACCGGGGACACCTGATCATGCTTGACCAGAACAAAGTCTAAGTTTGAGGCAGACCGCGATGGAGCACTGCTCAGCTACACTGAGCGGGAAGCCTCGGTCAAAATGTTACCTTCCCACTTAAAATCTTTTCTGGAGCTTTTCTCTCTCGACGTTGAACGGTCCTCTCCAGCAAGCCAGCTTTGATGCAATGTCATCGGACTGCTTTTCTGTGAGGCCCTGGTCAAATCCTGGAAGTTTTGAGCTTCGGACCTTTCAGCAGGATGAACCTGATATCCAGGCAGTAGCGCGGTAGAAGGTAGTTGGCTGGACTCACAACGTTGGGTAGGTCCACTTATGGAGCTTTTTCCAAAAGTTGCTCCAAACTTCTTCAAACTTCTGGAACTTCTTCTGAAATTCGTCTTAAGGGTTCAAAGAGTCCAAAACACAAATCCAAGAGTCTAGAAACTCTGAGATGGTTCTTTGAAATGTAGAGCTACTGTTCCCACAATGCACCTGGCCCAATCCATAAGGCTGGGGACTTTTGAGATAGATAGTGCAGGCAAGCTCTGTTAACCTGTTGCTTTCAGGATGTACTCTCCAGAGTCCTTTTAGAAGCAAGGCAAAGTCCTTGGGCTCTTGTTCCAGTGTGCAATAGGAACAGTACTTCAGAATGTAGTTCTTGTGGTTGCAGACCAGGGTTCCGGTAGGTCAGTCCTTGTTCTTCTGGTGATTTCAGGCAGCAGATCTCAGTTGCAATGCAGCTCAACCATATTTAATCAATCATCTTGGCGGACAAGGAGGGGGCACCCTTGTCCAATGAAATGTCGGGTGCCCAAAAGCATGACAGCTTCCTCCAGACTGTGGCTTTTCCCATAAAGCACTGCATTTTAAAATCCAAGATGGACGATTTCGTTCTAGAGGAGCAAAACCTGATTAAACATGCCTACTGGAGTGGCTTATTTCCATTAACACTCTCCCTCCAGACCATCTGCAAATTCCTTTCCTGAGCCTGCTATCTATGTGTATGGTATAGGGATGAGAGGACATGCCAGTCTGGCATTGTTTCCAGTCCTACTGCCTTTGAAGCCCAGTTTGATTTACCCAGCCTCCTTCCTGGCCTGTCCTCTGTAGCTGCAGACTTCCCTCCATCAGATAACCTCTGCTCAGTGCAGGCCCCTTATCACCTCATCAAAGCAGCCTGGCTAATCCTGTTAGGGCTGACCAAGCAGGAAAGGCCACTAGCAGGCTGGATTTTGGCTTACAGAAAAGGAAGTCCTATAACTTATGTTTTGTATTAGTTACAATGGATTCAACAGTGGCAGGTTGTTGAATCTATCACTAACAATCTATTGAGCCCTTTTATGACACATTTAGCTCCTTCCTAGTAATAACATATGCTTATGTGACATATACCCATGTTACCCTCTGGAGCTAAGTATCTACAATGAGGAAAAATGAAAGGGGAAGTTTTCCTGTTATCAGGGCATATAAAACATATTTTACAACATCCATACTTATAGCAATATGGCACCCTTAGTGGAGACTTTAGGGGTGACTTATATGTAAAAATAAGATAGATTATCACAGTGGAAGTATGTTTAATTCCAAAAGTCGAATTTGTGCATATTTTACTTTTTAAAGACAGTCTGCAAGGCAGGACTGCCTTTAAAAATGAAAGCAGGAAACACAGCAGTGCACACTCCAGTGCAGGAAATCTACCGGGCCTTTAAGCTTCCCTGCCTTATTATATACTAGGGAATTAAAGGGAGTTGGAATCCCCTTTGCCCTATTATATACTAGGGACTTACAGACGTCTGTCATTGCCAATTGTAAT
This sequence comes from Pleurodeles waltl, assembly GCF_031143425.1. Lineage (NCBI taxonomy): Eukaryota > Metazoa > Chordata > Amphibia > Caudata > Salamandridae > Pleurodeles > Pleurodeles waltl. Next base: position 780,529,374 of record NC_090447.1, on the reverse strand, counting down.
TGCACTATTTTGCCATATGTTTTATTCAGAGCACTGACCCTGGCCTGGTTAGCTGAGCCCTGGGCACAGTCAGAGTTAGTTACCACCAGTATCAGTCAGAAAAAATTGGGGTGAACATGCTAAAAGGATAACTTTCTCATATTTGTCAAGAGAAGCTACCTTCTGAATTTTATGTTTCAGTTTCAAAATGAGAGGCAAAGTAATAGAAGTGGAGCAGAAAACCTGATAGCCACGGTTTCCATGGTTGGAAAATAATAACATTTTAATGGGCCACTTTTAGTGAGTACCTAGGGATGACTTTTGAAGAAGTACACCCAAGGGCTGAGAAGCATCTACAGCATTCTCTGGCTGCATTATGTGTAGTTTGTTATGTGCTGCATTGTCCAGATGTGAAAGTCGCACATGTGGTTTCACAACCTGTCAAAAAGTGGATGAGCTAAATATAAAGAATGGAAAGGGATGTTCTGTACAGTGATATTCACTTCTGGAAGTGTGGAGCGGGCAGATTTTCAGACAGGGATGCAATAGAAGGCACTGGTACTCCACCCCCTCACATTCAGTACTTAAATGTTGGAACACCTTTCCTATTTTCGAAAGAAACTGTGTGATTTTTCAAGATGACAAGGAGTCGTAAAAAGGAGAGGTAAAAAATGTGCTATATCTACTATGATATGGTGCATTTTCTTCCCCACCGGAGCTTGAGCACTTTTGGCAGTAGCTCACTCACTGTTGCACCATACTGCAAAGGGTGTATGTGTTCTCTGAAACATAGGTTTTGTATTGCATAGGGCACTGTGCAGTACAAAAACTATGCTTTAAGGCATTTCCCACTGTAAATGTGTGACGTAGAATGCAGCCCACATGCAAAGTTGGAAGAACAAGGAGGAATAACAACTTTTCTCCTCATTAAGCCTGCCTAGAAGAGGAAGATTTGGTGCAAGTCCCTGTCTATCAATATTCGTAGATAGGGATTTGTGGTGAAACTCATGGGTGGCTGCATTGGATCGCTTTCTTGACACAAAGTAATGCAAAGCACTTTGTAACTTTTGTGATACTATCCTACGCCAATCCTGCTTTGTGAAAAGTGACACAAAAATTGGAACAAAGCATTAGTAAATCTGGGTCCTAATGTGTTAAATGCATTGTTCTTGAAGTTATCAAGGAAGCGGTTGCATTTGGACAACATGTCTAGAAGGTTCCTAAGTATTACCTTGTGTGTCTAAACAGTAAGGAATAGCGTCAAAGGTCTGACTTTGCAAACGATAACTTTTAAGGCAATCATAGAACCAGAATATGCTTTTATAAAGTCATGGGTTTCAGCTAGCCCGCTTTCGTAACTGGAATTCTTTTTAGCTGTAGATTAAATAAGCACTGCTTTCATTTGCGATGGCCTGCTCTGCATCAGGAGAATTAAACTTGGCTGCATGTACTGACAAACTGTAGGAAATGCATCATTTCATATTTTGAAGAGTGCATCATAAACGAAGGGCACTTTGCTGAATATAAACTAGAGCTCAACGCATAAGTGCTTTAGCGACTTATGAAATGTGAGAGGAACTGGGCCAGAGTGTTTCCAAAAATGGAATTGGCACGTCACCATAGGCCTTGGTATGACACCTGGTTCTTGTATTTTAGTTGACAAGTTCTGACTGCCATTTTGTCACTAGCCCAAAGCTATACTGAGGTTCATTCAGATCTCTTTCAAGGGTGGTTTTAACAGCTGCAAGTGCTTTGAAGAGTCCTGCAGTCCAAGATATCCTGTGTACAAGAACCGCCTGAGCGCTTACCAGCTAAATATCTGCTTACTACAAATGCAATCTCGTTTCATCCAACTGAAATGCGCAACCGGCCTATGAAAATTGGAGCACTTAGTTGCTCAATACCGGTCTCCGATCGATTAACTTAAGGAGTTCTTATTAGAAAAATGCAGTCACGTTCCTGGGCGTTTTAAAAGCTTTTGTGAGCACAGAAGCCCAAGACCCTGACAGCATTTTTCTAATTAGAACTCCTTAAGTTATTGTGTTGAGTTAGTGTTATTTTACACCTGTATTGATTTCTATGAAATATTGGTCATGTGTGGTGTTTGACTTACTCCAAGGCCCGGCTGAAATGTATATGTGGCTCTTTTACCACAAAAAAAAAATTTGGTGTAACTTTTGTGAACAGCAATTTAGTTTCTCATTTGTGAGTGTGTTTTATTATATGCATGTTCATACCTAAACTTCTTTTTACATCCATTAACCACACCCATTTCGTAATGGATATTCAGCACAATGACCTATCAGGCATAGGTTGCTGAAACATATGCAGAGAGGAGGGAACCATAGATAGTTATCAAGCTTTAAGCGAAGTGCAGCCCTTTTTTGGATCACTGGTCAACACCACTATGCTCTAAAGCCCATATATTAAACAAAGTTACACACAATGCAGTGCAGCTTCCACAAATGTTGCTGTGTTGTGTGAGAAGGAGAGAGCAGGGGAATGCCATATATACAGAGATATGGCCCTCTCCTCCCTTCTTCCTAGCTCTCACGCAGTATTTTGCTGCCGAGCACCACGCACTCACACATTTGAGCCTTAGTGCATGAGTCTAGCTTAGATTTTGTCTGAAAGGGTCACCCTTCCAGTTCAAATTACTATACCTAGACAAGCTTTAAAACTTTTCCTACTTTGTACTTGTGCTGTACAGTACAGTACACACGCAGAGTCAGAAAAGAAACTATAAATTAAAACATTTCTCCTTTTAATGCCTGCTTTCATACAATATTATCTTTTTACGCAAAACCCTGTCTACTAATGTTAGTAGATAGGGTTTTGTATAAAAAGGTATGGGTGGTTACATGGGAATTCCCATTTGCTACTCATTTGAGGACTCAATGGTAAATAATGCAAAGCAGCACTAGATGCTGGTTTGCATTACTTTTCCTTACTAGTCAACGCAAATAATATTTTGCATTTGTTTGTAAATCCGCAAAAAGGTTTTGGATCGAGTGTGCATCAAAAAACGCAAGCCAGGTGCCAAACCTTTGCAAATCTTGGCCTAAATCTGATCACTCTAAATGTCTGTTTTTCAACCAGAGTTTTTAAGTATAGGATTAACACAGGGCCACCCACTCGAGCTAAAAAGAAAATTTTTGCACTTTTGAGGTTATGGAGGGATTAGATTTACTACTTTTACTCCAGTACAAGCAACAGTAGGTGACGTGTTGAACTTTGAAGGTGTTACATATACTATTCCCACTCCAACATTAGCTAAATCAGGGGAAACGGTGGGCTTTGGAGGGGGTATAGGTTTTATTCCCACAAAACATAAGCAAAAGCAGAAGTGCTGGATTTTGGAGGGAATAGATTTGTAATTCCCACTCCAGTGTAAGCAACAATAGGACAAGTGATGGAATTTGGAGGGGATAAATTTACTATTCCAACCCAACAAAAACAAATGCAGAGAAAGGTTTGACTTTGGAAGGATTAGATTTACAATTACCACTAAATGTAAGCAAAAGCAGGGAACGTGTTGGACTTTTGCAGGAAAAGATATACCATTCGAATTTCTAATCTTTCTTAAAAAATATTTAGGGGCATATTTACTTAAAGTTCATTAAAAGAAGATAAGCAAGCAAAGTTGATGTGCTGCATTGCATGAATGGGAGGCAAGTGCAGAACTTAATTTCTAATAAGGTATGACATTCTTCAGCTGTTTACCTGTACTGGTGCACTTGAAGCTACCTAGGTCCTAATTTATACTTTTTGACGCAAACTTGCATTAGCGCAGGTTTGCGTCAAATAGTTTACCGCCAGCTAGCACCATTCCTGGATGCCAGTTGGGCTTCAAATTTAAGGAATGGCGCTAGCCAGTGGTAAGGCCTGGTTAACATAAAAATAAATGATGCTAACCCGGTGGGGGAGGCATAGGAAAACAGGAGGTAGTGCATTGAAGAATGGCGCTCATCAGGTTAGAGTCCGAAAAATGACACTAACCTGACTAGCATCGTTTTATGACGCACAACCCCCATGGACATGACTCCTGTCTCAGTAAAGATAGCAGTCATTCCCCCCTGTCAAATGGCCATGCCCAGGGGACTTACGTCGACCTGGGCATGGCCATTCGGCACAGTGCCATGTAGGAGGGCCCAAGTTATGCCCCCCTATGGCACTTTAAAAAATAAATTAGAAAAACTTACCTTGACTTACCTGGGATGGGTCCCCCATCCTTAGGTGTCTTCCAGGTGTGGGAAGGGGTTGGTGGGGGTGTCCCTGGAGGCAGGGAAGGGCACCTGTGTGCTGCTTCCATGGTCTCCATCCATGGAAATGAGCCCACAGGTACCCTAACACCTGCCCTGACCCAGGCGTTAAATAATGGCCCTAAGCATGCTTAGCGCCATTACTTGAGGCCCTACTCCTCCTGTGCATGATTTTTGCACTGAAGGATAAATAAGGTGCTAAGGCCTTAGAGTCATTTTTTGCCCGGGAATGCCTACCTTGCATCTCTTTGACGCAAGGTAGGTTTTCACAGAAAAAAAATGATGCTAACTCCAATATTTTCATGCTAGACAGGTCTAGCGTCAAAATATAAATATGTAGATAAGTTTGTTTTGGATTTGCTTAAAAAAATGATGCAAATCTTGCACAAACAAGAGTATAAATATGCCCTCTAGTACCAAATCAGGCACCTTTTGCCCAATGGTGCAAGGGTGCATGCATTACTGGCAGAATTGTTTTTGTGCAGAAAGGAATACCCTCTTGCACAAAAACAACCCTGAGAGTCCATTTCCTTTTTCAGTGAGGGATGCAGAATGCAACACATATAGAAAAGAGGAAATAACATGGACAAATAAACATATTTCTCCATGGGTGAATGCACAGTAATGCTCAAGTTCCACCCATGAAATACCTACCACTCAAAAATGTAGTGCAATGCAAAGCAATCTGATGCATTGATTTACATTTCTTTACAAAGTCATACAGGGCGGCGCAAAACACCCCTTGTGTGGCTTTGTAAATCATACTGAAGGCTTTGCATTGCCTTGCATCACCTTGCACAATAAAACCTCATATTACAAAAACAACTTTACAAATATAAAACAAAAAAAATACACTTATAAATACATGTGTTTACCTTCATAGTACCCCAAAAATACCAACCAAATAACAACTAAAAATGTAAACTAAATTAGTAATAAATATTAATACACTAAATTAGTAACTACGTAAGCACAATAAAAACAAATAATGAATAGAACATTAATTTTAAAAATGTTATTAATAAATACACTAATCAAGGAATTAAAAATAAATGAAATACATGTTATTGAGATAACAATCAGTAAAATAATGTATATAACTTATTATTAATTAATACCCTAAATACCATACAAAATGCAACAGAAAACAAACGATTAATTTCTTTTTTCAATAGATTTCCACCCCAATCTGCTACAAACTCACTACTACACTAAAAATGATGAATTGTGGAACAATTGTGGAAAAAGTGTATTTACACATTAAAAGGTGGAAACTAAAATAAAAAAAAAAAAAACATTTATAATAATATTAATGCCTAAAAATAAAAAATAAAATGTTTAATTGTTAACAAATTATATTTGATACAACTATAATAAAGTAAGTAATATTAGATACAATAATATTACAAACAACTATATTATCTATCTACAAAACAATATCTTACCTTCTATATTGTGTATCCCAATATTTTGACCCAATTACATTTTTTACACAATGCTGTTGTATCACAATATTTTTTAAAACAATATTTTGTTAATTTACCTCCTGAGTATGTCATTCCAAAGTACGCCACCAAGTTGTGAATTCTGACAGCCCCATGGCAATGGTTTTCCTGAAGTGGGGTGAGAGCTCTAGTTCTTTTAAAGGCATACCTGTGGACTGCCTGCTTGAGAACAATCTGGAACATAATATTGTGATGAAGTTAAAGTTCCAGGCCCATTCTGAAATATTGGGGTTGCTCGGGTGGGTGCTAATGGTGACATGGTCTATGGCAGCCTATGAGTGGAGTCAAAGCAATAGGAAGACTGAAACAATGGTCCAGGTACCTGCTAAGAAGGGAGGAGGAGGTGGGGACGTGGGAAACCAGTCCCTTGTATGCCCGCAATCCAGTAGGAGGCCATTCTTGAGGGGGAAGACATGGTACCCACAAGGGAGGACATATATGCCCTGGGAGACCTGCCTGAGCTGTTCTGGTGACAAGCTAGAGGACAACTGTCAAGGCAGAAATCTGCAAGGTGCAGAGAAAGTGTTCTACTCTTGAGTGTCTTCAGCAACAGGCTGAAGCCCAGAATGATGGAGACTCTTAATGGGATTATCACAACGGTTGACAGGTCGGCCCCCTGTAGAATGATCCTAATGGACAAGAGCTGGGGTCAAACAGAGTGCTAGTGGCCCCCCTGTACTATCCGGTATCCTACTGGAGCTGGCTCATGATATCCCCTTTGCAGGACATCTTGTGCAGGCAAAACCATTTGACCGCCTGGTCACCACTATAGAGAAATTCAGTTGGTCTTTTGTGACTTGTGAAAGCAGGTCTGGGGGTAGCTTCTCTGTAATAGGGACCCTCTATCAAAGGGTAGGGTGGATGTTGTCAACACCCTTGCCTTAAGACAGCCCTAGGAAAGAAGTTTATGCAGGTGTAGGTGGACTATGCCAGCTGGTACCCTAAGACCATAACCCTGAAGGTAAGAACTGAGCCCCTTATGACAAGGTCCCTCATGGGAATGTATAACCTTGTGGGGCTTCGTAAGGCGGTGGTATCGGAACATGTGAGCATACGGGAACACTGTGTGGGATGAGGGTGGGATGGCCTACAGTTCTCCACACCCTACTATCAACAGAACAATGAGCTTGTTGAGAGATTCAACAAGACCCTTAAGGCCATGATAATGGGCTTTTCTGGCATCCTGGGAAGTAAGTTGGATGTCTTACTGCCATGCCTCTTGTTTATATTCAGAAAAGTGCCACAAAAGGTAGTGGGCTCCAGTATTGGTGTGTGAAATGCTTGTACTTTGCTGTAGCATAATTACGAAAAAGTACCACAAAGTTAAGTGAAATGCACCTCACACTCAAAAACTTATAGAAATGGTCGATTCAAGTAAAAATTCAACTTGAAAATGTAATTTTGACTTCATTTCTGGTCGCTCATGTTCAAAACACTGCTGCTCACTTTCAGATGTGTAGTTTTGCACTCAAAAATTACCCGAATGGTTCCCTCTGGTAAAAAATCCACCTGAAATGTTTATTAGCTTCCCATATTAAAGGAACTGCCACTCTGGTTCAAATCACTGCCACTCACATTTGGATATGTAGTTTCATGTAGATAACAGGTCCAAACAGTCGGCTCTGGTGCAAAAAATCCACCTGAAATGCTGCTTCCTTTAAAAAATTACCTGAATAGAAACTTGTGTTAAAATTTCTCCTAAAATTATGCAATGTTGCATAATGACATAACTTTGATAACTTCATGCAAATTGTGTTATGCAAAGTTACAAATATTATGCCAATTACATAGCACAATTGAAATTTCACCTGTACTTAGGCTTCAGTCCTATTGAACTTCTGTTTGGACACCGTTAGAAACTGCGGTATCTAGCTGGTAGAGGTGCATACCCCGTCTAAATAGGGACTACAATTTGAATAAGAGCAGGTCACAACGCAAATTAAATTATACTGTGCTCATCTGGAGGAATCAAATCACAAATGGTACAGATCCAATAAGCGCACAACAAGATAATCTTTGGCGAAAGTATTCCTGCAGTGCTTTGCAATTCCGGTGCACTTCTCTTCGGAGAGTTACATTAAAGTCAGTGTATGGGCAGAGCGACTATGAATGGGTACCGGGGAAAGGGCCAGTGACAGAGCCCGAGTAAGTCAATACTGGTGTGAGAAGCGCGATCGTACTTGGCACTCGATTCGGGACACGATCGGTGAGCAAACACATCCCAACCCTCCTGAGATGCTTGTTATAGTGCACTAGGTGGGGCCCGCCTGCACAGTAGTTCAGACGGTGCGGGTGGCACCACAGTAGTAGAGAGGCACGGGGCTGCGAAGAGGCACTGGGCTCACCAGCAGGAATCCATGGCAGTAGACACTGGTCTTGGAAGAGCAGCACACAGGCTGTGGAGAGGCTGGCACTCAATGATGGTGGTCTGGGGCAGTAGGCAGAGGGCTGCAGAGAGGCTCCAAACTCACTAGCAATAATCTATGGCAAAAGGCACTGTTTCAGGAGAGTGGCAGTGGGGCTGCAGTGAAACACTGCACTGCACTGGCTAGTGATATTTCAGGACAACAGGCAGCTGCAGAGAAGTACTGCATTTGCTAGCGATAGTCCATGACAAAGTGCCACCTGGTCCGAGTGGTGCTGGGGCCAATGAAGCACCATTCACAAGGTCTTTGATGTTCCCAAGACCTTGGGTAAAACAGGGGGCAAGCCAGCAAGCCCTTGGAGATCACTTCAGGGTCTGAGAGCAGCAGGCAACAGGGCAGCAAGCAGCAGAGCTGACCTTCCAGTTGAGTCCTTTGGGCAGCCCTGCAGTTCTTCTGAATGGGTCTTAGTTTCTCGCCCAGTAGTGTCTGATTTGAGGGGGTCAGAGCCCCAGTACTTACATCCAAATGGGACTTTGAAGTGGGGGCGACTTCAAGAGTGGTTTTGAAGTGCACCAGATTTCAGCCCAGTCCTGTCTGCCAGGTACACTTTAAAAAGTATGTCTGAGCCCCTCCACCCTTCTTGCCAAAGAAGACTCATCAGTAAGCAGATGAATGCAGCTGAGTGTTCTGTCGTTATGGCTGTTTGAATGGAGTGCACAAGGGGAGCTATCACCCAGCATGAACCAGATGTGGATTAAAGTAATGATGTGAGACACATAGAGCAGTAAGAGCAGAGAAAGCCTACTTCCTAAATGTAACATTTCTAAAATAGTAATGTCAAATCCTACTTGATCAATAAAGAGGATTTATCATGACTAGACTAATGGTAAGAAACATGAGGCAACTACTCCTCTCTGATCAAGAATTACAGCTTAAAAGTATTTTAAGGAATCCCAAATGCTGGTCTATGAGTGGAGCAGCCTTCCAAATATTGAAAAACGACTTTGGGAGTTCTTCATTACCAGGGCATGCACAACTTATTATTAGATGTCCTGTCTTTCACATAGACTGTACCCTGCCCTTCATATTGGGCCTAAATTAGGGGTGACTTATATGTAATAAAAAATGGGTTTTGAGGCTTGGCAAAGGATTTTACACACCAAGTCGGGGTGGCAGAAAACTGCACACACATGCCTTGCAATGGCAGGCTCAAGACATGGTTAAGGGGCTACTTATGTGGGTGGCTCAATCAGTGCTGCAGGCCCACAAGTAGCATTTAATTTACAGGGCCTGGGCACAGGTAGTGCACTTTACTATAGACTTATAGGTAAATTAAATATGCCATTTGGGTAGAAGCCAATGTTACCATTGTTAGGGAAGAGAGCACAAGCACTTTAGCACTGGCCAGCAGTGGTAAAGTGTCCAGAGTCCTAAAACCAGCAAAATTGAGATCAGAAAAATGGGGAGATAGTTAAAAAACTTGGGCGAAGACCATCCTGAGGTTGCCAGGTGAAACACGTGTACCCCCAGCTGAAAGTAGGGAAAGCTACCCAACCACTTGGGAGCTCTCATCACTAAGGCAGAAAAATCTGGAGAGACCATCAGCATTGGCATGGTTAGTCCCCGGGCAATACTCCACTGTAAAGTCCATTCCCTGTAGGGAGATGGGCCACCTCAGGAGTTTAGGATTATCACCCCTCATCTGCATTAGCCATCTGAAGGATCTGGGGGTCAGTCTGAGCCCGGACGTGTTTCCCAAACAGGTATGGTCTCAGCTTCTTCAGTGCCAATACCACAGCAAATGCTTCTCTTTCAATTGCACTCCAACTCTGTTCTCATGGAAATAACTGCTAATGAAGGCTACAGGAAGGCTACAGGTTGGTCTAGGCCTTCCTCATTCAGTTGTGCTAAGACTGCCCCTATGCCATGCTTTGAATTTTGTAAAGGAGAGGAGGAAGAAGGTAACTTTCACAAAACATAGTAAAATACATGTTAGCTCAAAGATCCAAGAGGGAGGAATACGGCAGAGAGGCAAACATGAATTTGGAGGCCTGTCAGAAAATTATTAAACAGTGGTAAAATACCAGCTAGCTCAAAACTGTGAATAATGGAGCCCATGGCACACAGAACCCTCTAGGACCAATGGACTGTGTCCTACAAAGTCAAGAGGAAAAAGAGCGTAATCACTTACGTGGTAGACCTACAAACTCTCAGGAACCCTTTGAGGGTCCTTCACGTGAATTGATTTAAAACTCCCCTTTCAGAGGTCTGAGATATCCATGCTCATCGTGATTGATGGTGGTGAATAGAAGACATAAAATCCCCTCTCCTATTATGCAAGGACCAAGATGGTCGATGGAGTGGCCCTCTGTCTGTTTAACAGAAGAGCAATAGTGGGATTACAGTTGGTGAAATAGTTTTCCACTTATTCTCACTGTCCCCAGGGCTCACCAACTGTTGAATCCAAGAGAACTTGGGGGGGGGGGTGGCTGTAGCCAGCATACCACCAGTTCTGGTATCTGGCAGTACCACTCCTAGTGAGGGGGTGCAGAAGTCCAGATAGAGGGTTGAGAGGGGGCTACAGATCCCAGTGGAGGACCTGGAGGGTCAGGGGTCAGCTCTGAGAGCAGAGCCCCCCAGGAATGACCTAGGTGAGATGATTTCTGGTTTTGGGGGGATCCAGACTCTTCCAGACAGGCAGGGGTCAGGAGACCTGCACCAGCCAGACTCTTGTGTGTCCCTTGGGGACGGTGTGTCCCTTGTGGGGGATGAATGTGCTCCCCAGGAAGTCCTGGTGTGCCAGGCAATAGTTCAACCTCTGGGTGGTAACTCTGGGTTGGATGACCAGGTTCAGGGGTTAAACTCTGACCTGGTAGGTGTGCCCCCCACAAAGTCCTGGTTTGCCAGGCAGTGGTCCAGTCTGAGGGTACAGACCCTGGACTGGAGGATCAGGTGCAGGGGTGAACCATGAACTGAAAGGGGGGGATGTTTGCTCAATCACCCCCGGTGTGATTTCTAGGGGTACTCTCCCTGAGGGGGGGTGCAGAACCCTGGGTTAGAAGGCTAGGCTCAGGGTGTCCCCCTGACCTGAAGGAAGGGGCTACTGCTAACAGTGCCCCTACCATGATGTCTTCTGAGGGGCCACTCCTAGTTGGGGGGTGCAGGACCCCAGAAGGAGGGCCGGGGGAGGGATGCCTAACCCCTGGCCCTATTCCAACCAGAAGGTACAGACCCCAGGTAGGAAGACCAGTTGCAGGTTAACACCTCTGCACTGGTGGTAAAATTGTGCAGGACTACTTCTATAAGCACCTTGACAATTTTGAACTCTGGGGGTGCCACTCCAGGAGGGAGAGTACGATCCCTGACCTGGTGGAAGGGAGAGTGGTCAAAGTGTGCCAGGTACCTGAGGCTACCACCCCCCACTCTCCACAGTTACAGTGGTTAGAGAGCTTTGAGAGGCCTCGGGCCTAGCTCTCATCCCTGACAGCTGTCAGTGGCCACTGTGGCTTGCTGTCCTGGTGGACAGAGTTACCTGAGGAGGGGGACAAGAGTCACACCCTGGGGGTGGAGTGGGCAACACCACGGTGGTGGCCCTGGTGGTACTCTCTGGTCCCTTTGGATATATCTGTGAGCAAAGTAAGGTTAGGTGCTGCACAGATGATATCCGCAGGAGAGGAGAAAGGTTCCCCATGGGTTAGCTTAGTGGGCCCTGAGAGTATGGACAGAGTGATCCAACTGGAGTCAGGAAGTCATAGAACTGGAACATGCCCCTGCTGTTGTGGGCCTGGGTCCTTGTTCTATCGCCTCAATCAGGGAAGTACATCGGGATAGTGATTGTTCTCCCCTGGCTTTAGGCTGGTGGGTGGTCATGTTGGACCTGGCCCTTTTTACAGGGTCATCCCCAAACGTTTTGCCTCCTTCCTCCTATTTTTCCTGACCTGTTTTTGTTGACTTTTGAACTCTGAGCACTTTACCACTGCTAACTAGTGCGAAAGTGCATATGTTCTTGTGTAAATTGTACTGTTAATTGGTTTATCTATGATTGGCGTATTTGATTTGCTAGTAAGCCCCTAGTAAAGTGCACTAGAGGTGCCCAGGACCTGTAAATCAAAGGCTACTAGTGGGCCTGCAGCACTGGTTGTGCCACCCACATGAGTAGCCCTGTAATCATGTCTTAGACCTGCCACTGCAGTGTTAGTGTACGCAGTTTCAAACTGTAAATTCGACTTGGTAAGTGTACCCACTTGCCGGCCTAACTCTTCCCTTTTCCTACATGTAAGACACCCCTAAGGTAGGTTCTAGGTAGCCTCATGGGCAGAGTGCAGTATATGGTTAAGGTAGGACACTAAGGGTTTTTATATGTCCTGATAGTGAAATACTGCCAAATTTGGTTATCACTATTGCAAGGCCTATCTCTCTCATAGTTTTACCTGGGGACTGCCTTTAAACATGATTAAAGCGTAGCTTCCTTTTGGGAGCAGATAGACATGTGGAGTTTGGGACCTCTGAACTCACACTTTAAAAATACATCTTTTAGAAAAGTTGGTTTTAAAACTGTGTTTTTGAAAATGCCACTTTTAGAAAGTAGCATTTTCTTGCTTGAACCATTTTTGTGACTCTACCTGTTTGTGGATTCCCTGTCTGGGTTAGTTTGACAGTTGGGCGGTTTGCACCTCTACCCAGACAGTGACACAAAGGGGGCTGGGGTGTAGCCTGCATATTCTGATGAGCCATCTGTGCCTGGAGGGAGCGGAGAAGTGGTCACTCGCACCTGAAAGGGCTGTGCTTGCCCTCACACAATGCAGTCTCCAACCCCCTGGTGTGTGTCTGAGGCCTTGCCTGGGCAAGGCAGGATTTCACAAACAAGTGAGACTTTCCTTTGAAGTAGGCCTACTTCAAAGGCCAAAATGGGTATAAGAAGAGGACCCAAAACCACGGACTTTAGAAACTTCTTGGGGCAGACACTCTACCTCACAGACACTTCTGGACAAGAAACCTGCTGGTGAAGAATCTCTGAACCAGACCTGCCAGGAGGAACTGCCTAGCTGCCCAAATGACTCACTGGGACTGCTTTTTTGACAAGGACTGCTGCCTTGCTGTTGCCCTGCTGCCTTGCTGCTCCCTGGCTGTGCTGAGAAGTGCTCTCCAAGGGCTTGAATAGAGCTTGCCTCTTGTTCCCTGAAGTCTCAGGACCAAAAAGACTTCACTCCTGCAAGTGTACTCCTTATGCGGTGAACCTTTGATGCACAGCCTGCTAAAAACGACACACAGCCTGCCCCGCGGTGAGGAATTCACTGCACACCGAACCGGAATGACGCAGCCCGACTTCACAAGGAAAAGATCAATGCAGCACCTGCGTTGCGACCGGAACTTCGACGCACGTCCCACCGGATCGGTGCACAGCCGACCCGGGACGACGCAGCCCGACTTCCAGAAAGGAATCGACGCAGTGCCTGCGGTGCAGGAGAAATTTCAACGCAATGCCTACTGGATTGACGCAGCATTTGTGACTTTGCTACGCAAGCCCAGGGATCCACGCACAGTACTCGGGGCACCAGAAAACCCCGCAACCCAAAGAGAAGCCAAGTCCGCGTGCTGGAAATCAATGCAAAGCCTTCCCCTGTGTGGAAAATAACAACGCAAGTCGGTGTACGAAGGGGCGAAACCGACGCACACCTCCCCGTTTTCCACACATCGCCTCCTCTACGGTCCCTTGCGGAGATTTTTAACGCAAACCAGGTACTTTGTGCTTGCAAGAGACCTTTGTTGTTTTTAAGAGACATTTATTTGTTTTGCAAAGACTTAAAACACTTAGGGGCATATTTATACTCTGTTTGCGCCGAATTTGCGTCAAATATCTTGACGCACAATCAGCACAAACCCTGCCCCATATTTATACTTTGACGCCCGCGGGCGTCAAAATTCCACCATGTGCGTCATTTTTTGGAAGGGGGAACCAGCCTTGCGTTAATTATATGCAAGGTAGGTGTTCCCTTCCAAAAAATGACTTTAAGGCCTGTGCCCCTTATTTATACTCTGGTGTCATTTTGACGCACAGGAGGGGGTGGGCCTTAAAAAACGGCGCACAGCCTGATGTGCGCCGTTTCTTAACGCCTGGGTCAGGGCAGGCGTTAAGGGACCTGTGGGCTCGGAAGGAGCCCAGAGGTGCCCTCCCCTGCCCCCTGGGACACCCCCTGCCACCCTTGTCCACCCCAGGAGGACACCCAAGGATGGAGGGACCCATCCCAGGGAAGTAAAGGTAAGTTCGGGTAAGTATTTGTTTCCGATTTTTTTTTGTGGCATATGGGGGCCTGATTTGGGCCCCCCTACATGCCACTATGCCCAATGACCATGCCCAGTGGACATAAGTCCCCTGGGCATGGCCATTGGGCAAGGGGGCATGACTCCTGTCTTTGCTAAGACAGGAGTCATGTCAATGCAGGTTGGGCGTCAAAAAAATGGCGCAAATCCGGTTTGAGGCCTGAATTTTGCCTCACACCAGACTTGCACCATTTTTTGACACACAACCCCCATTTTCCCATACGCCGGCGCTGCCTGGTGTGAGTCATTTTTTTTTACGCACACCAGTCCGCAGCGCCAGCTAACGTCATTCCATTAATAAGGCGCCCGCATGGCGCGTTGGAATGGCGTTAGCCGACGGTAAAATTTTTGACGCACAGCTGCGTTGGCGCAGTTGTGCGTCAAAAAGTATAAATATGGGCCTTTATATCACTTTTCAGTGATATCTCAACATTTACTTATTGCATCTTTAATTGTCTTGACCTGCATTGATCCATATAAATTGTACATATTTTTCTAAACACTGTGTGGTGTATTTTTGTGGTGCTTTATTGTGTTATTGTATGATTTATTGAACAAATACTTTACACATTGCCTTCTAAGTTAAGCCAGACTGCTCAGAGCCAAGCTATCAGAGGGTGGGCACAGGATAGTTTGGATTTTGTGTGACTTACCCTGACTAGAATGAGGGTGCTTGCTTGGATAGGGGGTAACCTGACTGCCAACCAAAGACCCCATTTCTAACAACATTGTAGTCTCCAATTGTGAAGACACTTGGGCAAACTTTAGGAAGTGATTTAGACAGAGCAACAGGCAAGTCTGACTATCAAGCAAAGTAAATGACAGATAGGTCAGGGCTCTTTGGTGAGCCTCGGCCAACAATTTTGTGGGGAAGATATAAAGCCTCTCCAGTGCAAAATCTAGATGATCCTGCCCTGGGAGCCTACCAAGTTTAAGATATAGACGAGGTGCATTTTGAGCCTCACAGGCTATTACTTTAAGTGTGTAGAGAGTTATTGGAACATTGTTACACTCCTGATATAACTCACCACCAAGAAACAATCCAGAAAAATGATCTGCACAGATGCTTGTCAAAATGCTTTGGATACCTTGAAGAGGTAGTGAGCACCATGCCAATCCTGAAGGTGCTTGCTTTCTGCAAGTAAGACATGGTGCACACAGGGCATGGTATTGAGGATCTCTTTCATAGCAAAATGAAGAGTTCTAAGACCAACCAGCAATGTTTATCAGCAGACCGAACAGAGAAAATATGGAGTGCTATTGAAAGGCGGCATTTGCTTTGGTCTGATCCCTAAAGAAACTAAGGCTCTAACTGTTTGGCACTCATTTCCTGTTTCAGAGAGACCACAAGCTGTTTAGGTAGCTCAGGAAGGTGCTTGGAGAAAACCTCAAATTGTTAAGGTGGCCCATTTCCCTACAGGATATGGGCTTTAAGATGAAGCACATCCCTTGGGCTGGCCATGCCAATGCTGATGATCTTTATAGCTTTTTCCTAACCTAAATTTCAGCCTCTACTTTCAAATTCCTTCACTGTTACAGAATGTTTTAATGATTTCAAAGTTACCTTTTGCTAATTTATTTGTATTATATGTTAATGCTATTTCACTTTCCATATAGTCGCAGAGCCCCCAAGTAGCCCCCAGGATTCCCTAGACCACAGTTTAAGAATCACTGCTTTCATCTATGGTAGTTGACTAGTATCTGCTACAGGCCCATTCAAAGATGTTATTATAATTGATAAAAATCCAAACTGAAGGTAAAGAAGGACTATTATTAAATACATACATTTATAAATATACATATATATAATATATATATATATGTATGTATATATATATATATATATATATATATATATATATATATATATATATATATATATATATATATATATATATATATATATATATAATGCAAAAAACAAAGGAGAACTCTGGGAAGTTCCCAAATTTAGGTGGAGAGCAGCGCTAGTAAGGAGCATTCTGCGACACTTTGACAGATTTGTTCACCTCAAATGACTGCTTATCTAGCAAAGTTTTTAAGCATATGATCAGCACAGTGCTATCCACGCCGAGCTAGATAATGACAAAGTCTTTTGCCATTTGTACAGCAAAATCTTTAAGCATAGGATTGACACAGTGTCATTCTCGCCGAGCTGTAAAATGTTAAAAGCCATTTACCACTCCAGGCACAGTATTACAGCTTTGGACTGGTCAAATACCGTCTAAGCCAACCTGAAATGAGTAAAGCAACCCCTGACACGTGTTTCGCTCTCATTAAAGCTCTACAGAGGGGTTTAGCTTTGTCCAGACACAAGGGCGCACCCAGTATAAGTCAAACCAAGGCCCTTTCAGGGTTAGAGTGACGCATAAAGTATGCAAAAAACAAAGGAGAACTCGGGGGGGTTCCCAAATTTAGGTGGAGAGCAGCTCTAGTAAGGAGCACCCTGCAACACCAGCGACACTCTAGATAAGCTCACCTCAAATTTCTGCTTATCTAGCAAAGTTTTTAAGCATAGGATCAGCACAGTGCTATCCAGGCAGAGCTAGATAATGACAAAGGTGGTCATTACAACCCTGGCGGACGGTGTTAAAGGTGCGGTAATACTGCAAACAGGTCGGCGGAAAAAAAAGGGAATTATGACCGTGGTGGAAACCGTCAACAAAGACAGCCACTTTAACACACCGCTCGCCACGGCGTTACAGACAAGCAGTGTGGCGGTCACCGCCAACAGACAGGCGGAAGACAATGTACCGCCCATAGTATCACAACCCGCCAATCCGCCACCTTTTCCGTGGCAGATTCACCGTGGATAAAAACACGGCGGAAACAGTTTCTGCAATGGGAAAATGCTTACCTGAACACATCCCACGAGGAAGGAGGACTCCATGGATCCGGAATTACAAATCCTACCGGCCCTTGTATTCCTACTCATCTACGAAGAGCAACGGCGGCGCCGGTGAAGACAACGGTGAGTACTGCACCTACGACATAGGGGAGAGGGGAGGCAAAAGTCAGGGGGACACACACGCAACACCCCCACCCCCAACCTCGCATTTTACAACACACACACCAATGCATTCACAAACATCACAGTAACAACCCACAACCCCCCCGGAAGAATGCAAAGACAAAACAAAATCAGTTCAAACATTGTAATGTTTCAATATACATGTCTCAAATATGTACAGATATATTATAAAATCATTCAAAAGTATATACATTACGAGAAGTAGTGCAGATAAGCACATATCAATGTCCGTGCATCACTAGTCCAAAAATGTATGGGCGAGGCCCACAATAGATGCCTGTCCACAGACGGAGAGAACACTGCCGGGGCATCAGAGAGAAATACAACAGGCACCTCAGGGGGAAGGGAAGGGGGGGCACCTCAGCCGGATGAGTGCAAAGCCAGATCCATGACGGGGCTCCATGCCCATTGATGTATCCTGGGGAGTGCAAAGCCACAGTGTCTCAAGTCTCTACAGTGGGTGGGTTGCCCACTGTTCAATCCTGGGGAGTGCAAGGCCACATTCTCTCAAGTCTCTACAGTGGGTGGGTTGCCCACTGTTCAATCCTGGGGAGTGCAAAGCCACAGTCTCTCAAGTCTTTACAGTGGGTGGGTTGCCCACTGTACCATCCTGGGGAGTGCAAAGCCACAGTCTCTCAAGTCTCTACAGTGGGTGGGTTGCCCACTGTACCATCCTGGGGAGTGCAAAGCCACAGTCTCTCAAGTCTCTACAGTGGGTGGCTTGCCCACTGTTCAATCCTGGGGAGTGCAAAGCCACAGTCTCTCAAGTAGATAACAGCCACCACTGGTTCTGGAGGGGGACTGGTGCCCCGACTGGATTAGTCTCCCCGTGACAGTTCCTGTCCCATCACTGTCCCAGCTGCATATGGGATAACGATGCTTGATGTGGCGGTCTTTTCCTTCTTCAGCGGTGCATGCCCTGTTCAGCGGTGCTTTGCCATGGCGGTCTCTGGACTGTTCAGCTGTGCTTTGCCATGGCGGTCTCTGGACTGTTCAGCGGTGCATTGCCATGGCTGTCTCTGGACTCTTCAGCGGTGCTTTGCCATGGCGGTCTCTGGACTGTTCAGCGGTGCTTTGTCATGGCGGTCTCTGGACTCTTCAGCAGTGCTTTGCCATGGCGTGCTCTGGACTCTTCAGCGGTGCTTTGCCATGGCGGTGTCTGGACTCTTCAGCGGTGCTTTGCCATGGCGGTCTCTGGACTGTTCAGCGGTGCTTTGCCATGGCGGTCTCAGGACTCTTCAGCGGTGCTTTGCCATGGCGTGCTCTGGACTGTTCAGCGTTGCTTTGCCATGGCGGTCTCTGGACTCTTCAGCGGTGCTTTGCCATGGCGGTCTCTGGACTCTTCAGCGGTGCTTTGCCATGGCGGTCTCTGGACTCTTCAGCGGTGCTTTGCCATGGCGGTCTCTGGACTATTCAGCGGTGCTTTGCCTTGGCGGTCTCTGGACTGGGCATTGGTGTGTGGCATGACGGTCCCTCATTGCCCAGCGGGGCTGTGGCTGCCGGGGCCCTCCTGGGCAATGACTCTGGCGGTGGTCTCCTGACCAGTGACGATACTTGGGCCCTCCTGGGCCCTGACTCCGGCGGTGGTGGTGGTCTCCTGACCAGTGACGATACCTGGGCCCTCCTGGGCACTGACTCTGGCGGTGGTCTCCTGATCAGTGACAATACTTGAGCCCTCCTGGGCACTGACGCCGGCGGTGGCGGTGGTCTCCTGACCAGTGACGATACTGGCGCCCTCCTGGGCACTGACTCTGGCGGTGGTCTCCTGACCAGTGACGATACTTGGGCCCTCCTGGGCACTGACTCTGGCGGTGGTCTCCTGACCAGTGACAATACTTGGGCACTGACTCTGGCGGTGGTCTCCTGACCAGTGACGATACTTGGGCCCTCTTGGGCACTGACTCCGGCGGTGGCGGTGGTCTCCTGACCAGTGACGATACTTGGGCCCTCCTGGGCACTGACTCTGGTGGTGGTCTCCTGACCAGTGACGACGGTGCTGGCGGTGGCGTCCCGGCCGCCGGTAAGGATGCTGCCCTTCTCCGACGTGATGCTCACACCAGGCTGTGCAGACTTCTTCTGGGCTTTCCCCACCTTTGGAGGAGTCACAGGTGCTTCTGCAATCCCCCTGGGACCCCTGTGAGTTGTTTTGCCTCCAGGAGCCTTCACACGGTCCCGTTGGCCACTTTCCAACTTCAGAGCCTTTACAGTGGGTGGACTGGCAGTGCCTTGGCTCCATGTCACACTGCCTGCCCTGGTGGCCGGTGCACTACACACACCTTGAACAAGCACCACTGGTCCTGGAGGCTTTTTGGCTGAGGCGCTACGACGGGACTGATGAATTGGAGGGGGGTGGTGGGGGCAAAAAGGTCAACTTTAAAGAGGGACAGTTTCTGACGAACACTGGGATGGGTAGTTGGAGGAGGTCTGGGAGTGGAGGAAGAGGAGGTGGTTGTAGGAGGTGTCACTTTAGGTGTTTTGGGTGCAGGTGCAGGTACTGGAGGCTGTCGTGAGGTGGATGGATGTTGGGTGTGCGGGTGCCCGCGTTTGTGTACTTTGGGAGGGGGCGTCACAGACACACTGGGTGAGGACACAGGGGAAGTGTAAATGGGAGTGGAGGTGGTGAGTGCAGGTGAGCGGGGTGTGGTGCTGGGTGTTGTGGTGCGAGTCCTGGTGCCTGTAGATGTAGTGCATGCAGGTGAGAGTGTAGACGAGACTGGGCGAGAGATGGCAGACGACGACGAGGGGGACACAGTGGAGGCAGTGGATGTTGCTGTGTCTGCACGAGGGTGATGCTTGTGTGTGTGCCTGTGGGTTGTGTGGTGCCTATGTTTGCCTGAGCTACTTTTGTGTGTTGAGGTGTGTGCATGCAGGTCTGATGATGTGCTTGAGATAGGCTGGGGTACAGGGGATTGGGTCTGGGTGGAGGAGGTTGGAGGGGGGAGGCCAGACACAGGGACAATGGCTGCCATCAGTGCTGAGGCCAGAGATTGCAGGGTTCGCTGAAGGACAGCCTGACCAGAATGAATGCCCTCCAGGAATGCATTACCGTGTTGCAACTCCCTTTCTACACCCTGGATGGCATTCACAATGGTAGACTGCCCAACAGTGAGTGACCAGAGGAGGTCAATGGCCTCCTCACTGAGGGCAGCCGGGGTGACTGGGGCAGGGCCTGAGGTGCCTGGGGCGAAGGTGATGCCCACCCTCCTGGGTGAGCGGGCACGGGGCGAACGCTGAGGGGCTGCTGGGAGGGCGGTGCTGGTAGGGGAGGTGGCGGCTGTACCTGTAGAAGTGGGGCGCACAGATGGTGCCGCCACCACAAGGGAGCTTCCATCGGCGGACGAGTCCGTGTCGCTGGTTGGTGATCCAGTGGCCGACGTGAAGCTTCCCTCGCCCTCCGTCCCACTGGTGCATTATGAGTCCATGGTGTGGCCCTCCATGGCCATGTGGGATGCAGCTCCCTCGTGCTCCGGTGCCACTGTACCTCCGCCTGATGATGCTGATGCACAAAAGAACAGGGAGAGCACAAAAAGGGGGGGGGGGAGAGACAGAAGAAAGACAGGTTGAGTGCATGGTATACCGCTACCGTTGGCGGACACTACAGACTCAGCTGCCCCCTGCACTACGCTGTGCTCCTGGCCTCTACAGATGCAATTCCTGGGATCTGGCCTACATGGCTATGATGGACTTCTGCACACATGGATGCCACAGGGGCATGTATACCTGTACTTGGCACTCTACTGCGGTGGGGTAGAATGCCACATGGCCTGCATTACGGAGGGGCCTAGCCTACATATTTCTGCCTGGCCTAGGTACACCCACAGGCCTCCTCACCCACCCATAGCCCTCCATAGCGCGCAAAGTCCGCAGAATGAGAGTGTACTCACCCCCTTGTGTCTGCTGTGAGGCCCTCAAGCGCCCATCCAACTCAGGGTAGGCCACCGCCAGGATCCAGAACATCAGCGACAGGCACCCCTCCCACGTTGGGAGGCCATCCCCAGCTGAGCCTCCGCCGTCTTCTTGCTCCAGCGGCGAATGTCCTCCCATCTTTTACGGCAGTGGGTGCCCCGTCTCTGGTGGACCCCCAGGGTCCGGACCTCCTTGGCGATGGTACGCCAAATGTCCTTCTTCTGGTGGGCGCTGACCTACATGACATGCACAAGGGAATAAGAGGAGTCATTACCAACTGCACCGTCGATGTGAGTGTCCCCCCTCCCTACCCTAGCCATGTGGCACATTCATTCACATGCATTAATGTTCCCTGAACTCTGCCCCCTTCCCTCTTACAACCAGCCCTCTCCACCCAGGCCTAGCCCACACAACTTGCTCCCTGTGTACTAACCTGTTGGTCTGGAGGACCGTAGAGTAGCGTGTACTGGGGGAGGACCCCGTCTACTAGTTTCTCCAACTCCTGAGCAGTGAAGGCAGGGGCCGTTTCCCCAGATGCAGCAGCCATCGTTGCTTCCAGACCGAGGTCACAGCAGCACTTGCAGTGTAGGTCCTCTCCTGTCGAAGATCAGGTATCTAGTGATTGAACAGATAGAAAATGGCAGTGACGTCCACAGCGGTGCGTATCATCACCGCCGGCGCACTTCCTTATTGGCTCCTGGGACCCATAGGGTCCAATGTTAACCAATGCAGCATTGCGCCGCGGTCTACGACCGCCTACCGTGACGGTGTGCAACGCCAGCGCAGTTACCCCACAATCCCATTGTCCCAGTTTAGAGGTCAGGCAGCTGCCATTTCAGGGGCCCACATGGCTTCATTTACTTCTGCGTCACACATAGCTAGGCCTACACTCAACACACATACTGGAAGGTTTCTGTGTTTGGTGTCGTGTTCTGTGTAACTGTGGGTACATACCTGGAGAAAAGTTGACTCTGTGGTCGCTGTTGTCCTTCCTAGGCACCGTCATTTGGGACAATTGAGAAGATGGCGGAATCCTCCGGTGTACCGACTGCTGGTGGACCTGTTGACAATGGAGGAACGACATGTAATCGTCACCTACAGGTTTGACCGTGCCACTATCCAGGAACTATGTACCCAGTTGGAGCCAGACGTGATGTCACCAATCTGCCATCCCACTGGAATCCCCCCTGACGTGCAGGTGCTGTCAGTGCTCCATTTCCTTGCAAGTGGATCTTTTCAGACAACAGTAGCCATGGCATCAGGGATGTCCCAGCCCATGTTTTCCAACGTGCTGTCCAGAGTGTTGTCTGCCCTGCTGAAACACATAAGGAGATACTTCATTTTCCCTGAGGTGGAAGATTTGGCTACAGTGAAAGTTGTATGAAGGATGAAGAGTTATATGTACACTTATAAAGTAAACTATTAGTCTTACATTTAGTATAAGGCCACAGTAGTAGTGATGAATATTTGTTAGTTTTGCATACCCTTACAGTTAGGTATGTTTTATTGATAATTTGATTATGGTATCCACACAATTTTATCTAAGCCTGAATACGGGGAGAAACCACATAATGTAGCGTCCTTATACAGCGTAGAGGGGAGTGTATGCTTCATGGGTTACATGAATAAATGAGAAGTATATAACCAAAAATAGTACAGATGGAATGCGCTATGCATTAATAAACAATTAACATTAAAGGACTTTGTAGTCCAATATTTGGTAAGACACAATTTCTTTATGTAATCATGATAGGACAGAAAGCATACAATCCATAAATTAAACCCATGACAACAAGGGGAATACATACTCTATTAAAATGTAATTGCATAAGGAGCAACACAATAGCCATTTAGCTATGTTAGGAGAAAACAATACATGAACACACTATAATAATTAAAATTTATAAATAAAAGCGTTTGAATAAGCATGTAGTATTGAGCGTAATTGGTGACTACAATACCCAGAATTCACTTGAATTGTAAAAAAGTACAAGCAGTGAAATACAGTTTAAATTAATTGAATAGAATAGATGCTTCTTCACAGAAGAAAGTTCAACATGTATTGATATGGTAATAGAGAGAACTATGTTAGTTTTAGGTTTTGTTATGTGGTTTGTCTCACGTTTTAAACATGGAAATGGGCTTGACAGGAAGTACCTGTAAACAAGGTCGGATAGACCGAAACAAATCAGGGTGAGTTACAACTATGGATTGATTCTATCTCTGCATCAAAAATAAGAAAACGTACAACTTCCGAGTGCGGTTTATCTTTTTGCAAGTCAAAAGGAATAAGAGGATTTCAATACTGGTGTCCAACCGCAAAACCGGCACCACCGTGAAGTGCAAGTGCGCCGGAGCACGCAATTCAGGACAGCATTTTTGACATTTACAAACAGGCGTGGGCAGCCGCCATTAAGAGGCAAGCAAAAATTTGAAATGAACCGGCAAGTTGAACAATTATAAGCAGAACTGGAGAGTGGCAGCTAATGATGAAAACAACGAGCTGGGTAAGATAACATGAGATTATTTTGCATCTTTGATATATGGCATAAAAACGGAACCCAAAGACAGGCTGGAAATGCAGTAATTGCTAATCTGTTTTATTGAGGTGGAAGTTGTCTAAATATTGTGAGCTCTATCCGCACAATAGTTGTAATAAGATGGATGTAAGGGAAGTGAAACGGATGGCAATGGCCGCAGAAGTTTTTAATGAGGTGGTCAACAGTCTTTGGAACGGAAACCACTCACCTCTCGACACCCTACGAGGAACCAGGACGCCATGGAGCCCGAGTTACAGGTGTTACCAATGTTGGTATACCTCCCCTTCTACCAGGATCAGCAAAGACAGCGGCGACGACCACGGTGAGTACTGCACCTAGCACACAGGGGGAGGAAAAAGAGAGTGACACACATGCAACACCCCCAACCCCAACCTCACCCACAACACCATACACACTAACACATGCAGCAACATTACATTTACACCCCATCACCCCTGGAAGAATGGAAGGACAAATGATTGTAACAAGTGTAATCATTGAAAATCCAGATAGGTAAACAGGTCTGTAAAAGATCAAAATATACAAATCTGTACAGCAACTACATAAGGCCGGATAGTGTTCCATTCATTGTCCGTGGACCAGTGGTCCCAAAATGCATGGGCGAAGCCCACACATGATACCTGCCTCTAAACGGAGAGAACACTGCTGGGGCATCAGGTCTAAAAAAATAGGCACCTCATGGGGAGAGGAGGGGGGGCACCTCAGCCGGATGAAGGGACGACGCCACTGCTCCACAAGGGGGCTCCATGCCCACTGATTGGTCCTGGGGAGTGCAAAGCCACAGTTTCACAAGTCTCTCAAGTGGGTGGTTTGCCCACTGTTTGGTCCTGGGGAGTGCAAAGCCACAGTCTCACAAGTCTCTCAAGTGAGTGGTTTGCCCAATGATTGGTCCTGGGGAGTGCAAAGCCACAGTCTTTCAAGTGGGTGACATGTTCCACAGGTTCTGGAGGGGGCATGGTGCCCACAGTGCTTCATCCTGCCAAGGACTGGGGTAGTGGATGCTTTTCTCCACTGGTTCTGGAAGGGGATTTGTGCCCAGAGTGCTTCCTCCTGCCAAGGACTGGGGTAGTGGATGCTTTTCTCCACTGGTTCTGGAGGGGGCTTTGTGCCTAGAGTGCTTCATCCTGCCAAGGATAGGGTAGTGGATGCTTTTCTCCACTGGTTCTGGAGGGGGCTTTGTGCCCAGAGTGCTTCATCCTGCCAAGGATAGGGTGAGTGGATGCTTTTCCCCACTGGT
Organism: Pleurodeles waltl; assembly: GCF_031143425.1. Classification (NCBI taxonomy): domain Eukaryota; kingdom Metazoa; phylum Chordata; class Amphibia; order Caudata; family Salamandridae; genus Pleurodeles; species Pleurodeles waltl. Next base: position 780,504,206 of record NC_090447.1, on the reverse strand, counting down.
TCTGGAGGGGGCTTTGTGCCCAGAGTGCTTCATCCTGCCAAGGACTGGGGTAGTGCATGCATTTGAGCTGTCTTCTCTTTAGCCTTGTGCCCCTTCCCCACCTTGGAAGTTGCTGCTGGGACCTTGGGACTGTCCTCTTTTGTCTTGGAGGAGGCCTTGCTGGGTGGGTGGTGCGGCTTTTCCCTACGACATGTGGGCCCCTTCTTCACCTTGGCAGGTGGCAGAATAGGGTGATCCTTGGCCTCGCTAGGTGGCACACTGGCAGCCCTGATGGGTTCTGCCGATAATGTTACTGGACTTGCAGGGACCACAGTGCTCGAGGATTTGGTGGCTGAGGTGCTGGGCTGGGACCTGGACATCCTGGTCCTAGGGAAGGACGGGGGGGGTAGTGAAGAGGTTAATGTTAGCCAGGAAAAGTTTTTTAGACACACTGGGATGGGAGGATGGAGGGAGTTTGGGAGTGGAGGAAGAGGTAGTGGTTGTAGGAGTTGTACGTCTGCTGAGTTTAGGTGAGGGTGCATAGGCTGGAGGCTGTTGTGAGGTGGATGGCTGTTGAGTGGGTGTGTGCCTGTGTTTGTGTAGTTTGGTAGGAAAGCTCACAGACACACTGGGAGAGGACACAGGGGATGTGTGAATGGTAGTGGGGGTGGTAATTGCACGTGAGCAGTGTGTGGTGATGGGAGTGATGGTGATGGAGGTAGTGGCTGAGGATGTAGTGCATGCAAGTGTGAGTGAGGACAAGACTGGGAGGGAGGAGGGGAATGTGGAAGAGGGGGACACAGTGGAGGCAGTGGATGTTGGCGTATCTGCATGGGGATGTTCCTTGTGTGAGTGCCTGTGGGATGTGTGGTGCTTATGTTTGCCATGTCCACTCTTGTGTGTTGCTGAGTGGGCATGCTGGTATGATGGTGTGCTTGGGATAGGCTGAGGGACAGGGGATTGGGTTGGGGTAGTGGAAGTTGGAGGGGGTAGACTGGACACAGGGACAATGGCTGCCATCAGTGCTGAGGCCAGAGCCTGAAATGCTCTCTGGTGGGCTGCCGCGCCAAAATGAATGCCCTCCAAGTATGCTTTTGTCTGCTGCAAATGCCTCTCGACACCCTGGATGGCATTCAAAATGGTTGATTGCCCAACAGTGAGGGATCTCAGGAGATCAATAGCCTCCTCACTGAGGGCAGCAGGGCTGACTGGGGCAGGGCCTGAGGTGCCTGGGGCAAAGGAGATGGCCACCCTCCTGGGTGAACGGGCACGGGAACCACGCTGAAGGGCTGCTGGGAGGGCGGTGCTGGTAGGGGGGGTGGCGGCTGTACATGTTGATGCGGTGGGCACAGAGGTGCCCGCCACTGCAAGGGAGCTCTCATCAGAGGAGGAGTCGCTGTCGCTGGTGTCTCTTTCTGTCCCCGTCATGGAGCTCCCCTCGCCCTCCATCCCACTGGTGCCTTCAGACTCTGTACATTCACCCTCCAGGGCCATGTGGGTTGCAGCTCCCTCCTGCTCTGGTGCCAATGCTCCTCCGCCAGATGATGCTAATGCACACAAGGACAGGGTGACAAAACAAAAAGGGGAGAAAAGACAGAAGAGACACATGGTCAGTGCCTGCAACACCACTACCGTTGGTGGACACAAAACACAGGGAGCAGCCCTATGCACTAGCCCATGCACTAACAGTTCAGGGGAAAAGCACATGCCCATGGGGGACTCTGCCTAGACCCATTTGATGCACACCTGGAACCCACAAGAGCCTGACTAGATGTAGAGGGCCACTACTGTTGTGTAGCCATTTTAAGTATAGCTCCATGCACGTTAGTTTCATATACTTGGCCGCTGTGCACCTTGACCTAGATATATTTTATTCAGCTTTGCATTGTTATTTTTACAATTACCAGTTTTACGGTCTTTTTTAAATTTCTTCTATCACACTGTTTTGCTTAGTTCAGCACTGTGTTCCCAAACAACGTATTCTTGATCACCATGTGCTACAGTCACGGCTACAATCTGGTACATTGCCGGTAAACGTGGTAGAAGTTTAGTCTCCAACATTCGTAGAAAATACACATCATTACATAGGGACATTTCCTTACAACATCTGCTGAGTTAGTTATAAAACACTTTCTAGTCCTATTACACGTCAAGAGGGAGATTCCAGCCAGGGAACCACAACTGTATGCTGAATGCTCCGTTGCAGATGATGATGCGGATTACAGGCCTTTGCTCAGGTATGAGGGTTGATGTCCTCCTGGGGGAACCTGAAAGGCAGGATTAGAGCTTAACATGCTGTGCTCGCAATATGATTTAGATGGGGAATAGTCCATCAAACTTCGTGGCACTATGATAACATTATTCTTATGCTTCACTCTCATCGTCACTATTTTAATATTGTTGTGTTGTGTAGTTCTGGTTATTGCAGCTCACGCTTTGCTATCCAAAATGCAGCTGTTTTATTAAACCAATCTTTAAAACTTGCACTGCTCCTATTGTCATTTATATATGAGACCACACTGTGTATGCGAGAACCGGAGTAACCACGACTTCCCTGAGAAGTACCAATATGTAATGCGCTCGGCTGCCCAATCGTCTCTACCATTTGTGAGAGATGAGGCACTGCAAGTTAGCCGGAGTAAAGCCCGGATTAGGAGCGACAAGTGTCATCCACCGTGGGTCAGACTCAGTCTCCCACACTGTGGACGATCTTGCTGCTCGAAATCCAGTTGTCTCATTAGAATAATGAGATCCTACACGACATGGCGCTGCCAACGTTTAGTCAAGCTCTAATTTTCGGGTCCACCAGAGTATCTCAGCCCAATTTTATATAATGACACCTCAGTGCCCTATACGGAGACGTCCGTGGTACTGAGGATTTCCTCCACAGCCGCATAGGTAATCCTATTACAGCTGGTGGTTGTTCAAGCTTGAACTTTAAAAGGAAAACCCCATCTTGGTGTGCCTTCTCTGAACTCATAGTGCTTCTATCATGGCGAATCCCCAAATTGTACAAATAGCTGTTAACATGAGACAACCTCTCACAGCACACTTATTAGCAAATGGCCTAACGGCCCAGGGAGGTCCAGTCTCGTTTGTGGTGGACGCCCATGCAGCTTATAGAACAGAACTTTTTATACTCTTGGGTCACATTTCCAGCAATTGATGGGAACACAAATAAATTTCACACATATACAGTTGCGAACGCACCTGGACAATACAGAGCGTACGCATATTTAGAGATACCTCTGTCTTATCAAGAACATAATAATTGGCTTGATGGCACCCTACTCCATACAATAATACCAGTTAGGTTAGTTCCACTAAGTAATGATGGTCCTACCTGGCCTTTGTTGGCAACTCATACACCACATCCTGCAGTTGGGAACTTAACAGTAGCTGAGGTTTGTTGCGTATACATTGAGTTAATAGCAATATATAGACGATTAGTGCAATTTGTGATGCAAACATTAAATACAAACCCAGCACGTGCTGCTCCAGCACATCCACATGCAGTAACACCAGGTATAAATAAATCCGGTGACTGTACATTCGATTATGGGTAAAGTACCGGCCAAACGAGAGGAGACTCTGTTTTGGCTAGCACAAAAAATAAATACGCTGGAGGCAGTAGTTCCCCTTCCGGGACCTCAGGATAAACATAGAATATTAACAATGTTCTTGCCTTTTGGGATGGTCCCTGCAGTAGAAAACTGTAATACATGGGGCACAGTATTTGCCGCACTCTATACAACAGCACACGGTACACCGACTCTTGCCAACCTACCGGAAGTGCTCAAACAAATTCAAGATGAATACGGGGCTGCCCCGGCCCTAGATTTGGGGATGCAACTGATGGGCAATTTTGCCGCAGTATCTTCAATCATTTTAAGTAATCTTTAAGGAGAAGCAGTTGCACTTGCAGTGCGCATTCGGCTCCATGGCGTTCAGCAACAAGATCAAGAACGAAAGCTGCCTAAAATAAAATCGGAAATATATTCAAGTATCGGTCGAGATAGCCTAGGGGCTAGACCACAAAAAGTTCCATTTCAGGGCAAAATAAATTAAGATTCCTCCAAACAACAACCTGAGGATAATAAGAAACGCTGGGATAAAAAACAACAAACGCCTAAAAAAGAAAGGGGAGAATCTCCACGTACAGAGACCTCACAGAATAGGTATAATCTCAGAAATAGAGATAATATCAAAACACCTGATAGATACCAATATACTGATACACGCCAATCACGTTCCTTTCAGGACTCATCGGAAAAGAGAAATGAGAGAGGTGGGCGATCAGAGCGAAGAACAGAGTACGTGGAACCGAGACAGGAATCACAACGCTCTTCGGAGGTTTCTGTTAAAAAGGAAGAGAAACCTGTCCAACAAAAACAACAATTTAAAAAGAAAAAGGTGGCAGCAGTCTCAGTTCGACATGCTACACAGGAAGAGGGTCCTCTTGAAGAACAAGAACTGGGCTCTAGCATTGCTAGACAGTGCGGCAGAGGTCACAATAGTTTGCCTGAATTTTCAAGAGCATCTGGAGGTGAAAGCAACTGATGACTTTATACAAGTAGAAACAGCGGACATGCGTGTCTCCAAGCCTAATAGGGTGTACAGAGTAACACTGCAATTAGAAGGAGACATTGAATGCACAATACACAATCGTTTGGGATCGCATAGTTAAAATGTATGACATCTTGTTGGCTGAACAAGATTGGCCGCCTGACTTTGTTCGTACCTGCCCATATGGAGAAGATGTCATTAAGCCTTCTTTCTCGCCCCTTGTTCCAGAGGAACTCGCTGAGTCCTATTCCATTGAATGGGCTCTAGCACAGGCACCAGCATTATACAGAAATCACATAGGATGGGATAAGGAATCCCCCTACCATGAAATCCCCTCTAAAAGTGAACCCCAGCCACAACCGCAGTATCCTATAAAACATGAAGCAAAAGAACCAGTGAGAGAAATACTCACGCAATTAGAGTACCAGGGTGTGATTGAACCCTGTATCTCGCCAGTGAATAACCCCTTATTTCCTGTAGCTAAACCGGACCATTCATATAGAATAGTCTTAGACTACAGACATTTAGACAGTTATACACGCACATATTCTATACCAAATTCACATAGCACTGCACTAATGAGCAACATAGTGCGGAAAAAATATAAAACAACTTTAGACATTTCAAATGGGTTCTTCTGCCAGAATATAGCGCCTAAAAGCAGGGACTTAACAAGCTTTAACGCACTAGGCTCTCAGTAAAATTATGTTGTTTGCCTCAGGGGTATAAGAACAGCCCAGGACTGTTTGCAGCTCGTGTGACTGCCATTTTACACGAGATTGATCTTGAAGCATTGTCATATGTAGATGATATATATCTCACGGATGATGAGTTACTACAGCATTTAAGATGGGTAGCCCACATTGTTGTGGGGTTTGCCGAACTCTGCTACAAATTTAACTTTAAGAAAACAAAAATTGCCTTCCTCAGCGTCCTGTTCCTGGGTTATGAGCTGTGGAGTGAAGGGAAGAGCCTAGCTCCACAATTCTTAGAAAAATGTGCACAATTACAACCACCGAATACGATTAAAAAACTCCAGTCATTGTTGGGTTTCTTAAGTTTTGGCAGAACATACATTCACGACTATGCTACACGCATAAAACCTTTATATGACTTAATATGTCCCGACTTTTCAAGTAGATTCTGGACAGTTGAACATACGCACACTCTTCGAGAGTTGCAGACAGATATGCTAGCGGCTAAACATTTACACACAAGGGACAACAAAACAAATTTGGTCATTAGAGTGATAGCTGGGGCCATCGGTTTCACCTATGTGACATTCAATGAAGGTGAGACAGTCCAGATTGCATACAAATCACATTTGTATTCAGCAGCTGAACAACGCTTTGCTCCCCCAGAGAAAATTCTCACTGCTGTACAGATGGCTGTTATTAAAGAAAGACCTCTTGCCCAAGGAAAATGCATAATTGTCGTTTCTCCAATTCCAGCCCTAGAGGCTGTTACAAGAGCAAGCGTTCTGAACGCAAAGGCACTACATCCAAGATGGATACAATGGACTACGTCCTTAACAGCCCCTGATGTAGATTATATCTTTGATCCAAAGTTACAAACTCAGGAATTTCTACAATATGAAGTAGAATATCCACTTCCAGCTAACACTTTGCCCATCGATCAATATCCAAGAGTCATGTACACCGATGGCTCTGCACAACCGGCAATTGGAACTTAACATCAGTACTTGTGCAGTTGTAAGTGGCTATATGGAAGGGGAGAAATTCTGTCCCCTACATACCTTTACACAGACTTTAGGGGATTGTACAGCACAATTGCTGAGCTAAAAGCTCTGCTGATGGCACTAGAACATACGGATCCGGCACAGCCTACGCTGATTGTTTGTGATTCATATTATTGTGGCCAGTCCTTTAATGAATATCTGCATTATTGGCACCAGAATGGGTTCAGAGATTCAAAAGGCAACATCATAAAACACAGACTTCTGTGGGGGAAGGTAGCAGACCTGAAAGAGACGCTACCGAAAGTCCATGTTGTGCATACACTTGGACACCAGCGCATTGAAATACACGTTGCTGGAAATACTTTGGCTCACAAGCCGCAAAGTCAGCAGTGGCAGTAGCCACTGTAGCTGCAGTGTCTTGTTTGAGTTCTAAACCAGACGCAGACATTTTGGCTGCCATAAAGGCTACGGCTGATGCTACGCCGCATCCTAAAGGATTCCCTAACAAATATCAATACTATATGGGAAGTATGCTGAACGCTGAAGTCAAAATACCAGGCGTAGGTGTACGTGGCATCCCTAACAAAGATGTAAGACCCCAATTGATCAAAGCAGCGCATGAGGGGTGGCATCTGCACATGCTGGGGTGGCGGCTACAATTTCAATCTTACAAGCCCGTTATTGGTGGTCCGGTCTCTAAAAAGAGACTAAGCAATATGTCCTTTGTTGTGGCATCTGTCAACAAATCAAAGCTTCCACAGCCAAGTGCCCGCCGCAGACACCCCTCTTAATTTCTAACAAACCATTACAGTGTGTGTACTTGGACCACTGCGGTCCACTAACACCTGATAGTGCATACAAATACATATTAGTCACTGTTGATTCATGCTCCAGATTTGTATGGGTGTGGCCACAACACTCGGCTGACGCTCGGACTGTCATTAAGGATTTGCGAGTTTTTATCAGTACATATGCTGTTGCGGCTTTCCACTCGGACCAGGGCCCTGCTTTCGCCTCAAGGGCATTCAGGGACACCATGGCTTCATTGGGGGTCCAACTGCAGTACTCGTCTCCATTTCATCCCGAGGGAAATAGTGTTTTGGAGTGATTAAACCGCAATTTAAAGCAATCCTTAACAGCCAGAGTCTTAGGTACGGGTCGTAGTTGGCTTAATCACATGTATGGAGTCCAGAGAGCACTAAATAACCAGCCTAGAAGGTCCCTGGGGGGTCGTACTTCATATGAGTGCCTGTTCGAAACTCAAATGTTTGTTCCGGATCTTGATGGTCCTGGCGTGGAGGCAGCATGAAACACCTTTTGACATAAATGAACGTGTCACTGTTTTACAGCAATTACAACAGGTCTGTGTAGATAACTCTTCTAAAAGTGCTGCCTCCACAGGAATTAAGGATGTGCCTGTAACATCTACCGTCTGGATTCCCAGAGTTGGGGATCTTGTACGTGAAAAGGTCGCAGTAAAAAAAGAAGCTGGTCCTTCTTATCGAGCACCAGTCCATGTCCTGGGGATACATGGTACCGGAACTGTTATTCTACCACCGTTGCCAGGTGCCAAAGAAAATCATTTTGTCTCAATTGACAATGTCAAATTACACCATGTGGCCGATCCTGCAGAGCCGACCAAGAGGTACATCTAGTAGTTCCCGAATCCCTCTCACTACTGGAGAAGAAGTTCCGCTACAAGTTGTTTAAACCAACACTGATACCTCTCCGAGCTTGGGGAGGGTGCATGATGATCTTGCATTAGTTCCACTAAAAACAAACAATTTAGAAACATTTGATCAAGTCAACTCGACTACGAGCCAGACGGATGGTGCTGTCTACAGTGTGCCACAACAGGAAACACCAACTCCACCACTAACATCGGCTACGCCATTTGCACGAACTGCCTCTGGTTATTTTGCCGACTTCAACAATGGTTTATCGGACTCATTTGCCTCTTCGACAGCTGACCTGTCAGGTGCACGTAGGCTAATACATTGGCTTAAAGAAACATACTTCATTTTTCCATGGAACTATGTATGGCTTTCTTTGATGGTTTTAGCCTTTCTACTTTGGATTGGTTTTGTTATAACATTTTTCTTGTTAATACATGGTCATTTTCTTCCCGAAAGATCGGCGGTTGAACAGGTGGAGGAGGTTTTGAAACCACATTTTTCATCACATAAGATCCGAAGAGACTTGTCTTTTGTTAACATTTCCGCAGTGCCAATTCCTGATGGGATTGTTTGGGACAAAGTAATGTTCGATATATGGTCCCACGGAAATTATTCAAATACCGTATGTGTTAAAATTATCAATGAATGATATAGTCATACCAGGCATTGTATCTGATGATTGGGACGTGAAAACAGTTGATTCTATGATGACAGAATTACAATATTATACCGTCTTTGAAAACAAAGATGTTTACCAATTCAAAGAAAATTATGGTGATATGTTTTGCTATAATTATTATGGGCACCACTTCATACATAGAGCGAGTAGTCCCAAAAAGATTTTTAATTACATGCAATGGGAACATTGTCCAACTCCACCGCAAGGGAGTTCTAAAACCTAAACTGAAAAGTTTGCATATTTTTCTGAGCATCATCAAAAGCATGCTGAGTCATATTATTTTAAAGTAACTCCTACTAAAGCTATATATATGTTATTGACCAATACGAAATTTATATATTTGGAATACTTTGTTTCCCGGTTATCAATGGGTTATGAATATTGGTCCAAATCTATTGATTTGAAAAGTATTTGGGGAATGAAAAATTGGCAGATCAAGGGAAAGGAAACATTGTTTAGAGCATGTCTCATCCCTGTTCAAATGATTTTTTTAAATGAAACAGTGCAACAAACAAGTTGTTTAGGCTTAGCAACAATCAGAGAATTAAACATGCCCAGTATTCCTGCCCCTGCAAAATTTGACAACTGGCTAAAGTATACGAACGCAACGAAAGATGAGCTCAATGAGTGGGTCCAGAATGGTATGTTTAATGCTTCACTGACACGTCCAGGCGGGTGGTTATTGTGGCCCATAGATACCAATGGGTGTCATCAATGTTTTATTAACTCCTCGGAGGGTTTTTAGGACGAGTAGGCTAGACCCTCGCTATATATCAACAGAACATGCAGAAATGATTACAACATATAGGGGGTCATTACAACATTGGCGGTAAAAGCCGCTTACCGCCATGCAGAAGACCGCCAACACACCGCCGTGGCCACGGAAATCCGCCACAGCTATTATGACCCACATCCTGAAATCCGACAAAATTCAGGCACCTACACAAGTCCGCCACACCACAGGTCAGTGATAAACTGGCGAAAACAAAACCTCCACCGTCACGCCAACAGAAATACACCCATGCCATCACGACCCACGAATCCACGTGGCAGTCTTTCAACCACGGTATTCCATTGGCGGTACACACCGCCGTGCTCAAAATACACACACATCTCCATAACACCACCACATTGGACAATTCGAAAGACACACACCTGATGCACCTACACACACCACTCCCACACACTCAATACTATATAAAACACACACCCACATCACCCACAAACCCCTACGACAAAAAAATCTGAAAGAAGGCCAGAGAGAGACACCACCATACACAAACTAGCAGCCACAGGCACTCAACACCATCACCCACACTACTTCCACGCACAAAACACCACACACCACTACATATCACCACACTTATCACCACATACACCACCCCACACATCACCTACACCACCTCATGGCACGGCAAAGACACCCCAGGTTCTCTGAGGAGGAGCTCAGGGTTATGGTGGAGGAAATCGTACGGGTAGAGCCACAGCTATTTGGATCACAGGTGCAGCACACCTCCATAGCGAGGAAGATGGAGCTATGGCGAAGAATAGTCGACAGGGTCAACGCAGTGGGACAGCACCCAAGAAATCAGGACGACATCAGGAAGAGCTGGAACGACCTACGGGGGATGGTGCGTTCCGTGGTCTCCAGACACAACATCGCGGTACTGTCGCGTGGGCTCTCATTATCCTAAATGAGACTACCGGATTTCTAGGCAGCAGGATCGATCATGGTGTGGGGGACTGAGTCGGACCCACGTGTAAGGAACTCTGTCACCCTAAATCCGTTTTTTGCTCCGGCTAACTAGCAGTGCCTCATTTCTCCCACTGGGAAGAGATGATTGGGCAGCCGAGCGCATGACATCTTTGGAGCTTCTCAGGGAAGTCGTGGTCACTCAGATCCAAACCAACTCTCTCATTTACAGTATGATCTCATATACAAATGACAAAGACAGTATAGGTTTTATATAATGTTTTAATAAAACGACTGTATTTTAGATAACAAGGCGTGAGCCGCAATAACCAGAACCATACAACACAGTAGGATTTAAATAGTCACTAGGAGAGTAAAACATAAGAACAAAGCTATCATCGTGTCTATTAGTTTCTACTCTCCCTCTGCTTGATCTATTTCGAGCACAGCATGTTAAGCTTCTAACTTGCCTTTCTGAATCACCGGGGAGACATCAGCCCTCATACCTGAGCAAAGACCTGTGATCTTGGGTTCAGCATCTGCAACGAGGCAGTCAGCATCTAGTTGTGGTTCCCTGGTTGGAATCTCCCTCTTTCGTGTATTGGGACAAGGAAGTGATTTTATAACTAACATGTCAGCGTGATCACAAAATGTCCCTACGCAGGAATGCCAAGTCTAAACTCCTAGCACGTCTATCGGCAATGTACCAGACTGTATCCTTGACTGAAGCACAGAGTGAATGTGTTATGGAGAACTCCAGTGCTGAAGTAGGCTAAACAGTGTAATATGAATAAAAAACAAAACCGTAGAACTGGCTATTTGAAAAATAACAGTACGAAGCCTAATAAAAAGCATTTAGAGCAAAGTGCACAGAGGCTCTAAGCTGCCAGCAAATGAATAAAATACATCCAGGGCAAAGTGCACAAAGGCCTAAAGTCTGAAGCTAACGCGCAAAGGATACGTAAAACTAACCACACTACACCCTCCCATTCTCGGTAGCAAGTGGTTCCAATAATATAAAAATATGCCCCAGATATAAACAATTCCTAAAATTATATACATATTTCGACAAGGTCAGAAGACAACAAAGTCATAAATTTAGGAAACATGTGACAATAAAGCCAAATTCAATATAATGTCAAGTTTGCAGGAGAGGAAAAAAATCCAATTGTTAAACAGAAGCAATAGAAAGTAGGAGCTCCTCCACTTCGATATATGTCAATATCGGAAGATCCACGCCACAAAGTACCATGGAGCAGGTGTGTTCCAAAGCCCCAAAACCATTCAGGGCGGCACCCCGTGCAGGGCCTATGAATGAGACCAAACCATCTTCCTCCAGGAAGGGAATCTCATAAACTGCCTCACGAAGCAAACGCAACCGTAGTGCACAAGACTGGGAATGAGCCCTAATCGGGAACATTAACAGATCAGGATCGACCACCAGAGGGCGCTGCAGTGAGAGACAGAGAGCCAGTGCATGTTCGAGCACCAAAGGCACCGAAACACGGGTTGCACACAATCCAAAACCGGTCGGAATGACAGAGACCAGTCACACTCCAAATGGCCCAGGAGTGTTGCTCCAAAATGCTGCATCATGCGTTCACGACAAAGCTGCGCTGCCGGGAGCAGCAATATAGGATCTCGTCGTGGCGGGACAGCCATTGCGAAAAAATAGCAACAACAGCAAGACTCCAGCCAATAAAGCCAAAGTAATTGGGAAACCCCCTAAAATGCTTCTGAAAATAGAGTGTATAGCCGAAGGTATCAAACTGAATATGGAAGAGAAGGTGTGAGCAAAACCAACACCAACGGCTTTGAAAAAATGTGCAATACCAGCAGTGCTGGATGCATTAAATATACGTCCCACAAGTTCACCGAAGTGACTTGGAAAGTTAGTATTCAAAAGGTACTGTATTTCCGCCGATGACCTTGCCACCTGAAGTGCGTAGGTCTCGCTAGCAGATGTAAGGGCCACATGCTTTTGAAACAATAAAGCTTTTAGTCGACTCAACTTGTCGAAATTAACCTTGGAAATAGCAATATAAGGCCAGATGTCCGCTACCTCCCTAATTTGAGTGGGGGGAAACAACACATTCCCGCAGCACGTAACGGCCTTGTCGACAACGACAACGTAAACTATTCCGGCATGCATGCCACAGCAGCGTTCGCTGTTAAGAACAATGTAACTGCCGTTAGAAAGCACCTGGAAAGTGTTTTTAATAACCAGGACTGGAACTCCCTTCAGATAACAAGCTAAGTTAGCAATCGAAGAGTTACACACTCCGTGCAAGGACAGCTGTTTACAAACCATAGAATGGCTGACAGAAGCTTCGCATTCACTACCGCTAAGAAAAACCTCCCTCAAACCATTAACACATCTGTATTGAAAGGGAAGCTCCCACACCTCATGTATGTAACTGTCTCCCAATAGTTCATATTTACCCACCGGAATGTGCTTCAAACAAGAAGTAAATTGCAGAGTGGAGATAGGCAGATTAATAACCCCATGAATCAATTACTCAGCTGACGGAATCTCAGCAACCGTGAAAGGCAGTTTCTCCAATTTTTCAATATTTAACATGACATACGTTGCTTCCTTTTTAGCCATCAGCTGTTGTTGCCGAGTCAAATTAAAGGAGACAAAGATCTCTCTGGCACGAATGTGCTGCCATGGAACGCGACCTGCCTTCAAGGTCTGAAGAGTCCAACCCAGCTGCATGATGGACCGCGTCTGACTCTGCCCATGATATAAAGAAGACATGTCCGATTTAATAATGTCAATAGCAGAGAAAACAATGCTGCCAATCGTGTAAACACGGTCAGAAAGGTTATGCATGCCATTATCAACAACAGACAAAGTCTGCATCAGGTTTTCCTGATCAATCTGCCTCAACCGGGCTGCAGCCTCCTGTTGTGAAAGCTTCCAAATCTCATTATATACTTCGTATAAAAATCTTTTCTTCCGTGGTACCTTGGGACCTGACAAAAAATCTTGCAAATCAGTATCATTAGACAGTAACATGAGATGTGACTTAACTGAATCCAGCGTGGATGACTTCAACCATTGCTGACAAAGCTTCCCCACGCTGTATGTAGTTATAATATCAGCATGTTCTGGTGAAATGTAACAAGGGTCTGCCCTACTAGTCCTGAACCCCCCTGAAGAGGTGACAAAACGTTGATGACACTTATTAGTGTCTACAGGCCATAATAAACACCCGCCCGGATGTATCGATGAAGTGTTAAGCATACTATTCTGGACCCAATGTGTAAATTCACTAAAAGTAGCATTCACATAGTGCTGCCAGTTGTTTAATTTGGAAGGGACAGGCATACTAGGCAAATTTAACTCTCTAATTGTTGCCAAGCCCAAACAGCTAGTCTGTTGTACTGTGTCATTGAGGAAAATCATCTGCACAGGAATAATACATGCTCTAAATAATGTGTCCTTGCTTGCATCTGCCAATTTTTCGTACCCCAAACACTTTTCAAGTCAACAGTCTTAAACCAGTATTCATACCCCTCGACCGAAAGTTTAGATACAAACAAATTTGAATACAGTAATTTAGTATCGGTCAATAACATTTGCTTATTAGAATACGGAGTAACTTTAAAATAGTAAGACTTAGCATTTCGTTGATTATGCCCAGAAAAATATGCAAATTTATCATAATACGTTTTCGAACTCCCTTGTGGAGGAGTCGAGCAATGTTCCCATTGCACATAATTAAATATGGACTTAAGGCTACTAGCTTTATGAATAAAGTGGTGTCCATAAAAGTTGTAGCAAAACATGTCACCATGATTATCTCTAAATTGGTAAGCATCTTCATCGTCATAGACAGTATAATATTGCAAATCTGTCAGCATAGAATCTACTATCTTCACATCCCAATCATCAGAAACAATGCCTGGTATAACAATATCATTCATTGATAACTTGAGGACATACGGTATTTGAATCAATTCAGTGGGACCATATATATCAAACATTACTTTATCCCACACAATCCCATCCGGAATCGGTATTGCAGAAATGTTTACATTGGACAAGTCTCTTCGAACCATATGAGACGAAAAATGTGGTTTTAACACAGTCTCCACGTGCTCAATGTCAGATCGTTCAGGAAGAAAATGACCATGTATTACTAGAAAAAAAGTAACCACAAATCCCAACCACAAAAAAAGAGTCATAACAGCCATAAAAAGCCACAAATAGTTCCAAGGAAAAACAAAATATGTGCGTTTAAGCCAACACAGCAGCTTACGTGGACCTCGGACTGAAGACATTGAGGACGAGGAGCCGGACACTGCATCATCAGTGTCGTTGAAGCAGCCAGAGGCAGTTCTTGCAAAAGGAGCAACTGTGAACAAAGAAGCAGATGGAGGCTCTCGCCTAGGCACGCTATAAACCACCTGTTCAGAAACATCAGTAGAACGTACAGCAACATGATCAAAAGATTCCAAATTAATCGTCATCTGTGGAACAATCGCAAGATCGGCTTCCACCCTCCCCAAGCTCGGAGGGGAAACAGCGTCGGTGTAAATCACCTGCAGCGGGACTTCTTCCCCAGTAGTGACAGGGATTCCGGAACTACTGGGTGTCCCTCTTGGTCTGCTGTGCAGAATCGGCCACATGTTGTAACTTGACATTATTAAATGGAAACAAAGCGATTTCCTTTGGCCCCTTGCAGCGGCGGTAAAATCACAGTTCTCGTGCCGCTAACCCCTAACACAGGGACAGGTGCTCGATAAGAAGGACCAAATTCTTTCTTTACTGCGACCTTTTCACGCACTAGATCCCCAATCTTGGGTATCCAACCAGTAGGTGTTACTGGCTCATCCTTAATTCCTGAGGAGGCAGCACTTGCAGAAGAGTTATCTTCACGGAATTGTTGTAAATCCTGCAAAACAGTGACATGATCATTTATGTCAAAGGGCGTATCTGCCGCCTCCACACCAGGGCCATCTAGATCAGGAACATACATTTGTGTTCCAAACAGGCACTCATATGAAGTACGACCCCCCAGTGACGGTCTAGGCAAGTTATTAAGTGCTCTCTGTACTCCATACAGGTGGGCTAGCCAACTACGACCCGTACCTATAACCCTGGCCGTTAAGGATTGCTTTAAATCACGATTTAAACAAACGCTCCACAACAGAATTTCCCTCGGGATGAAATGGAGACGAGAATTGGAGCTGGACCCCCAACAAAGCCATGGTGTCCCTGAATGCCTTAGAGGCAAAAGCAGGGCCCTGGTCCGAATGAAAAGCCGCAACTGCAAATGTATTGACAAAGATGCGCAAATCTTTAATAACAGTCCTAGCGTCAGCCGAGCGTTGTGGCCAGACCCACACAAATGTGGAGCACGAATCTACAGCAACCAAAATGTATTTGTATGCACTATCTGGTGTCAGCGGACCACAATGATCCAAGTACACACACTGTAAATGTTTATTTGAAATCAGAAGGGGCGTCCGCTGCGGGCGTCTAGCTGACGAAGCTTTAATCGGTTGACAAACATCACAACAAAGGACATATTGCTTTGTCTCTTTATAGAGACCAGGCCACCAGTAACGAGCCTGTAAAAGGGAAATTGTGGCAGCCACACCAGCATGTGCAGACGCCACCCCCTCATGTGCTGCAGAAATTAATCGAGGTCTCTCAATTTTATTGGGCAGTTCACATACACCAATGCCTGGAATATTAACCACAGCATTTAGCGCACTACTCAAGCAGTAACCATATTTAGAAGGAAATTCTTTAGGAAAGGGCGTGCCATCAGCCGTAGCTTTTATGGCAGCCGAAATTTCTGTGTCTGGTTTGGAACTCGAACGAGTCACTGCGGCCACAGTGGCGACAGCCACTGCCGATTTCGCGGCTTCATCAGCCAAAGTATTCCCAGCAACATGTATCCCAACGCGCTGGTGTCCAAGTGTATGTACAACATGGACCTTAGGAAACGTCTCTTTCAGCTCCGCAACCTTACCCCACAACAATTTGTGTTTAACGGTGTTGCCTTTAGAATCTCTGAACCCATTCAACTTCCAATAGTGTAGATATTCATTGAAAGACTGAACACAGTAGTAGGAGTCACAGACCAGCAAGGTTAAAATAGCCGGATCCGCGAGCTCCAATGCTAACAATAGAGCTTTGAGCTCAGCCAGCTGTGCCGTGCAATCTCCCAAGGTTTTAGTATAAGTATGTCAGGGGCAGAACACTTCCCCTTCCATAGTGCCGCTCACCACCGCACATGCAGCAGAATACTGTTGTTTAGTCCCAACCGCTGGTTGCGCAGAGCCATCGGTATACATGACCACCTGATATTGGTCAATAGGCAATGTGCCAGCAGGAACTGGGTACTCCATTTCATATTGAAGAAATTCTTGAGTCTGCAGTTTAGGGTCAAATATGTAATCTACATCAGTGGCTGTCAAAGACATAGCCCATTGTATCCATCGCGGGTGTAAAGCTTTCGAATTAGGAACACTTGCTTTTGTAACAGCCTCTAAGGCCGGTATCGGGGAAACGACAATGATGCGTTGGCCCTGGGCAAGCGGTCTTGCTTTAATCACAGCCATCTGTACTGCAGTGAGTATTTTCTCAGTCTGTGCAAATCGTTGTTCTGCAGCAGAATACAAGTGGGACTTGTATGCTATCGGGACTGTCTCACCCTCATTAAAGGTGACATACGTAAACCCAACAGCCCCAGGTATCACCCTGATGACTAAATGTGTCTTATTGTCCCGTGTGTGTAAGTGTTTAACTGCTAAGAGATCAGTCTGCAAATCTCGTAGTATATGTGTATGCTCAATCGTCCAAAATCTACTCGAAAAATTCGGACGAATCAACTCGTATAAGGGTTTTATACGTGTAGCATAATCAGGAGTGTAAGTTCTGCCAAAATTCAGAAACCCCAACAATGACTGGAGCTTCCGAACTGTATTAGGAGGCTGCAATAAAGCACATTTCTCCAAAAAATGTGGCGCTAAGCTCTTGCCCTCACTCGACAACTCATATCCCAGGAAAATGACGCTGAGGAAGGCAATCTTCGATTTCTTAAAATTAAACTTATAGCCAATATCAGCAAACCCCACAACAATGCGCGATACACGCCTTAGATGTTGCAGAATCTCATCGTCTGTCAGATATATGTCATCAACATATGATAACGCTTCAGGGTCCAACTCGTGCAGCATTTCAGTCACACGAGCCGAAAACAGTCCTGGGCTATTCTTATACCCCTGAGGCAAACGACAAAACTTTTTCAGAGAGCCAAACGCACTGAAACTGGTATAGTCCCGACTTTCGGGCGCTATATTTTGGCAGAAAAATCCATTCGAGATATCTAACGTTGTTTTGTATTTCTTACGCACTATATTATTCATAAGTGCTGCGCTATGTGAATTCTGTATTGCATATGTGCGTGTATGACCATTTAAATATCTGTAATCCACCACTATCCTATATGAATGGTCCGGTTTAGCAACCGGAAATAAGGGATTATTCATCGGCGAGACACAGGGCTCAATTACACCCTGGTACTTCAATTGTGTAAGAATTTTCCTAACCAATGCCCTTGCCTCAAATTTGATAGGATACTGCGGCTGTGGCTGAGGTTCGCCCTTTATTGGAATTACATGATAAGGTGATTGTCTATCCCACCCCACGTTATTTCTATATAGGGCGGGAGCCTGTGCTAGAGCCCATGTTTTACTATAGGACTCCGCTAGTTCTCTCGGAACAAGTGGTGAGAAGGAAGGTGTAATAACCTCCTCCCCAACCGGACACTCGCAAACAAAGTCAGGTGGCCAATCCTGTTCGGCCAACAGAACATCATATGATTTTACCACATGGTCCCAAAAGATGGCGTGTACAATGCGGTCAATGTCCCCTTCTAATCGCAGAGTCACTTTATATACTCTATCAGGAGCAGAGACTCGCATATCCGCCGTTTCGGCTTGTATGAAGTCATCAGTTGCTTTCACCTCCAGATGCTCTAGAAGACTCCGGCGAACTATTGTGACCTCTGCCGCGCTGTCTAACAGTGCCAACGCCCATGTCTTGTTCGTCAAGAGAACTCTCTTCTTGAGCGGCATGTCTAACTGAGACTGCTGCCACCTTCTTCTTTTTAAATTGCTGTTTTTGTTGCAGCGGTTTCTCTTCTTGCTTAATAGAAACCTCAGTTGAGCGTTGTGAATCCTGTCTTGGTTTCACATACTCTGTTCTCCGCTCTGACCGCCCACCTCTCTCACTTCTCTTCTCTGAGGAGTCCTGAAAGGAACGAGATTGGCGTGTATCAGTATATTGATATCTATCAGGCGTCTTCAAATTATCCCTATTCCTGAGATTATACCTATTCTGCGGGGTCTCCGGTTGCGGAGACTGTCACCCATCTTCCTTAGGTGTTTGTTGTTTCTTTTCCCAGCGCTTTTTAGTACCCTCAGGTTGCTGTTGTTTAGCATTATCTTTATTATTTTTACCCTGTAACTGGGGTTTTTGCGGTCTAGCCCCTAGGCTATCGCGACCAATACTGGAATATGTCTCAGCTATTATTCTCAGAAGTTCCCGCTCCTGATTAATCTGCGGGACGTCCCGAAGACGCATTCGCACTGCTAGTGCTACTGCCTCTCCCTTGAGATTACTTAAAATAATAGAAGAAACTGCGGCAAAATTGCCCATTAACTGCATGCCCAAATCTAAGGCAGGGGCAGCCCCATATTCATCTTGAATTTGTTTAAGCACTTCCGGTAAATTAGCTTACGTCGGTGTACCGTGTGCCGTAGTGTAGAGCGCGGCAAACACCGTGCCCCAGGTATTACCTAGGTCCACCGGAGGAACCATCCCATACGGCAAATACATCGTCAATATTCTATGTTTATCCTGAGGTACCGTATGGGGAAACACTGCTTCCAGCGTATTAATTTTTTGCGCCAGCCAAAATGGAGTTTCCTCACGTTTAGCCGGTACCTTACCCATAACTGAGTGTACAGTGGCCGGATTGATACCCGGAACCACCGCCTGTGGGTGCGCCGGAGCAGCTCGCACTGCGTTTGTATTTAGTGTCTGCATGACAAACTGAACTAATCGTCTATATGTAGCTGTTAAGTCTGTATACAAACAACGAACTTCAACCACTGTCAATTGAGCAGCCGCAGGATGAGGTGTATATGTAGCCAATAAAGGCCAGGTAGGACCATCATTACTCAGTGGACCTAACCTAACTTGTGCTACTGTGTGTGGGAGGGCGCCATCAAGCCAATTATGGTGTTCTTGATAAGATAAAGGTATCTCTAAGTATGCATAAGCCCTGTATTGTCCAGGGACATTCGCAACAGTGTATTTGTGAAAAGTGTTTGTACCCCCATCAACTGCTGGAAATACGACCCAAGAATAAAAAAGTTCTGTTCTATAGGCTGCATGGGCGTCCACCACAAAAGTGACCGGACCCCCCTGGACCATCAGTCCATGTGCTATCAGATGTCCTGTGAGCGGTTGTCGCATATTGATTGCTATATTCACTACATTAGGATTTGCCATTTGTAAAAAATAGCACTAGGTCAGAGAAGGCACACCAATATCGGTGTTTTTCCTTTCAAAGTTCAAGCTTGAACAACCAACCACTAAGTAATAGGATGTACCTATCCCGTGGTGGCGGAAACCCTCAGCCCCACGGACGTCTCCGCTTACGGAACCGAGGAGTCAAAATATATATGAGACCGAGAGAGTCAGCCGGACCTAAATATTAGAGCCAGACCAATCGTTGGCGGCGCCATGTCGCGTGGGCTCTCATTATCCTAAATGAGACTACTGGATTTCTAGGCAGCAGGATCGATCACGGTGTGGGGGACTGAGTCGGACCCACGTGTAAGGAACTCTGTCATCCTAAATCCGGTTTTTGCTCCGGCTAACTAGCAGTGCCTCATTTCTCCCACGGGGAAGATATGATTGGGCAGCCGAGCACATGACATCTTTGGAACTTCTCAGGGAAGTCGTGGTCACTCAGATCCAAACCAACTCTCTCATTTACAGTATGATCTCATATACAAATGACAAAGACAGTATAGGTTTTATATAATGTTTTAATAAAACGAGTGTATTTTAGATAACAAGGCGTTAGCCGCAATAACCAGAACCATACAACACAGTAGGATTTAAATAGACACTAGGAGAGTAAAACATAAGAACAAAGCTATCATCGTGTCTATTAGTTTCTACTCTCCCTCTGCTTGATCTATTTCGAGCAAAGCATGTTAAGCTTCTAACTTGCCTTTCTGAATCACCGGGGAGACATCAGCCCTGAGCAAAGACCTGTGATCTTGGGTTCAGCATCTGCAACGAGGCAGTCAGCATCTAGTTGTGGTTCCCTGGTTGGAATCTCCCTCTTTCGTGTATTGGGACAAGGAAGTGATTTTATAACTAACATGTCAGCGTGATCACAAAATGTCCCTACGCAGGAATGCCAAGTCTAAACTCCTAGCACGTCTATCGGCAATGTACCAGACTGTATCCTTGACTGAAGCACAGAGTGAATGTGTTATGGAGAACTCCAGTGCTGAAGTAGGCTAAACAGTGTGATATGAATAAAAAACAAAACCGTAGAACTGGCTATTTGAAAAATAACAGTACGAAGCCTAATAAAAAGCATTTAGAGCAAAGTGCACAGAGGCTCTACGCTGCCAGCAAATGAATAAAATACATCCAGGGCAAAGTGCACAAAGGCCTAAAGCCTGAAGCTAACGCTCAAAGGATAAGTAAAACTAACCACACTACAGTACAGTGGAATGGCGGCGGACCCCCACCTCCTCCCCCACAACTAACAACATGGGAGGAGCAGGTCTTGACTATTCTGCATCCTGAGGGCCTCGCAGGAGTCGGTGGAGGAATGGAATCTGGTAAGTCAAATCTTAATTTTCATATCCCCCACCCTACCTGCATGCTATCACATACCCCCATCCTCGCCCCCACCCCTATCACTCCAACTCCTCACAAATGTACCAATATCACAAACCACCCATCCCAACTCCAAGCCCTGCATGACACAACAAAGCATGGACACCCATCACTAAAGCATGTCCACTGCACATACCCATACACCCCCCTCAACCATCATCACACAAGCCCCCACACAGGAATGCTAGCACTGGGGTACACGGTCACCCACCCATTGCACACCATGACACACACAGATGCAATAATCATGCCTTTACACCCCTACAGGACCACTACCCAACGTCACCAGACAGGAGGGTCCAGACATCTCCACCCCACTCACAGAAGAGGCCCACAGTGATGACAGCAGCTCTGTCCACCTGGATCCATATGACCAGCCTGGACCATCGTGGGCCTCGGGACAGTCGGTTCCCCTCACACAGGCACAGGCCACCACAGACCCTCCACCCTCTGGTAACACCAGCACAGCACCCACCCAGCGGGCCCATACCTCCGTCCCCAGGACACGTCAATCAGCTGTGTGTCCACCAATACAGGGAACCCAGGATATCCCACCACCCCAACAACAACAGGGACCTGGGGGCAGTGGTAGTGGGCACACGGTCCAGGGGACGGAGGCCCAGGAACACAGGGGAACTGGGAGGGCTGCTGTGCGTCAGGGGGCGGACAGGCCAAGGGAACCCACTCTCCACGAGGCCCTCTCCTCCATCATGGGAGCATACCACCACTCCCAGGAGACGATGACAACGGTACTGGCCAAGTTTCAGGAGACCCCCTCCAATATTTAGCACTGCAATAAACACCCTTGAAGCACAAAACAATCTGGAGTCAGTCTGTGATTTTGAAAATGTGTATTAGCAATGACAGTGACAAAATGCGTTCTCAAATGTAATGTCAACATACATATGTCACACATCTCAAGTCCATGAGGAATTTAAGCAGATAACACACGTTGGAAACCACACTTGTGAAACCGTAATGGAAACGTACAACTCAGTTACCATATACTGGTTGAAATCGACAGACAGGATAGATGTAGAAGTGTGAAAGTACTTGTAGTAGGCAGGAATGTATTCTCACCTGTGTGTCACTGGAAATATTGCTGGATAACTGAGTCCCTGTTGTCAATGTCTTCTTCCTCTGCTTCCTCCTCATTACTGTCCACACGCTCCACAGCTGCCACAACACCGTCATCTGGACCATCCTCCTGCAGAAAAGGCACCTGTCGTCGCAAAGCCAAATTGTGAAGCATACAGCAGGCCACGGTGATCTGGCACACCTTCCTTGGTGAGTAGAATAGGGAACCACCTGTCATATGGAGGCACCTGAACCTGGCCTTCAGGAGGCCGAAGGTGCGTTCGATCACCCTCCTAGTCTGCCCATGGGCCTCATTGTAGCGTTCCTCTGCCCTGGTCCAGGGATTCCTCACTGAGGTCAGTAGCCATGACAGGTTGGGGTAACCAGAGTCCCCTAATAGCTACACCCGGTGCCTCTGGAGTTGACCCATCACATAAGGGATGCTGCTATTCCACAGGATGTAGGCGTCATGCACAGAGCCAGGGAACATAGTATTTACCTGGGAGATGTTCTGGTCTGCCAAACATACCATCTGTACATTCATGGAATGATAACTCTTCTGGTTCCTGTACACCTGTTCACTCCTGGGGGGGGGGCAGAACTACATGGGTCCCATCAATGGCACCTATGATGTTGGGGATATGTCCAAGGGCATAGGAGTCACCTTTCACTGTAGGCAAATCCTCCACCTGAGGGAAAACGGTGTCGCTCCGCATGTGTTTCAGCAGGGCAGACAACACTCTGGACAACACGTTGGAAACATAGGCTGGGACATCCCTGATGCCATGGCCACTGTTGTTTGAAATGACCCACTTGCAAGGAAATGGAGCACTGATAGCACATGCACTTGAGGGGGGATCCCTGTAGGATGGCGGATTGCTGACATCAGGTCTAGCTCCCACTGGCTACACAGTTCCTGGATTGTGGCACGGTCAAACCTGTAGGTGATGATCAAATGTCGCTCCTCCCTTGTCAACAGGTCCACCAGCGGTCGGTACACCGGAGGATTCCGCCATCTCCTCACATGTCCCAGCGGACGGTGCCAAGGAAGGATAACAGCGACCACAGAGTCAAACAACTCAGAGGTATGTACCCACAGTCTACACAGAACACCATTCATACACTGAATCTGGCCTGAATTTGTGTTGTGCGACAAGGCCTAGGTCAGTGTGACGCAGTTGGTAATTAGGCCATGTGGGCCCCTGAAATGGCGGCTGCCTGACCTCTAAAGTGGGACAATGGGATGTGAGGTAACTGTACTGGCGTTGTACACCATTGCGGTAGGTGGTCGAAGACCGCGGCGCAATGCTGCATTGGTTAACATTGGACCCTATGGGACCCAGGAACCAATGACCATGTATGCCGGCGGTGATGCTACGCACCGCCGTGGACGTGACTGCCATTTTCTAGCTGTTCAATCACTCGATACCTGATTTTCAACAGGAGAGGACCTACCCTGCAAGTGCTGCTGTGACCTCAGTCTGGAAGAGACAATGGCTTGTGCGTCTGGGGAAAGGGCCCCTGCCTTTACTGCAGAGGAGTTGGAGAAGCTCGTGGATGGGGTCCTCCCCCAGTACACGCTACTCTACGGTCCTCCAGACCAACAGGTAAGTACACAGGGAGCACGTTGTATGGGCTATGCCTGTGTGGAGAGGGCTGGTTGTAAGAAGGAAGGGGGCACAGTTCTGCGTGCATGAAGGACTGTGAATGCATGTGCCACATGGCAAGGCCAGGGATGTGGGCCACTCACTTCAACAGTGCAGTTGCTAATGACTTCTCTTCTTCCCCTGTACATTTCATGTAGGTCAGCGCCCACCAGAAGAAGGATATTTGGCGTGCCATCGCCAAGGACGTCAGGACCCTGGGGGTCCACCACAGACAGAGCACCCACTGCCGTAAAAGATGGGAGGACATTCGCCGCTGGAGCAAGAAGACGGCGGAGGCTCAGCTGGAGATGGCCTCCCAACGTGGGAGGGGTGCCCGTCGAACCATGATCCCCCTGATGTTCCGGATCCTGGCGGTGGCCTACCCTGAGTTGGATTGGCGCTTTAGCGCATCACAGCAGACACAAGGGGGTGAGTACAACATCATTCTGTGGACTTTGCGTGCAGTGAAGGTGTCTGGGTGGGGGAGGTGGGATGTGGGTGTACCTAGGCCAGGGCTAGGCTAGGCCCCTCCGTAATGCAGGCCATGTGGCACCCCACCTCTGTAGAGTGCCAAGTACAGGTATACATGCCCCTGTGTCATCTATGTGTGCAGATGTCGACCATAGCCATGTAGGCCATATCCCAGGAACTGAATCTGTAGAGCCCAACAGCGCGGCGTAGTGCTGGGGGCTGCTGTGTCTGTATTGTCCGCCAACGGTATCGGTAAGCCATGCACTCAACCTGTCTTTCTTCTGTCGCCCCCCCCTTTTTGTGGTATCCCTGTTCTTGTGAGCATCAGCATCATCAGGCGGAGGTACAGTGGCACCGGAGCACGAGGGAGCTGCATCCCACATGGCCATGGAGGGCCACACCATGGAATCGGAATACACCAGTGGGACGGAGGGCAAGGGGAGCTTCACGGCGGTCACAGGATCTGCAACCAGAGACACGGACTCGTCCCCCGATGGGAGCTCCCTTGTGGTGGTGGCAAAATCTGTGCCCCCCACTTCTACAGGTACAGCTGCCACCCCCCCCTACCAGCACCGCCCTCCCAACAGCCCTTTAGCCTTCGCCCCGTGCCCGCTCACCCAGGAGGGTGGGCATCACCTTCGCCCCAGGCACCTCAGCCCCTGCCCCTGTCACCTCTGCTGCCCTCAGTGAGGAGGCCATTGACCTCCTCAGGTCACTCACTGTTGGGCAGTCTACCATTTTGAATGCCATCCAGGGTGTAGAAAGGGAATTGCAACACACAAATGCATTCCTGGAGGGCATTCATTCTGGTCAGGCTGCCCTTCATCGAACCCTGCAAACTCTGGCCTCAGCACTGATGGCAGCCATTGTCCCTGTGTCTAGCCTCCCCCCTCCAACTTCCTCCACCCAGACCCAATCCCCTGTACCCCAGCCTATCCCAAGCACACCATCAGACCAGCATGCACACACCTCACCACACAAGGGAAGCTCAGGCAAACATAAGCACCACACATCCCACAGGCACTCATGCAAGCATCACACACATACAGACACTGCAACATCCACTGCCTCCACTGTGTCACCCTCCTCGTCGTCTCCCTCCTCCCTCCCAGTCTCGTCTACACTCACACCACCTTGCACTACATCTACAGCCACTACGTCCCGCACCAGCACACCCACCACCACACCCCGTTCACGTGCACTCACCACCCCCACTACCATTTACACGTCCCCTGTGTCCTCTCCCAGTGTGTCTGTGACGCCCCCTCCCAAAGTACACAAACGCAGGCACACACCCACCCAACATACATCCACCTCACGACAGCATCCAGCGCATGCACCTGCACCCAAAGCCACAAAAGTTACACCTCCTACAACCACCTCCTCTTCCTCCACTCCCAAACTCCCTCCAGCTACCCGTCCCAGTGTTCCTAAGAAACTTTTCCTGACCAAGCTTGACCTCTTTCCCACTCCCCCACCCCCTCCAATTCATAGGTCCAGTACTAGCACCTCAGCCAAAAAATCTCTGGGACCAGTGGTGCCTGTTGTTACAGGTATGTGGAGTGCACCGGGCACCAGGGCAGCGAGTGTGACAAGGAGCCACAGCACAGCCAATACCCCCCCTGTGAAGCACCAGAAGTTGGACAGTGCCCGGTGGGAGAGGGGGAACACTCCAGCCAGCAAAGCTGCTCACAAGGGTCCCGGGGGGAGTGTCGACTCAGCTGTGACTCCTCCCAAGGTGGGGAAGGGGCAGAAGAAATTGCCAAAGTCTGGGAGGAGCAGCACAGCGGAGAAGACCGCCATCATCCCCGCTGCCCAGGAGGCCACTGCCAGAGTGCCCAGGAGGGAAGCCCGATCATCACTGGCCAGGAGGCCACCGCCAGAGTCAGTGCCCAGGAGGGCAGCCTGATCGTCACTGGCCAGGAGGCCACCGCCAGAGTCAGTGCCCAGGAGTGCAGCCCGATCGTCACGGGCCAGGAGGCCACCTCCAGAGTCAGTGCCCAGGAGGCCACCGCCAGCCACAGCCCAGCTGCCCAGGAGGGCCCCGGCAGCCACAGCCCAGCTGCCCAATGAAGGACCGCCAAACCCAGCCCAGCTGGGCAATGAAGGCCTGCCATGGCAAGCTCCGCTGAACAGGGCAAAGACCGCCATGGCAAGCTCCGTGAACAGGGCAAGCACCACTGAACAGGGTAAGCACCGCCAAGTCAAGCACCGCTTAACAGGGCAAAGACCGCCATGGTAAGCACCGCTAAACAGGGCAAGGACCGCCAAGTCAAGCACCGCTGAACAGAGCAAGCACCGCTGAACAGGGCAAGCACTGCCAAGTCAAGCACCGCCGAACAGGGCAAGGACCGCCAACTCAAGCACTGCTAGCCCATGAGCGGCAGGGGCACTGACGCAACTGGGACGGTCACGGGGTGAGTGATGCACTCTGGGCACCAGTCCCCCTCCAGAACCAGTGGAGACATGCATCCACTACCTCTGTCCTGCACAGGATGAAGCACTCTGGGCACCAGTCCCCCTCCAGAACCAGTGGAGACATGCATCCACTACCTCTGTCCTGCACAGGATGAAGCACTCTGGGCACCAGTCCCCCTCCAGAAGCAGTGGAGACATGCATTCACTACCTCTGTCTTTGACAGGAAGAAGCACTCTGGGCACCAGTCGCCCTCCAGAACCAGTGGAGACATGCATCCACTACCTCTGTCCTGCACAGGATGAAGCACTCTGGGCACCAGTACCCCTCCAGAACCAGTGGAGACATGCATCCACTACCTCTGTCCTTGACAGGATGAAGCACTCTGGGCACCAGTCCCCCTCCAGAATCAGTGGAGACATGCATCCACTACCTCTGTCCTGCACAGGATGAAGCACTTTGGGCACCAGTCCCCCTCCAGAACCAGTGGAGACATGCATCCACTACCTCTGTCCTTGACAGGATGAAGCACTCTGGGCACCAGTCCCCCTCCAGAACCAGTGGAGACATGCATCCACTACCTCTGTGCTGCACAGGATGAAGCACTCTGGGCACCAGTCCCCCTCCAGAACCAGTGGAGGCATGCATCCACTACCTCTGTCCTGCACGGGATGAAGCACTCTGGGCACCAGTCCCCCTCCAGAACCAGTGGAGACATGTACCCACTACCTCTGTCCTTGACAGGATGAAGCACTCTGGGCACCAGTCCCCCTCCAGAACCAGTGGAGACATGCATCCACTACCTCTGTCCTTGACAGGATGAAGCACTCTGGGCACCAGTCCCCCTCCAGAACCAGAGGAGACATGCATCCACTACCTCTGTCCTGCACAGGATGAAGCACTCTGGGCACCAGTCCCCCTCCAGAACCAGTGGAGACATGCATCCACTACCTCTGTCCTGCACAGGATGAAGCACTCTGGGCACCAGTCCCCCTCCAGAAGCAGTGGAGACATGCATTCACTACCTCTGTCTTTGACAGGATGAAGCACTCTGGGCACCAGTCCCCCTCCAGAACCAGTGGAGACATGCATCCACTACCTCTGTCCTGCACAGGATGAAGCACTCTGGGCACCAGTCCCCCTCCAGAACCAGTGGAGACATGCATCCACTACCTCTGTCCTTGACAGGATGAAGCACTCTGGGCCCCAGTCCCCCTCCAGAACCAGTGGAGACATGCATCCACTACCTCTGTCCTGCACAGGATGAAGCACTCTGGGCACTAGTCCCCCTCCAGAACCAGTGGAGAACAGCATCCACTACCTCAGTCCTTAACAAGATTAAGCACTCTGGGCACCAGTCCCCCTCCAGAACCTGTGGAGACTGTTATCCACTTGAGAGACTGTGGCTTTGCACTCCCCAGGATGGTACAGTGGGCAAACCACCTACCGTAGAGACTTGAGAGACTGTGGCTTTGCACTCCCCAGGATGGTACAGTGGGCAACCCACCCACTGTAGAAACTTGAGAGACTGTGGCTTTGCACTCCCCAGGATGGTACAATGGGCAACCCACCCACTGTAGAGACTTGAGAGACTGTGGCTTTGCACTCCCCAGGATGGTACAGTGGGCAAGAAACCCACTGTAGAGACTTGGGAGACTGTGGCTTTGCACTCCCCAGGATACATCAATGGGCATGGAGCCCCCTCGTGGATATGGCATCGTGCACTCATCCGGCTGAGGTGCCCCCCTTCCCTTCCCCCTGAGGTGCCTGTTGTATTTCTATCTGATGCCCCAGCAGTGTTCTCTCCGTTTTGATCAGGTATCTAGTGTGGGCCTCGCCCATGCATTTTGGGCCCAGTGGTCCACGGACAATGACTTGTGCATTACCTGCACTACTAATCATGGTGTATATTTTGTTTAATGTGCATATATATATATATATATACATATATATATATATATATATATATATACATATATATATATATATATATGTATTTATTTGGTTCCTGTATTTTGATATTTTACAATGGTTCCACTCATTTCCTTTTGTCTTTGCATTCTTCCGGGGGGGTTGTTACTGTAATGTTTGGATATGCATTGGTGTGTTTGTTGTAGTGGGTGAGGGTCGGGGTGGGGGTGGGGGTGTTGCATGTGTGTGTCCCTGTCTTTTGCCTCCCCTCCCCTATGTCGTAGGTGCAGTACTCACCGTTGTCTTCGCCGCCGGCGTTGATGATCGCCGTATAGGAGCAGGAAGACTAGTGCAGGAAGAATATGGAGTTCCGGCTCCATGGTGTCGTCGTTCCTTGTGGAGTGTGTAGAGGTGAGCGTTTTCCCTTTGAAATGGCTGTTTCCGCCGTGTTTTTATCCGCAGTGAATCCGCCACGGAAAAGGTGGCGGATTGGTAGGTTGTGATACTGTGGGCGGTACTTTGTCTCCCGCCTGTCTGTTGGCGGTGACCGCCGCGCTGTTTGTCTGTGCCGCCGTAGCGGTCGGAGTGTTAAAGTGGCTGTCTTTGTTGGCGGTTTCTGCCACGGTCATAATTCCCATTTTTTTACTGCCGGCCTGTTGGCGGTCTTACCGCCGCTTTAACACCATCCGCCAGGGTTGTAATGACCACCATAGTGTGGGAAAATTGTGCCACCAGTGGCTAAAATCATACTCACTAGACGCAGTTAAAGCACTCCTCAGTGTCCTGTCTAACGCTACTGACTTACAAGATTTCTTGTCAGGCCCCAGGATACCATGTAAGAAGCGTTTCTTATATGCAGTGTACAATGAAATATGGAAGCTATACCAACAAGATGCTGCCGTGCGGTTAAGGCAAATAGAACAGGAAAATTTGGAAAAGGCATTGTCTGTTGTGGATAATGGGATAAACACCTTGTCCGACAGGATATACACAATAAACAACATTGCATCTTCTTCTATAGACATTATACAATCTGATATGTCTTCTTTATATCATGGGCAGAGTCAGACCAGGTCCATTATACAATTGGGTTGGACACTTCAAACATTGAAGGCGGGTCGCGTTAGGTGGCAGCACATTTCCTTTAATCGAACGCGGCAACATCAACTAATGGCTAAGAAAGAAGCGACTTATGTCATGCTTAACATCGAGAAAATAGAAAGATTGCCTTTCACTGTGGCCGAGATACCTTCGGCAGAGTGGATAATACAAAGGGTTATTAATTTCCCTTTTTCAACACAGCACTTCACCTCTTGTTTGAAACACATTCCAGTAGGCAGATATGAAAAGTTGGGGGATAGTTAAATCCATGAGGTGTGGGAGCTTCCCTTCTCGTACAAATGCTTCAATGGAATGAAGGAGGTCTTCCTTAGTGGTAGTGAATGAGAGACTTCAGTCAGCCATTCGATGATTTGTAAGCAGCTGTCCTTGCATAGGGCATGTAACGCCTCGGTTGCAAACTTGTCTTGCTATCTGAAGGGAGTTCCAGTCCCCTTGATTAGACCAATGTTCCATGTGCTTTCAAACGGCAGCTAGATCCTTCTCAATAGTGAAGGCTGTTGTGGCATGCGGGCCAGAATAGTTTACGTTGCTTCGGTCTCTAAGGTCGTTACGTGCTGCGGGAACGTGCTGTTTCCCCCCACTAAATTAAAGGAGGTAGCTGATATCTGGCCTCATATTGCTACTTCAAAGGTGAATTTTGACAAGTTGAGTAGACTCAAGGCTTTATTGTTTCAGAAGCATGTGGCCCTTATAACTGCACGCAAGACCTACGCACTTCAAGTGGCAAGGTCGTCAGCAGAAATACAGTCCCTGTTAAATACAAACTTTCCGAGACACTTTGGTGAACTCGTGGGACGTATATTTAATGCGTCCAGCATGGCTGGATTAGCACATTTTTTCAAAGCTGTTGGTATTGGTTTTGTTCACACCTTCTCCTCTATATTTGGTTTGATACCTTCAGCTATCCACTCAATTTTCGGTAGTATTTTTTGGCGATTTCCGATAACTTTGGCTTTATTAGCCGGCATTTTCCTGTTGCTGTTTTTCCGCAATGGCTGTCCCGCCGCAACAAGGACTAATGAAGGCGCTCCCATCGGTGCAGCTGTGTCATGAACGTATGATGCAGCATTTTGGAGCAACACTCCTGGAACAATTGGGGTGAGGCTGGCCTTTGTCATTCAGACCAGTTTTGAATTGTGCGCAGCCCGTGTTTCGGTGCCTTTGGTGCTCTTTTGAACATGCACTGGAAATGTATCTTTCACAGCAACGCCCCCAGAAATTGATGCTGATCTGTTGATGTTCTCGTTGAGGATTCATTACCAGACATGTGCACTAAGGTTGCGTTTGCTACGTGAAGCTGATTACGAGCTACCCTTCCTGGAGGAAGTTGCCATCGACTTGTCAATGGGCACTGCACGGGATGCCGCCTTGGTTGATACCGGGGCTATGGAACACACCTGCTCCTTGATCATTTTTGGCGTGGATTTTCCGGTTCTGTCATCTGCCGAATTGACATTTTTCATTGAATTCGGTATTAAGCCGCATACTCATTTTTTAAATTCTCAAGTAGTATGCTTGTGTGTCCTCTTAACTTGTCAAAATTGAGTAGGGTTTTTAAGTATATTTTAGGTTGAGATATTTTAGTTTTGGCTTGAACCACTTTCTACCGACAAGGGGAGGGTGTTGTGTAGCCATTTCAAGTATAGCTCCATGCATGTTAGTTTCACATACTAGGCCGCTGTGCACCTTGACCTAGATATATTTTATGCAGCTTTGCATTGTTATTTTTACAATAACCAGTTTTACTGTCTTGTTTTAATTTCTTCTATCACACTGTTTTGCTTAGTTCAGCACTGTGTTCTCAAACAACACATTCTTGATCACCCGGTGCTTCAGTCAAGGCTACAGTCTGGTATATTGCCGGTAAACGTGGTAGAAGCTTAGTCTCCAGCATTCGTGGAAAATACACATCCTTACGTAGGGACATTTTCTTAAAACATCTGCTGAGTCAGTTATAAAACACTTTCTAGTCCTATTACATGTCAAGAGGGAGATTCCAGCCAGGGAACCACAACTGTATGCTGAATGCTCCGTTGCAGATGATGACGCGGATTACAGGCCTTTGCTCAGGTATGAGGGTTGATGTCCTCCCGGGGAACCTAAAAAGGCAGGATTAGAGCTTAACACGCTGTGCTCGCAATATGATTTAGATAGGGAATAATCCTTTGAACCTCATGGCACTATGATAGCATTATTCTTATGCTTCACTCTCATCATCACTATTTTAATTTTGTTGTGTTGTGTAGTTCTGGTTATTGCAGCTCACGCTTTGCTATCCAAAATGCAGTTGTTCTATTAAACCAATCTTGAAAACTTGCACTGCTCCTATTGTCATTTATATATGAGACCGCACTGTGTATGAGAGAACCGGTTGTGACCTGAGTGACCATGACTTCCCTGAGAAGTACCAGTATGCCATGCGCTCGGCTGCCCAGTCGTCTCTGCCATTTGTGAGAGATGAGGCACTGTTAGTTAACCGGAGCAAAGCCCAGATTTGGAGCGACAAGTGTCATCTACCGTGGGTCAGACTCAGTCTCCCACACTGTGGACGATCTTGCTGCTCGAAATCCAGTAGTCTCATTAGAATAATGAGAGCCTATGCAACACTACCAGTTTTGGGTTTGGAGTGCCACTGAGCCTGCCTAACAGTGAATCTACCCTGGCACGTTTGCGCTGGCCTAGGGGAACCCACAGCCCACTTCCCCCACCCAGAAACCTCATAAAGTGTGCAGAGTCAGCTGAAAGAGACTGTACTCACCCCCTTGTGGCTGCTGTGATGCTCTCAAGCGCCCATCCAAATCAGGATATGCCACCACCAGGATCCGGTACATCAGGGGAGTCCTGGTGCGATGGGCACCCCTTCCATGTTGGGAAGCCATCCCCAGCTGGGCCTCTGCAGTCTTCTTGCTCCAGGGTCGCAGGTCCTCCCATCTTTTGCAACAGTGGGTGCTCCGTCTATGGTAGACCCCCAGGGTCCGCACTTCCTTGGCGATGGCACGCCAAATACCCTTCTTCAGGTGGGTGCTGACCAAGCGGAAAAGTGAAGTAAGAATGGACGTTACTCCCCCGTCCGGTTCTTCTTACTCATTGGCCACAAACCTCCCACCCTGGCCCAGAAAAACATACACTGACCATCCTCACATGTAGGCCTCTGCCCCCCTGTATCTACCATCCACGCCACTCCATACATTCATGGCCCAGGCATCATGCTCACAGTGTACTCACCTGTGTGTCTGGAGGACCGTAGAGTAGCGTGTACTGAGGGAGGACCGCAGCCACCAGCTTGTCCAACTCCTCCGCGGTGAAGGCAGAGGCCCTTTCCCCAGACACTGTAGCCATTGTCGCTTCCAGACTCAGGTCACAGCAGCACTTGCAGTGTAGGTCCTCTCCTATTGAAGGTCAGGTATCAAGTGAGTGAACAGATAGGAAATGGCGGTCACGTCCGCTGGCGTACATCATCATTGGCTCCTGGAACCCATAGGGCCCAATGATAACCAATGCTGATTTGCACCACGGTCTTCGACCGCCTACCGTGAACCCAGCACAACGCCAGCGCAGTTACCTCATTTCCCCTTGTCCCTCCTTACAGGTCAATCAACCGCCATTTCAGGGGGGCACATGGCAGGGCAACTAACTGCATCACAGCACTTTTGTCCAGGAATACGGACAGACAGCGACACACCGATTACATTACGATTGTTCTAAACAGCCTTGTGCAAGTTATGTGGTGTATGACCCTCTGCTCACCATTCTCCTCCATAGGGCACTTCCGCTGGGGCAGGTGATGAGATGGTGTCATCCTCCGGTATACAGACCCCTGGTGGACCTGTCGACAATGGAAGACAGGCACATCATTATCACATACAGACTTGATCGTGCCACAATCCATGAACTGTGTGCCCAGTTGGAACCAGACCTGATGTCAGCTATCCGCCATCCCACAGGAATCCCCCCTCTAATGCAGGTCCTGTCAGTACTCCATTTACTGGCGGTTGGGTCATTTCAAACAACAGTGGCCATGGCATCAGGGATGTCACAGCCAATGTTCTCTAACGCGTTGTCCAGAGTGTTGTCTGCCCTGCTGAACACATGCGCAGCTACATCGTTTTCCCTCAGGTGGAGGATTTGCCCACAGTGAAAGGTGACTTCTATGCCCTGGAACATATCCACAACATCATTGGTGCCATTGAAGGTACACATGTGGCATTTGTCCCCCTCCGCAGGGATGAACAGGTGTACAGAAACCCCAAAAGCTACCATTCCATGAATGTGCAGATGGTGTGTTTGGCAGACCAGTACATCTCCCATGTGAATGCCAAGTATCCTGGCTCAGTGCATGACGCTTACGTTTTGAGGAATAGCAGCATCCCTTATGTGATGGGGCAACTCCAGAGGCACAGTGTGTGGCTAATAGGTGAGCCCAAGGTCCCAACACAGTTGACATAGGTGTCTGGGTATTGGAGAGTCCTAAGGGTTGGTGTGTGTCTAACAGTTGTCCCTCAATATTTGCAGGTGACTCTGGTTACCCCAACCTGTCATGGCTACTGACCCCAGTGAGGAATCCCAGGACAAGGGCAGAGGAACGGTACAATGAGGCTCATGGGAGAACTAGGAGGATAATTGAGCGGACTTTCGGCCTCCTGAAGGCCAGGTTCCGGTGCCCCCATCTGAAAGGTGGCTCCCTATACTACTCACCGAAGAATGTGTGCCAGATCATCGTGGAATGCTGTATGTTGCACAACCTGGCTTTGCGACACCAGGTGCCTTTTCCGCGGGAGGATGGGCCTGATGTTGGTCTTGTGGCAGCTGTGGAGCCTGTGGACAGTGAGGAAGAGGAGGCAGAAGAAGAAGATATAGACAACCAAAATAACATCATCATGCAATGCTTTCAGTGAGACACAGGTAAGAGACTGGCACTGCTCCTCTCATATCATACTACTGTAGGACATTGCATGAATCTGCCTTTTTACCTCTGTGTATGGACCCTAACATTTCACTTTGGCTTTCCATTTCTCAGATCTGGATACCACTTTCTGCCTTCTGCTATATTTACTGATGCCCAACAACTGTTGAACATTGGTATGTGAAAATGAACATTGACATTGCTATTTTTCTGAGAGGTTGCAATTACACATTTGTGAAAGTACAGACTGACTCCAGATTGATTTGTGATTCAAGGGTGTTTATTTCTGTTTTAATAAGCGGAGGGGGCTGTGCAATGAGTTGGGGTGATGGTGGAGGAATGTCCATGGTGGAGTCCAGTCTATTGATATCACAGGTGGAGAAGTGTGGCTCAATGGTTAGAGCGGCAGACCCTGATGCAGAAATCTGGCCCGGGACCAGGCTTCAATTCCCGCCTCGGCAGGTCTTGGGCTCAATTTCCTTGGACCTGATAATTCTTGCATCGGTACCTAATCTAATTCATGGGTCCCACTCTGTAACTCTGGGCAATAGCTTACTTAATCTCCACAACGGCCCCAACAGCGCTGGGATGCCTGGCTTCACCTTGGAGGTTGCCCAGGAGTGGGCACCTCACAGGGAAAAGCCAGGAGGGGTTCCACAGCAGTATGCGTACAGCGCCTTGAGACCCTAACGGTGAGTAGTGCGCTATACAAGTACGAAGTTTACAGTTTTACAGGTGCATTGTCCAAGGGAGCATAGGAAGTGGAGTACTGGCACTTCAAGGTTGTCAGGGTGACAAAGTGGGACAAAAGGGTGACAATCAGGAGAGTCTTATTTCCTGGCGGGGGTCTTAGCAATGTTCTCTGTCTTGTTCCTGGATCTCAGGGACCATTTGCGGGGTGGTTCTCCTTCTGCAGGGGGTGGGGTGCTGGTGGCCTGTTGGTCCTGTCGAGGGGCCTCCTGTCCACTAGCGCCAGCAGAGGTGGATGGCTGTTCGTCATTCAGGCTAGTGTCAGGGGCCCGTTGGTGTGCCACTATGTCCCTCATGGTGTTGGCCATGTCTACCAGCACCCCTGCAATGGTGACCAGGGTGGTGTTAATGGACTTCAAGTCCTCCCTGATCCCCAGGTACGGTTCCTCCTGCAGCCGCTGGGTCTCCTGAAACTTGCCCAGTACCGTGCACATGGTCTCCTGGGAATGATGGCATGCTCCCATGATGTTGGAGAGTGCCTCGTGGAGAGGGGGTTCCCTGGGCCTGTCCTCCCCCTGTTGTAAAGCAGTTCTCCCAGTTTCCCTGTTATCCTGTGCCTCTGTCCCCTGAACCGTGTGCCCACTGCCACTGACCCCAGGTCCCTGATTGTCTTGGGTTGGTGGGTTTCCCTGGGTTCCCCGTAGTGGTGGACACACTGCTGATTGATGTGTCCTGGGGACAGAGGGATGGGCCCGCTGGGTGGATGCTGTGCTGGTGTTTCCTGAGGGGGGAGGTTCAGTGGTGGTTTGTGACTGTGGCAGGGGAACCGACTGTCCAGAGGTTCCTGATGGGCCGGGCTGGTCATCTTTATCCAGGCGTGCAGAGCTGCTGTCATCACTGTGTGCCTCTTCTGTGGGGGTACTGGATATGTCTGTCACCTCCTGTCCAGTGACATTGGGTATGGGTCCTTGTGTGATTAGTGATTTTGGGGCCTGGGTGAGTATCTGTACTGGACATGCTTTGGTGATGGGTGTCCATGCATTGGTGTGACATGCAGGCCCCGGTTTTGGGCTGTGTGGATTGTGATAGTGGGGTATCTGTGGGGTGTTGGGGTGATGGGTGTGAGGGTTGGGGTAGGAGTTTATGATAGAATGCAAGTAGGGTGGGGGGGGATATAGTAGTAAAGATATGACTTACCAGAGTCAAGTCCTCCTGCTACTCCTGCGAGGCCCTCAGGATGCATGATTGCCAAGACTTGCTCCTCCCATGTTGTTAGTTGTTGGGGCGGAGGTGGGGGTCCACCGCCAGTCCTCTGTACTGCTACACTGGTGTCTGGATACCACGGAACACACCTACCCCTGTAGGGCGTTCCACCTCTTCCTGATGTCATCCCATGTTCTGGGGTGCTGTCCCACCGCGTTGACCCTGTCGACAATTCTCCACCATAGCTCCATCTTCCTTGCAATGGAGGTCTGCTGCACCTGTGATCCAAAAAGCTGTGGCTCTACCCCGATGATTTCCTCCACCATGACCCTGAGCTCCTCCTCAGAAAACCTGGGGTGTCTTTGAGGTGCCATAATGTGGTGTAGGTGATGTGTGAGGTGATGTTTGTTGTGCTGTGTTGGGGTGTGTTCTTCGAGGTGCGTGGATGTTGTATGAGTGATGGTGTTGTGTGCCTGTGGATACTGGTGTTGTGTTTCCTATTCTCTCTCTCTCTCTGTGTCTTCAAATACATTTGTTGTAAGGGGTTGTGGGTAATGTGGGTGTGTGTTTTGTAGTGGTGTGGGTGTGTGGGTGTGGTGTGTGTATGTGTATCAGGTGTGTGTATTTTGAATTGTCCAATGTGGTTGTGTTTTGTAAGTGTGTGTGTATTTTGGGTCGTGATAGTCTGGGCGTATTCCTGTTGGCGTGACGGTGTAGGTTTTGGTATCGCCAGTTTGGTGTGGCGGACTTGTGTGGGTGTCTGTATTGTGGCGGGATTATGAAATGTGGGATGTAATACCTGTAGCGGATTTCCGCCGTGGCCACGGTATCTTGACGGCCGTCAGCACGGCGGTAAGCGGGATTTACCGCCAGGGTTGTAATGAGGGCCTTAGTCTATGAAACAATGGATGGGAACCTACTGCGTCACCTGCTACTAGAAGATGATCTGCTGAAATTGCCGGGTGCAATAAATCAACAGTGGAGTAAGCTCTGCCTACCTCAGCCACTTGTGATAAGAAGTTGCTATAAGAACGCTGACAAGGCAGGCTTGTATTTCTTATGGGTGCCTGCTGCCCATGCCTCTCCCATGAAAGGCAAAGCTGCCTGTGAAATCCCTGGCACCTGCCATCTTGCCTGGATATCAACTAGGCCATAAGATGCAGATTGATCCCCTGAAATATCTGGTGAAACTCTCCTCCTGGACCTTTTATGAGATCTAGCAACATTAGAAGCGGTATAGGATAGTCTCACAACATCTCCAGAAGAAGTAGAAACCATGGATGTGACCCCCCAAACCAGAGACACCAAGATCAACTTAGCCTGCTGATGTTAAACTTGTGTCACCACTCTGCTGATGATGAAGAAGGTGGAAAACACATAATTCAGTTCCTTGCCCCAGTCCTGAAGAAAAGCATTCAACCCCTGTGGCCTCCGGATCTGGCCTTCAACTATTGTACTGTGGAACCTGAGCATTCAGGTGGTCATTATGATAATGGCAGTCAACTGACTGCCATGATGGCGGTGGTGGTTGGTCTGCCGCCAGGCCGGCGGTGAAGAATGCCACATTACGACCACAGCGGTGAACAGACCCAAACATAGCCACAACCCATCCAATACTGCCAATGTGGTTTAACAACGGACGACAGCGGTTGCCATCCTCAAGCCTGCAGAAGGCATATCCCTGGCCCCCATATTACAAGTCAGCAGACCGCCACCATATCCGGGGCGGACCGACCGCCACCAAAAGCCTGGCGGAAACGACCAGTAAATAATGTCCCACTTACACGTCCGCGGCCGACATGGAACCAGAACTGGAAGTCTTCCCTATGCTCTGCCATGCAATCCAAGTACAGAAACAGCGACAATGACGAAGATGACAACAGTGAGTTCAGCCATCTAGCACACTAGGGAGGAAAGGGGAGAGTTACACACCCACATGGAAGATAAACACCCGCCACGGCCTGCCACGCACATATACACTTGTACATAAACAGCCATCCGGATACACACACAGCCACAAACAAAGAAACCCATACAAATCACAGACAGGCACAACCAAAACACACACACCACTCTCAACACACACGGCACACACATATCATATACAGGGATAAACAACGGTTCCAAATATTGACAAATAACATTACCACACTAAATTAAAGGCCGGAAAAATCACTGAAATCAACACAAACATCATCAGTTGGGCAGATGTATTTGTTGGAAATGTTTCAATGAAAAACTATGTACAAAAATAGGCCATTGGCCGGTCCAACTAGTGCAAAATGGACACATGGGCATGAAATCAGCCCAACTTGACTCCTGACAGCCTCATGGCCTCCACTGGGCAGGGACACAAATAGGGCAGGCAGGCACCTCAGGGGTCAGGGGGTGGGGGGGTTGGGCGGGGTTTATGTTTGGAAGGGGATCATTGAGCTCTGGTTTCAGGCTTAGATGGTGGGGGAGTAGTCTTAGAGCAGGGGGGTGGCAATAGTCATTGCCTTAGAGGGAGGCTTTTTGGCTGGGGGAGGGACATGGGAAACAGTAGGGGGGCATGGGAGGACTGGGAGCTGAAGGGACTTGGCTTTGGGAGGAGAACGTGACACTTAGGGACAACACAGGGCTTGGCTGGAGGAGGGAACAGGTCATGCCGGGCAAGGAAAATAATTTTAGGAACAGTGGGGTGGATTGTGGAAACAGGTTTAGAAGTGGAGGTAGAGGCAGTGGTTGTAGGACGTGTACATGTGCTGAACTTGAATCTAGGTGCATGCAAAGTTTGCATGTGTGAGGTGGATGACTGTTGGGTGGGTGAGTGCGTGCATTTATGTGTCTTGGGAGGAAAGGGGGAAGAGAGGCTGGTGGAATGTGTGAATGTATGATGAGGTGGTATCTGCAAATAAGGTTGGTTTGCTACATGTGGGTGTGATGGTGGTGGTGGTCAGTGTGGATGTGGATGTGGTGGATGTGGTGCATGTCTGCGTGTCTGCTGTGGTGGTGATTCTTGGCAAGGCTGAACTTGTGGTGGGATCTGGAAGTGAGGATGCAGTGCTGGCAGGTGTGAGTAGTGATGTGACTGTGACTGTGAGGGAAGAGGTGGTGGGGAGACAGTGGAGGCAGTGGCTGTTGTTGTGTTTTGGTTGGTGTGTGTTAGGTGTGTGCATGCTTGGGATGTGATCTGTGGTGCTTGTGTTTGTCTTTGAGCATCTTGTCTGTTGTCTGGGGTGCATGCAGGTCTGATGGTGTGCTTGGGATGGGTTGGAGGAGAGGGCTCTTGGACTGGGCACAGGTAGCTGGAGGGGGTACGGATGAAGTACGGGCACTGGCTACTGTCAAAGAGGAGGCCAGAGCCTGAAGCAATCTCTGTTGGCCAGCCAACGCACCGGGAATGCCGCCATGTAGGCATTGCTTTGCTGCATCAGGGATGCCAGCCCCTGGATAGCATTCACCATGGTTGACTGCCCCACAGAGATGGATCTCAGGAGGTCAATAGCCTCCTCATTGAGGGCAGCAGGGCTGACTGGGGCAGGGGCAGAGGTGCCTGCTGCAAATGAGATGCCCACCCTCTTAGGTGAGCAGACACAGGCAACTTAGTGGGGAGCTACTGGGAGGGTGGTGCTGGTAATGAGGGTGGCGGATGATGTAGTTGCTGGAGTAGTCCCAGAGGAGTCCACCACCATCAAGGAGCTTCTATCGAAGGAGGAATCATAGGCAGATGTAGCAGTTCCTGTCTCTCTCATGGTGCTTCCCTCCCCCTCCAACCCACTGGTCCCCTTGGCGTTGGTAGACTCTGCCTCCTGGGTCCCGTGGGCTGCAGCTTCCCCACTCACCGGTGCCCCTACTCCTTCGCCTGAAAATGCTAATGGGGGAGAAAGAAAGAGAGCATAGGGTCAATAACCACAGTTGTGCCACATATGAGACACACTTTACAATAATACACAAGCAATATTCAGTATGCTGTGCCAAACACCAGACCAAAGGAATGGCTACTGGCAACAAGAAACCTTGCAAATTGAAGCCCCTACAATCCTCCATCTACAACACTACACTGATATTGTAGCAGACTGTTACTACTCAACATTCCATGTGTGGGAGTTAACTGTGGGACACCTACACTTACCCCATGACAGCGTGTGCATAACCTGCATTTGCCTGGACATACCACATAGCTAGTTCAAACAGCAGTACACAAGAGTCCCCAGTCTTCACATTAGTCCCAGGATGTAGCCCTCTACATATGTAGCCATGTCTGTTGCTTACAGCTACCTACCAGACAGACCAATTAGCATTACAATGAGGACCTCAGCTACAAACCCAACCTGAGGTTACTTGGGAATCCACTAGCTATTAGCTAACTAAACAATCACTATGCAATTCAATACCAACATGAAGAACACTGTAAGTACTCACCCACTTGTGGCTGCTGTGCTGCCCTCAAGCGCCCTTCCAACTCTGGGTAGGCCACCACCAGCATGTGGGTTAGTAGGGGGACAGGGTCTGACAGGCACTCCTCCCTCATTGGGAGGATGTCCCCAGCTGGGCCTCTGCAGTCTTCCGGGCCCAGCATCTCAGGTCCGCCCTCCCCTTTCTGCAGTGGGTGCTTTGCTGTCTATGGACCCCCGGGGTGTGCACTTCCTTGGCGATGGCTCACCACTAACCATTCTTTTGATGGGTGCTGACCTGCATGGGAGACACAGAGATAAGGAGACATTTATGTAGACTTCTAAACCATTTATAGCATTGGACTGCATACTGTATACATATCACAGTCATGCTACACATTACACGTACCTATGTACACATTAGGGTTACACAACACAACACTCTCAAAAGGACATACTGCATGCACACACATGCAACTACATGCAACCATGTTGCATCTACTATACAGAAAAGCTGCTAACCTGCTTATCGGGAGCCGCATACAACTGTCCATACAGGGTAAGACGCCATCCACAAGCTTCCCAAGTTCTTCTGATGTGAATGTTGGGGCCCTATCCCCTATAGAATGGGCCATTGTGGCTTCCAGATACAGGACACAGCAGCACACTCAGTGGAGGTCTTGATAGCTGGACAGTCAGGAGTCAAGTGAAATGACATCTAGAAAATGGCGGTCATGGCCGCAGCGGTGTTCACCGTCACCACCGACGGTGCTCTCCATGACCCCTGTTCCCCATAGACATCAATGTTATCCCATGAGGAGCTGCACAGTGGTTCCAACCGCCCATGGCCATGACAAAAAACGCCGGCGGAGTGAGGTCACTTCCATCTGTCCTCTGCAGGCAGGACAGGCGGTTGCCATTTCATACTGTAATTTATCATTGTACCCAATAATATGTGCATCATAGAATAATCTGGTACACTACATGCCAGGTCCTACACATTTTGAAGTTACTCATCTGAAATGATAATGCCTTACAATATTTGCATCATAATCGATGCTCTGCTCAAAACTGTCTGACCTAGGAAACTGTGGTGTGCTATATGGTTTCGTGACTCATATCTTCACATGTCTCCACTCATTGTACATTTGAGCTGTAGACAAACAATATAACAAAAGGGGATTGTATTTTATGGCTGTCAGTATGTAGGAGAAACCAGTGAAGAGATGGCAAATAGGTTGCCTGTGAGGTTGATATTTCAGCATTGATTGATTAAATGGGTGCTCAATATGTATTTTCTTTGTTCCACTTGTATTGTTTGCTATGTGTAGATACCGGCCAATGCAGAGGCAGAGGATTGCCCCTCTGTGCCAGCCCCGGTTGACCTGGCTACAGTGGGATCCGGGATCTCATGCCTGCTAATCGTCATCCAAATACTATTCCTACTACTGTACAGGTGCTTTCAGTGCTCCACATTCATTTTGCCCACTGGCTCATTTCAGGTGACAGTGGCCTTGACAGCAGGTAGGTTTCAATCAATGTTCAGTTTAGTGTTGAAGGATGTTCTAACTGCCTTGCTAAAACACATTGATAGGTACATCAAATTCCCACACGGTGCAGATTTGGCCACAATTATGGCAGATTTTTATGCTATGGGACACATCCCACATGTAATTGGGGCTATTGATGGTACCAATATAGCTTTGGTGCCTTCCAGGATAAATGGGCAGGCATTCAGAAACAGACAAAGTCATCCTTCCATGAATGTGCAGCTAGTGTGCCTCGCTGATCAGTATATCTTACAAGTTCCCTGGATCTGGGCAGGACACCTATATTATGAGGAACAGCATTGTCTCACAACTGATGGCACAACTAGAGACAGAGAGTGGCTAGCTCATAGGTGGGTCTGAAGTTTATATTTACTGTCTGTGACAGCATCTATCCTTTCCCTTCTCCTCTACATTATTATACATATGTTATGTGTCATTCCACTATTCCCAGGTAACTCAGGCTACCCTAATGTATCCTGGCTGTTGACACCTGTGAGGAATCCAAGAACAAAGGCTGACAATCGCTGCAATGAAGCACATGGAAGGAACAGAAGAGTGATAGAAAGGACCTTTGGCAATCTAAAATCAGGATTTCGGTGTCTGCACATGTCCAGTGGATCCCTTGTCTACTCCCCTGATAAGGTCTGCCAGATAGTCATAGTCTGCTGCATGCTGTACAATTTGGCCCTCAGAAGGCATGTGCCATTACTGAAAGAGAAGGGGGGTTCAAATGCACCGCTGACAGCAGAGGGAACAAGAGACAGTGATGAAGATGGGGAGGATGATGATGTGGACACCAGGACTCAGCTGATTCAGCAGTACTTCCATTGACAGTTAGGTAGGTTTGTGGTTGAGTTTCTTATAATCACCTTATGAGGTGCAGTGTGGCAGCTCTCGTATTCATTTCAGTAGTATATGGGTTGCTCTGCCTCAGTCATCTCAGTGTGGTTAGTGGCACAGGAGGGAGATATGAGGTTACTGTTCTCCTGCCTTTGCTATGTTTCAGCTGTATGTTTGCTCAGATTGGTTTGGCCAACTAACATTTTCAACTCAGAGTGTCTCTGTAGTTGGGAAGTGCTGTTGGTAGTGTAATGGCTGTACGGATGGCCTCACATTTCACCTCTGTGATTGGGTCTCCCTGACACTTTCCCCAGCACTGGATGCCATGCAGGAGAGTATGCCATACAAACAACATGGCATGGCTCGATTCTTGGTTTGTGTTCTAAGGCTATTAGGGAGGTGGTGCCATGTGTGCAGTAATATTGATAGTTCATTACAGTGCTGTGTTTGTAGGACATGAGGCCTGTGAATCTAGTATGGTATTTGACACTGGATCATGTTGTTTGACAATCATCTATTTCGCATGTCATGGATGTTTTATCCTTATTACAGATCTTGCAGTGGTCACTACTGTGTACCCATGTAATAGCTGCTGACTGCTACCACTGAGATTGGTGGATGGTGAATGGTAAAAAGCACTTACACTGAGAAACAATACAACAAGCTGACAATACTTTGGATAGAAACTGATGTCCAGTAACATTTACATTGTCACATTGTAGTACAGATATTGCATAGTGATTAAATGAAAGCAGGAATACATCAGCTGTGTTTAAGTGTGTTTATTTTCATTACAAAAAGGAAGGGACAGTGCAAAAGAGTGGGCTGATGGTGGACGAAGTCTTCAGTGTAGTGGCCCAAGCAGCTGGTAACACAGGTCCATTTTCCATGGTGCCCCCTATAAATGGAGCAATGGCAGTCCAAAGTCAACAAGGTGTGTCAGTGGCACACAA
Source organism: Pleurodeles waltl (assembly GCF_031143425.1). Classification (NCBI taxonomy): domain Eukaryota; kingdom Metazoa; phylum Chordata; class Amphibia; order Caudata; family Salamandridae; genus Pleurodeles; species Pleurodeles waltl. Next base: position 780,459,802 of record NC_090447.1, on the reverse strand, counting down.
GGGAGGCATGTTAGGAGAGGGTCACTTCCTGGCCGTGGTTTTGGTCTTGTCTGCAGTCTCTGTAGGATGTCTGGCTTACAGGGAACATTTGCGTGGGGTTCCTCAGCTACAGAGGGAAGGGTGCTGGTGGACTGTGAGTCCTCTGGCAGGGCCTCCAGTCCACTTGCTGCAGCAGATGTAGAGGGTTGGCCATGACTCTGGAAAGTGAAAGGGGTCTGCTGATGGGTGGAGGACACATGCAGACTGGTGGCTATATCCCTAAGTCTCCCTACAATGGAGGCCATTGCGGCATTGTGGGCCTGCCACTGCTGCATGGCCTCCTTGTGGTGTTTTCTCTGCAGCCTCTAGTTCTCCTGCAAAGTGGTGAGTGCCGGGCCCAACCTACCCTGGGATTTTTGGTAGGCTCCTAGGACTTGTGATTGTGCCACCTGGGCAGTCAGTTCCCTGGGTTGCCCCACCCCTTGGCCCATGGATGACCTCCCACTGGTCCTCGCCCCCTGTGCATGTGTCCCCGGAACTGTGTGCCCACTCCCACTTGCACCAGGTCCTTCATCGCTTTGCCTGGTAGGTATTGACTCCCGTCCCTGTACAGGTGGGCACACTGTTGATTGACGTGTCCTAGGAAACAGGTCTGGGGGCATTGGGCAACTGGTGTTATATCTGCCTCAGTAGTGGTGCGGGCTGGTGTGGCCTGGGTGAGGCTTGTGGAGTGTGAATGACCAGAGGTGCCAGGCGGGCCAGTGCGATCTTCCAGATCCAATCATCCAGAGTTGCTGTCATCACTGTGGCCTTCTTCTGGTGGAAGACTGGGTGTTCATGGCACAAGCTTCCGGCTGACATTAGTAGTGGTACATTGTGGACAGGAAAAAGAGACATTCACATCTGCCTCACATTTTCACATTTCCTAACCTGGGACATGGTGCTGGATGGTTGCTCCCCAAGTATGCATTGCTAATAGGCAGTTTATTGTTTGCACAGTGGCAAATAAATGGAGTTTCATTTATTTTTTTATATCTGATATGTGATGACATATCAGTTTTTTTGCATTACTGACATTGGCATTTCTTGGTTTGCTCTTGGGATCTGCTTTTTCAGTGATATATGTCAATCTTTCCTATTTAAGTATGCCTATGGGATGGGTGTTGTGCATTTTTAGGTCAGTCAAGGGTGATGCATTGTGGAATTGGTAGTGCTTCATGATGAACATGCTTTACCGATAATTGTGAGTGCAGACATTGGGAAGGTGTTAGTTAAGTGGTGGGGGCATGCAGGGGTAATGGGCATGGGTGGTTAGGGGGGTGGGTTTCAGTGTGAGTTTGCATGGGTTGGGGAGTGATAGGGTGATGAGATACATGCAATACAGGTGGTCATAGTGGTAGGGGAGTATAGGTGACTTACCACTTTCAATTCCTCCGTTGATTCCAGTCAGGCACACTGGATGCAGGATAGCAAAGACCTTCTCCTCCCGTTATGTTATCTCTGGGGGAGGAGTTAGGGGTCCACTGACGGTCCTGTGGATGGCAATCTGGTGCTGTGATACCATGGAGCGCACCTTCCCCCATAGGTTGTTCCACCTCTTCCTAATGTCTTTCCTTGTGCATGGATAGTTTCCCACTGAGTTCACCTTGTGAATGATCCTCCACCATAGCTCCATTTTCCTGGATATGGATGTCTGCTGCACCTGTGGACTGAACCCTCCCGATTTCGTCCACCATGGCACGCAACTCATCATCTGTGAAACAGGGGTGCTTTTGCGGGGACATGGTGATGTTGATGTGTGTGTGGTGAGTGGGTTACGCAGAGGGTGGTGTGTTTTGTGGGAGGTGGTGGGTGTGTGGTTATGTGGTATTGAGTTCTAGTGGTCTATTGTGTAATCATGCAGTGCGTGTTTATGTGCAATGCTGTTGTGTGGTGTGTAATTGTTGTCAGTGGCTGTGAGTTATGTGGCAAATGTTTTCCATTGGAAAAGATTGTGGGATGTGTCGGTGTGTGTTTTATACTTGTGGGTGTTGCTGGGTGTGGCTGGGTGGTGTTTGTATGTGTATATGGTGTGGTGTATTTGAAATGGGCAATGTGGGGTTATTTTGTTGGGAAGTCAGTATTGGGGCAGCAGTTTTTTGGATTGCAATTTGGACGGTGATCTCTTCTTGGCGTGGCGGTGAGAGTGGTGGGATAGCCTCTCTTCTGTCATAGTTCAGCCTGGCGGTGTCAGATTTATGGCAGCTTTCTGGCAGTTTTTCTGTGTGTGACTCATTATACAACAGTAGATTTACCAACTCCACGGCGGCCTTTAGGCAGCCGCCAGCATGACGGCCTTCGGTAAAGACCACCAAAATCATAATGACCACAGCAGACTAGATGCAAACAAGTCTGTGAGAGGGGTCACCTATCTCTGACACTGGTGGTTGAATACTCTAGGATTGAGTCTCCAATAGCTGGATTCCCTCAGGATTTGTGGGTTCCAATCTGCAACGGGGTTGGAGCTGCTTAGGAAATGCATCACAAACACCAAAATTTTGTTCCCTAGGCAGAAGTGTGAAAAATCTTTATTAGTCGTGGCCAGGACTTTGGATATTGTCCCTCCCAGTTCCTCCCAGTTTGTTGATGGACTGCACTGAAGAGATAGAGCTAATTGTTTACAGAATGCAGCATTCTATTTCGTCCTTTGCTAGGACTGTGAGTGGAAAAGGACCCCCACAATTCCAGGCAGTTTATATGGAGCTTCATTGCCTCTTGTGACCATCTCCCTCTGGTGGATGTGGATCCACATCTGGCTCCCCAGCTTCAGTGGCTGGTATCCAATTTGATGACCATCTTTAGAATAGAGCCAAAGATTATGTGGCCATTCCATGCTTCTGTGTGGTCCGGCCACCACTCCATCTCTTTCCTGGCCTAACTTGTAAGTGCCACCTCTTCCTGATAGGTTAGGGCCATCTGAAAAAGTTACTTCTTTAGCTGTTGTAAGGCCCAAGGAAGATCGCCTGGATCAATGATGCAATGATGCAAGAAGACCTACCACAAGTGCCAATTAACTTAAGGAAATCTGTCCCTCTGTTATCAGCTGGTTTATCTCTGGCTTGATTCTGGAAATTTTGTTGAAGGGCAGTTCCAACGTTGCTGTGATAGAGTTAATGGTAAATCCTAGAAAGTCCATCTTGTGTTTGGGAGTGGGATTCGATTTAGTAAAATTGATTATGGTACTCAAACAGAGATATGGTAGTCTGTGCTAGCCTTATCATGTGGCCCTGCCCTGTGACATCATAATCATGTCATCCAGATAGATGATTATGGGGGTCATTCTGACCTCGGCGGTAAAAGTCGCTTACCGCTGGTCAGAAGACCGCCATAACACCGCTGCGGTCGCAGTAAACCGCCACGGTCATTCTGATCCACAACTGGCAAACCGCCAAAAACCCGACATCCACAAAAGTCCGCCACACCAAAGGTCAGCGGGAAACTGACGATGACCAAACCTCCACCGTCACGCCAACAGAAATACGCCCATACCATTCCGACCCACAAATCCAAGCAGCGGTCTTTCAACCGCGGTATTCCATTGGCGGTACACACCGCCGCGGTCAAAATACACACACCTTTACAAAACACAACCACATTGGATAATTCAAAATACACACACCTGAGACACATACACACACCACTCCCAAACACACAATTAAATATAAAACACACACCCACTTCACCCACAAACCCTTACGACCACAATTGCGAGTGAAGGACAGAGAGAGAGAGCTCAGCATAGAGTAGACCATCACACAGAGGCAAATCACATCACCCATACAATTTCCACGCACAAAACACCATACACCACCACACTCACCACACTCTACAACACATACACCACCCCTCACCTCATCCACACCACCCTATGGCACCCCAAAGACACCCCAGGTTCTCTGATGCAGAACTCAGGGTCATGGTGGAGGAAATAGTTCGTGTAGAGCCCCAGCTCTTCGGGGCACAGGTGCAGCACACCACCATTGCCAGGAAGATGGAGCTATGGCAAAGAATAGTGGACAGGGTCAACGCAGTGGGACAGCATCCACGCAATCGGGACGACCTCAGGAAGCGGTGGAACGACCTACGGGGGAAGGTGCGTTCCATGGTATCAAGGCACAACATTGCGGTGCAGAAGACTGGCGGCGGACCCCCACCTACTCCCCCAGAATTCACAGCATGGGAGGAGGAAGTCTTGCACATCCTGCATCCTGAGGGCCTCGCAGGAGTAGGCGGAGGAATGGACTCTGGTAAGTCAAATCTTCACTACTTCATTCCCCCCACCCCACCTGCATGCCAAATCATACCCCCACCCTCACCCCCACCCCCATCACACCAACTCCTTGCAAATGGCTCACCATCACATCCCACCCATCCCAAAACCTAGCCCTGCGTGCATCCCTAAAGCATGGACACCCATCCCCAAAGCATGCCCACTGCACACACCCATCACCCCCACAAGCCACCGTCACAAAAGCCCCCACAAGGGAATGCCAGCACTGGGGGACACGGCCACCCACCCATTACACGAAATGCCACACACAGAAGCAATAACCATACTCTTATACCCCTGCAGGACCCGAACGCCACCACACCGCCACGGAGGGTCCAGAGATGTCCATCCCACCCCCAGAAGAGGCCCCCAGTGATGACAGCAGCTCTGTCTCCCTGGACCCTGATGACCAGCCCGGCCCATCGGGGACCTCGGGACAGTCGGTTCCCCACAGACAGCCACAGGCTACACAAGTCCTAAGCCCCTCTGGGAACACCAGCACAGCTCCCACCCAGTGGGCCCATGCCTCTGTCTCCAGGACACGTCAATCAGCGGTGTGTCCACCACTACAGGGCACCCAGGTTGACCCACCACCCCAACAACAACAGGGACCTGGGGGCAGTGGTAGTGGGCACACCGTCCAGGGGACAGAGGCCCAGGAACACAGGGGAGCTGGGAGGGCTGCTGTGCGACAGGGGGGGACAGGCCCAGGGAACCGACTCTCCAAGAGGCCCTCTCCTCCATCATGGGAGCATACCACTGCTCCCAGGAGACGATGGCTACGGTACTGCCCAGGTTCCAGGAGATCCAGGTACTGCAGGAGGAACAGTACATGGGGTTCAGAGAGGAACTGAGGAGCAGTAGTTCCGCAATGGGGACCATCGTAGTGGCCCTCAACCAGATAGTCACCACATTGCGGGACCATGTGGCACCACAAAGGGCCCTTGTCACTAGCCTGGACCAGGAACAGCCTACCACCTCTGCCGGCGCTAGTGGACAGGAGGCCCCCACACAATGACAGGCCACCAGAACCCCACCTCCTGCAGAAGAAGAACCACCCCGCAAGCGGAACCTGAGATCTCACAAGAAGACAGAGTAGGATGCCAAGACCCCGCCAGCAAACGATACCCCCTGATGTCATCCTACTGTCCCACATTGTCACCCTGTCCAACCTTGAACTGCCCCTGCTCCATCCTTCCACAGGCATATGGACAATGCACCTGTGCGACTGAGAACTGGACTCTGCCATGGACATTACTCCACCATCACCCATCCCCGTTTTACAATCATGTTCCTTAAATTTAGCACTTTAATTAAATCACTTCTTGCACTAAAAAAATCTGGAGTCTGCTTGTATTTTGAAAAAATGTATTAGACATAACGGTGCCAAAATGTTCAGTTACATTGTGATGACAACATACCACTGTCACACAGCTGTAGTCCATGGGCAAACAAAGCAGAGGTCACGCAGTGGGGCCCACAGCTCTGAAAACGGAAGGGAAAGTCACAACTCAGTTAACAGGAACTGGGGGGTAACTCAGACAGTAGAGAGGCAGGAGACTTTAAGTAAATGTAAAATGGCGGGGTTGATTTGTACCTGTGTGCTACTGAAAATACTGTTGTATCACTGTGTCCCTGTTGTCTGTGTCGTCCCCGTCGTCCTCCTCCTCTTCACTCTCCACAGGCTCCACAGCTGCTACAACACCACCATCTGGAGCATCCTCCTGCAGGAAAGGCACCTGGCGTCGCAAAGCCAGGTTGTGAAGCATACATCAGGCCACGATGATATGGCACACCTTCTTTGGTGAGTACATTAGGGATCCCCCTGTCATATGCAGGCACCTAAACCTGGCCTTCAGGAGGCCGAAGGTTCTTTCTATAATCCTCCTAGTTCGCCCATGGGCCTCATTGTAGCGTTCCTCTGCCCTTGTCCTGGGATTCCTCACTGGGGTAAGTAGCCACGACAGGTTGGGGTAACCAGAGTCACCTATTAGCCACACACGGTGTCTCTGTAGCTGTTCCATCACATAAGGGATGCTGCTATTTCGCATGATGTACGCGTCATGCACTGACCCAGGGAACTTGGCATTTACATGGGAGATGTACTGGTCAGCCAAACAGACCACCTGGACATTCATAGAATGATAACTTTTTCTGTTCCTGTACACCTGCTCACTTCCACTGGGGGGAACCAAGGCCACATGGGTCCCATCAATGGCACCAATGATGTTGGGGATATGTCCAAGGGCATAGAAATCACCCTTCACCGTAGCCAAATCGGCCACCTCAGGGAAAACAATGTAGCTCCGCATGTATTTCATCAGGGCAGACAACACTCTGGACAAAACCTTAGAAAACATAGGCTGAGACATCCCTGATGATATGGCCACTGTTGTTTGGAATGATCCACTTGCCGAAAAATGGAGTACTGACAGAACCTGCACCAGAGGGGGAATCCCTGTGGGTTGGCGAATGGGGGACATCAGGTCTGGCTCCAGCTGGGCACACAATTCCTGTATAGTGGCTCGGTCAAGTCTGTATGTAAGTATGACATGTCTTTCTTCCATTGTCGACAGGTCCACCAGCGGTCTGTACACGGGAGGATTCCTCCATCTCCTCGCAAGTCCCAGCGGACGGTGCCTAGGAAGGACAACATGGAGCACAGAGTCAAGCAACCCACAGGTACGTAACCACAGCTTGCACAGTACACAATTCGCTATGCATTGAAAGGCTTGTGTGAGTGGCAATGCAAGGCCTAGGCCTGTGTGACGCAGTAGAAATTCAGCCATGTGGGCCCTTGAAATGGCGGCTGCCTGACCTGTGAAGTGTGACAATGGGATGTGAGGTCAATGCGCTGGCGTGGCACACCGTGGCGGTAGGCGGTCAAAGACCGCGGCGCAAAGCAGCATTGGTTAACATTGAACCCTATGGGTCTCAGGAGCCAATGACGATGTGCGCCGGCGGTGGCGGTACGCACCGCCGCGGGCGTAACCGCCATTTTCTAACTGCTTAATCACTCCAGACCTGATCATCCACAGGAGAGGACCTATACTGCAAGTGCTGCTGTGACTTCAGTCTGGAAGAGACAATGGCTGCTGCGACTGGGGAAAGGGCCCCTGCCTGCACATCTGAGGAATTGGATAAACTTGTTGATGGGGTCCTCCCCCAGTATGCGCTACTCTACGGTCCTCCAGACCAACAGGTAAGTACACTGGGAGCACGTAGTATGGGCTATGCCTGTGTTGAGTGGGGTGGATGTAAGATGGTGGGGAGGGGAGCGAATGAGGAGTGCAACGCACGACAGATGAGAGCATGTGCCACATGGCAAGGTTGGGGAGGGGGGCCACTCACATCGACCATGCAGAAAAGTGATGATATTTATTTTTCAACCCTGTACATGTCACATAGGTCAGCGCCCATCAGAAGATCGACATTTGGCGTGCCATCGCCAAGGACGTCCGGGCCCTGGGGGTCCACAACAGACGGGGCACCCACTGCCGCAAGAGGTGGGAGGACATCCGCCGCGGGAGCAGAAAGACCGCCGAGGCTCTGCTGGGGATGGCCTCCCAACGTAGGAGGGGTTCCAGTCGTCAATTGACCCCCCTGATGTCCCGGATCTTGGCGGTGGCCTACCCCGATTTGGATGGGCGCGTGAGGACATCACAGCAGACACAAAGGGGTGAGTATCAGCACATTCTGCTAAATTATCGCACAGTGGAGGCGTCTGGGTGGGGGAGGAGGGCTGTGGCTATCTCTAGGCCAGGGCGGTTTCTGAAGGCTAGGCCCCTCCATTAGACATGGCCCTGTGCCCCCGCCCCCCACCTCTGTAGGGTGCTAAGTACAGCTATCCATGGCCCGGGCTCACCTATGTGTGCATTTGTCGTCCATAGACTTGTAGGCCAAGTCACTATAATTGAGTAGTGTACCCCAAGTGCGCGGCGTAGTGCAGTGGGCTTCTGTGTCTGTCCTCTCCGCCAACGGTGCCGCCAATGCATGCACTCAACATGTCTTTCTTTCTTCTCCCCCCCCCTTTTTTCGGTTTTCCTGTTCATGTGTGCATTAGCATCATCAGGCAGAGGAGAAGTGGCATCGGCGCACGAGGGAGCTGCATCTCACATGGCCCCGGAGGGCCCTGCAACCGACTCGGAGTTAACCAGTGAGACAGAGGGCGAGGGGGGCTCCACAACGGGGACCCGTGTAGACGTCAGCGACACCGACACGTCCTCGGAAGGGAGCTCCCTTGTGGTGGCGGCAACATCCGTGCCCACCGCAACAACAGGTACAGCCGCCACCCAGCGCACCAGCTCCGCCCTCCCAGCAGCCCCTCAGCTTCTGCCCCGTGCCCGCTCGGGCAGGAAGCCGGCCATCTCCTTCGCCCCTGGCACCTCAGGTCCTGCCCCAGTTACCCCTGCTGCCCTCAGTGCGGAGATCATTGACCTCCTCCAGACGCTCATTGTTGGGCAGTCTACCCTTTTGAATGCCATCCAGGGGGTAGAAAGGGAGGTGCATCAGAGCAATGCATACCTGGAGGGCATTCATTCGGGTCAGGCTGCCCATCAGCGATCGTTCAACGCTCTGGCCTCAGCACTGACGGCAGCCATTGTCCCTGTCTCCAGCCTCCCCCCTCCAACTTCCTCAACCCAGTCCCACTCCCCTGTTCCTCGGCCTATCCCAGACACACCTACAGACCAGCCTGCACACACCTCAACACCCAAGGGCAGCTCATCCAGACATAAGCACCACAGATCACACAAGCATTCACCCAAGCAACATCCACATGCAGACATGCCAACAGCCACTGCCTCCTCTGTGTTCCCCTCCTCCTCGTCTCCCCCCTCCCTCCCTGTGACGTCTCCACTCACACCTGCATGCACACCACCATCAGCCAGTACGTCCATCACCACCACACCCACCAGAACAGTCCGCACACGTGCAGTCACCACCCCCACTGCCATTTACACGTCCCCTGTGTCCTCTCCCAGTGTGTCTGTCACTCCCTCTTCCAAGCCACACAAACGCCGGCAGCCACCCACCCAACAGCATACCACCTCACCACAGCCTCCAGCACAAGCACCTGCACCCAAAGACAGCACACTTGACTCTCCTACAACCACATCCTCTTCCTCCACTCCCATACCCACTGCACCTACCCTTCCCATTGCTCCTAAAAAGTTGTTCCTCTCCAAAATTAACCTCTTTGCATCACCTGACCCACCACCTCCATCTCGTAAGAGTCCAAACAGCACCTCAGCCACCACAAGCCCTGCACCTACTAGGACCATCGTACAGGGCTATTGGAGTCCACCAGCTCCTAGGGCAGGAACATCGGCCAGCAGCAAGGGGACAGCCAGCCCACCCCCTGGGAAAAGAACCAAAAAAGGGAAGGGCCGGCGCGACAGGCCTAAGACGGCTGCCCCCAAGGACACCACCCTTGCACCGTCACCTGGCCCATCCACAAAGGGAGGCAAGGGCCCCAGAGATTCGGCCAAGGGGGGCAAGGGCAGCAGGGCGGACAAGTCCGGCAGCAGGCGAGCTGCCCAGCAGGGCCCCACCAGCCCCATTTGGGGAGTGACGGAGGACACCCATGGGCCCAGGAGTCCAGCACAGGAGGGCCCCGCAAGCGATAGGTCGGATGGCGACTGAGCAGGAATAATTGCCCAGATCTGGTTCCCTAGGAACACAAGACAAGCACCGCTGAACAGGGCCCCGCCGTGAGAAGCACTGCTGAACAGGGCCGCGCCAAGACAAGCACCGCTGAACAGGGCCCCGCCAAGACAAGCACCGCTGAACAGGGCCCCGCCGTGAGAAGCACCGCTGAACAGGGTCCCGCCGTGAGAAGCACCGCTCCGCTGGGCCCTTCATCTCAAGCACCGCTCCGCTGGGCCCCGCCGTCTCTGCACCGCTCCGCTGGTCCCTTCCTGTCAAGCACCACTCCGCTGGGCCCCGCCGTCTCTGCACCGCTCCGCTGGGCCCCTCCTGTCAAGCACCGCTCCGCTGGGCCCTTCCTCTCAAGCACCGCTCCGCTGGGCCCCTCCTGTCAAGCACCGCTCCGCTGGGCCCTTCATCTCAAGCACCGCTGGCCCATTGGCAGGGCCGGATCTGTGTCGGGGAGGGCTTCACGAAGCACTCTGGGCACCATGCCTCCTCCATAACCAGTGGAGTCTGTAATCCACCTGATGGACTGTGGCTTTGCACTCCCCAGGATGGTACAGTAGGCAATCCACCCACTGTAGAGACTTGAGAGACTGTGGCTTTGCACTCCCCAGGATGGTACAGTGGGCAATCCACCCACTGTAGAGACTTGAGAGACTGTGGCTTTGCACTCCCCAGGATGGTACAGTGGGCATGGAGGCCCCTCGTGGATCTGGCGTCGTGGACTCATGTGGCTGAGGTGCCCCCCTTCCCTTCCCCCTGAGGTGCCTGTGGTTTTATTATCTGATGCCCCAGCAGTGTTCTCTCCAATGGAATCGGGTCTCGTGTGTGGGCTTTGCCCATGTGTTTATGCACATTGGCCCACGAACAATGGCATGTAGCCAATATGTGCCGAACTTTTGGACTATGTATACATTGTTCATGTTGTAATTTATTTATTTTATAAATTTCATATTTCACTTAAGTTCTAATATGCTTTAATATACTTCTATTTTAATGTTCATTTTATTTTGTCTTTGAATTATTCCGGGGGGTTTAGGGGGTGTCACTCTGACTTGTTGCTCTGCATTGGTGTGTGGGGATTTGGGGGGGGGGGGGTGTCGCGTATGTGTGTGCCCGTAATCTTTTCTCCTCCCCCCTCCCCTGTGTCATAGGTGCAGTACTCACCGTTGTCTCCTGCGGCGGCGTTTGTGCTCCTGGTAGAGGAGCAGGTAGACAATAGCTGGTAGGATGTTTAATTCGGGTTCCATGCTGTCCAGATTCCTCGTGGAGTGTATAGAGGTGAGCATTTTCCCGTTCGTGGTCTGTTTCCTCCGTATTTTTATTGGCGGGGCTCCCGCCCCGGAAAAGGTGGCGGATTGGTGGGTCGTGATAGGGTGGGCGGTACATCGTCTCCCGCCTGTCTGTTGGCGGTGACCGCCGCGCTGTTTGTTTGCCCCGCCGTGGCGGTCGGAGTGTTAAAGTGGTGGGCCGTGTTGGCGGTTCCCGCCAGGGTCAGAATTCCATTTTTTTTACCGCCTGCCTGTTGGCGGGTTGGCCGTCGCTTTAACACCGACCGTCAGGGTTGGAATGACCCCCTATGTGTTGCCTTCATTATCACAAAGATGCCGCTACTGATTTCAGCAGTTTTGTGAAATGCCACAGTGGTGATGACAGACCAAAGGATAGTACTGTGAATTCCCAAACCTGACTCCCCCAGAGTAATTGCAGGAAACATTTGTGAAAAGGAAATGATTGAGATATTAAGATGGGCATCCTTCAAGTTCTAGCTGATCATTCCATCCCCCTGTCAAGGCAAATCTCTTTGAAGATGAAGCCTCTCTATACTAGTTAGCCATTGAACTCTCCTAGGTTTATGACCGGTCAGACCCCTTTATCCTTCCTTTTTACTGTGAAAGCATTGCTCAAGAACCTGTTTGGGTGTAAAAAAGATATGACTATGGTGCCATGCTCTCCAGCTCTAGCACCTCCTGATCTATCTTGCCACAGACCTCTTTCTAAAAAATAAGAGGTTTCAGTCTTACCTTTTGGGCGGCAATACCCCAGAACTCTTTCCGAAACACTTGCGTAAGGGTGTATTTCCTTCCATTTCCAGAGACATTTTGCTGTTCTGCCACCCCCAAGTTTTTATATGGAAGAAAACAAAACTCTCTCCTGTGGAGTTGTTCATTCCTCTGCCTCTCCTTTTTGCTCATCCTCTTTAGAATGTATTTCTGGGTGGGAAGAAGGAAGACGGTCTGTTTTGATATGTCCACTCTGTGTGTTTGGGCCTTGGAAACCTCAACCCTCATGGAAGGGGGAGCAGCTGATGAGCAACCCCCACCACATCTGGCCAAGCCAAATAACACAGAAACTGAAAATTCTTGAATAATATTTAAGTCTTGGCCAGAGCCCTAGAGGCCTTGACAAACATTGCCAGATTCCTCATAAAGGTGTCTCTGAAAAGAATACCCATTGCATCCAGGCCCCTTCCATGGTGGGCAATTTCCCCACCTAAGAGTGTCTACGCTCCGCTGACGGGGCACAGTTCATCTTGTTTAAAAAGACAAGTAGCCCTCTGAACCCATACTCAAAAGGACAAGCGGGTCAATAGGCATGTCCGTGGGCTTGGTGTTCTCCACCAGCTCCATGACCTTTATAATGGGACCAGCAACAGCTAGTTACTTATCTTGGCATGATCTCCAAGATCTGTCAACACTCGTCCTCTGTTCCTTAATTAGTCGTCCCATAAAGGTCACAATTGTGGTATGCAGTTTGGGGGTGGAAGTGACCTCATCCGCAATGGCCTGGAGTTTGTTGTGAACTTCTTTGTCCAACTGCTGTTGTAGTCTCTGCTTCAAATAATATGCCATCTTCTCTGAGGTCTCCAGCTCTGAAGAGCAGAGGGTGCATAATAGCCTCGGGATTGATTTTCGTTCATACGCCAGAGGGGTGCCATTCTCAAGATCTTTTAATTCCTTGTGGAGTCATTATTAGTGGAGGAAGAATCCCTCGCCCTGGGGTCCAGGCTAAAACAAGGGTCCTGTATCTGTTTGATAAAATAAAACACTAGGGCCTGTCTCCTCTTGCAGGAAGTCCACTTTAGAATTATGTATGAGGCTGCAAAGTTTGCAAAAGGATGCCACCAAATCTTTGAACTGGTAAAAGCCCAGCACCCCAGTGGGGGCAACAATAGCACCCACATAGTGCATCTTCGGGAAACTACCAGAAGAACCCTGGGGGGTCTTGATGGAGTTCTGCCACTTTTGAAATGTCATTGATATTGCCAACTCAACTGACTGGTAAACTGCCAAATTAATGATGAAAGCTAGTTCTGGGTCCATCTCATACTCCTCTCTCACCTCCTCCTGCCTCCCACATGCATGGTCTCAGCCACTGCAACAGTTGAAGGGGGTTAGTCTAAATGTATTGATTACCTTACACAGAAGACCATACCTGACAAACTACCGTAATCACTATAAGGGGAAGAATCCCAAACGAACAACAGTCGTGGCTGGTGACATTTAAAATGGTGGAGAGTAAATGGCTGCCCTGAGGCCATGTGGTGAGTGACCCAAGGTGTTTTAGCATTGAGGGATTCCCCAAAGTCCCTGGGCAAGTTTTTAAAAATAGAGGCAAAAACAATGTGTTTTACTTCACATATTTAAAAAAAAATTCTAAAGAGGTAATACTGGAGTGTACCTCATAAAGTACAGTTTACACTTTTCTGGTCAAAGGTAAAAATGTTAGCACTTCCGGGAGAAAGCATCACACAGGTGTCAAGTTTAAGTGTGTTGGACAACTTCAACCTTTTTGGCCTAGCAAACAGTAAATTATATTCTGGGGAACTGTACTTTCAATGTTTTCCTCATAAGCATGCACTCATGTTACATGCAAAAACAGGTCCCTTGGCATTTATGGAGGAAGAGACTGTAACTGAATTTGTCACTGGGACCTGGAGATCAAACATTATTAATTGCAGCAGAGATGGTAACTACCTTACTCATTCTCAATGGTAGCTCCACAGTGCAGACTTTTCAGAATAACTTTCCATTCATCTAGTTACGAGTTGAAGAGGACTCCATGCACCTTTATTCGTCTTCTGCACTGCTGCTCATCAAGGTTTTTCTGCAATGCCCACTTAGTGTTGCTTCCCACCGGCATGCTGAGGGCTGCCCCTTCCCAGATTCTCTAGCTATATGGCTGTTCTGCCAGCCCCTGTGGTGCATTTCATTCATTGTGGTGCAGTTTGTTTCCTGTAAGCCCAGCACAGCCAATCCCAACACTGCTCTTAAAATACAGAATAGTAGACTTTACTGAAAGTCTGCTATTCTGTATTCCAAGAACAGAGTTGGGATTTGCTTGAGCAAGACCTTTCAGTGCTCCATCCAAGATCTCCAACCTGCTGTCTCTGTCCTCCATACTCTCTTTTATGATGCGGGTTAAGGGGCCTTTAAAGTGTGCGTGTCAGATTGGCATCTTCCCAGATCTTGTCCAGCCTGACATGGTCACTTTAATTCACAACAGCCCTGTCACCTAAATAGTCTTTATGAGAGCGGGAATATGCTTTTTGCACTACATGACGGCAAGTACAAAACTGTGTGGTGCTCCACATAACATTTTGTGAATGTTTTCCGATTAACTGGGGGAATTGAAAATTAAAAACAATACAGTGCAGCTATCAAACATTGTGTGGCAGCACCCAAGTGAGGGGGCAATGCTTAATTATGTCTAAGGATGAGCCGCCGCTGACTAATAATCTTGTGGAGCAAAAGGCGAGCAGTTCAAACTGTGAAGGCTAATAATGTTAGTTTGAATGTGCACCCTGACTGTTTCACAAAATGGCTGATGCGACACCTCCAGACCTGGCTAGTAAAATACCAGGTGCCTCGGTGGAAAAAGAAAGCTGAGAAAAATGCTGTGCAGCATTGAGTGAAAACTCTCATCAGGATCAGGAAATTTGCAAGCCTCCAAACACTCCAGGGGGATCACCACTCCCAGGGACAGAACACCTGTCAGTAGGGGAAAAGAACCTCTGAGGGAGCGTAAGCAAAACACCCAGGAGGAGAGAGGAGATGCACTGAGTGCCCACAAGCCAGTCGCTGTATGAGGTAGTGCCAACTTGATTTGTCAGTTTGCAATACGCAGTCTACAACAACCAAGTAAACAGATAACTGTGGAGCAAATGAAAGCACACTTATCATGAGGCTGCCGTGAGTAATAAAGCAAAGGACAGAAGGAGGATGACATGGACTGTTATAGCCTGAAAGGCATTATGTTTGGCTTCTGTGTAATGTGGTGTTCATGACATGATGGTCTTATTCATGCGAGTTGTAGTTTACATTTCTTTGCTGCTGTGAGTTTTGAAGAAAGTTATGCATTATCAAGCTTCTGGTCCTTTCAGGAATCTGATATGCAAAGTAAAGTATGTGTTTCCAACAGAGGCAGCAACCAGTCAGTTGATTGTCCTGTGTTCTTTTGCAGCTTCCCACAATGTTCTAATGAACAACTAGATTGGTAATATTCTTTATTTGTGACAACACTATGGCATACATGAATCCATCTTGATAGAATGAAAGCTGTAAAAAATAAACAAAAAGAGATTCATTTTTGTCATGGAAATTATCGTTAGTTCTTTAAAAAGATAAAATGAGTCATCAAATATCTTTCACATCCATGCCAGTAAATCCTTCCAACATTTGGAGTCATGTACTTCCAACACCAGCAGCAGTCTATCAGTTAAATTCCTAGTGTTCTACTGCAGCTTACCTCAGTGTAATAATAAACAACTGGAGGGCTAACATACTGTATTTATGACAGTAGTGTGGCACAATTGAAGCCATCTTGATGGAATCAAAGCTGTAAAACGTAAAACATTTCACAAAGAAATGAGAACATCAAAGCTATATTTTTGTCATAGAAATTATGGTTAGTGCTACAGAAAGCTAAAATGAAGACACATTTTCTCTGTGTTCTCAAATATCTTCCTCATCCATTTCAGTAAAAAATTTTGACATGCAGAATGAAAAATGTATTTCAAACACTAGCAGCAGTCTGCCCATTAACTCCTGAGTAATCAACTGCAGTTTCTCACTGATGAACAACTAGATCATTAACATTCTGTTCATGTCACACCTAAAACATCACCTTCATGAATTTAAAGCTGTAAATTCTGAAGCCTTTCTGAGAATGGGTAAGGCGGGGGGAGCAGGAGCAGCAACCGAGGGCAGTGGCAGCACACAGGCTGTGGCAGCTCAACAGACCAGAGAGGGAACTGGCAGGGGCATGCACACTGAGAATGGGGTCAAGGGGGAGAGATGCGGAGGCATGGGCAGTAATGGGGAGCACCAGAGAGGGGCAGTGGAAGCACAAAAGACCAGGGAGAGAGGGTGTCAGAACCAAAAGTCATTAACTCTTACCTTATAGTTCATGACGTGGCCTTGTGAGGTTGATATGGATCCAGCTCTTTGTCCAGACCATTCGTTTGTATTCATGGTTTTATTTCCAATGAAGTAGGATAGATCAGGAGCGAGGAAAAGGATCTGCTAAAGTAACCCTGTATGATGAAATGATGAGCTGTTGGCCTTTAATGGGAAAAAGAGAGAAGATGGAGTGACCTGATTAGTGGTAGTCTGTCTGCTGGTTATCAGTGTATGTACCTATGTCCACAAACCCGTCCTCCTCCTTTCTGAATTCCTGGGTAAATACCTGCTAGGCAACTGTCACTATTTCAGCATCACAAAGAAGGATGGCCCTTTGGTTTACACTGGTTTTCAGCTGCAATGTGCGCAAGACTTGCACAGGTTTCTGAAAATACAAAATACTCAAATTGAGCATACAATCATAACCTGAGCATACAATAGTCTCTTTCAAATACATTTCACACTAAATACTTTAGGCAAAATTACTCTGACCTTCCAGAGTTTACTTCACTTTTTAGGAGGTAGTTTGTGCCACCTTATTCCTCTCCTTCAATGTTGGGGTAAATATGGAAATTGTTGCAGTTAGTATAGGAACTGTTGCAGTTAGCTGAACACTGTTAGAAGAACTCTGTAAATTACTAAACTCTTCTGGTGAGCTGTAAATAATGTATTTGAACTAAAATAAATGTTCTTACTTAGGCCGAGGCTTACTGTCTGCTTTTCTCTTGCATGATGGTGTTGGAGCAGGAGCCGGCTGAGCATCGAAGGAATGCAGTGGGAGCGGGGCTGATAAAAAAGATGTGCAACTCGAGCCGGCTGAATCCAGAAGATGTGCAGTGTCAATCAGGTAAGCAGAGGACCTTTTCCTACAAGGTCTTGTAGACAAAGTGAGGGCCTTGTGTTGGGTGGGGTTTAAATTACTGCCACGCCCAACATAGCCACCAAGAGTTGCCTAGATCTCGGCAAGCCTCAGCAGGAGTCAGCCAACCTGCAAACCCTTGAACAAGTGCATTCCCTCAGTTGAAAAACACTTTATGGGCACACAAACAAAGCATGAGGACATCTAAACAAGGACACAAGGGATACATGTGTGCCTTGATGCGCGGGGAGAAAACAGTTCAAATAAAGCGTGGTGGTACTTGGGAGATAACTGCAACAATACTCTTTATGGGGAGATGGTACTCCTGCCTGAGATAACCCAACCAGTACTCCAACTAGGAGACTTCAAGGGGGGACAGAGATACTGCTCTCATGTCCGAACAATCAAGCTAATCACAGAAGGCAAGCTCTTGTGGGTTGGCCACACATGGGGGGTGGGCTTTGGCTGACCCCTCACTGCACATGGCCAAACGCCTTGCAAAATGGCAATGCTAGCTGAGTATGATAAAAAAAATCCCCCAAAGTCCCAGAAAAAAATGAAAGGTTAAAGAGAAATTATAGATAGGTATGGTAATATGATCTTTCCTAATATTAAAAAAACTGAAATTCACAGAAAAAACAAAGATTAAAGTGATGTTCTACTTAGATATTGTAATAAGATTTTAGACTTTTTAAACTGCAATCCCCTAGAAATTAACTTAAAAACAAAGTTCAAAATGACATTGTAATTAGGTCTTGAAATGAGTTAAAGTGTTTAAAAAAACAGAAAGAACACTGCAATTCCCTAGTTATGGTTTATGGAGGTCACTATAAGTTGTGCTCCCTTCATGCACTGCTTATGCCCTCAGATAATAGAGCACTCATGAAATGTTAAATTATATCACTGATCACATTATCCAAACTGCTGCCCCACAAATTACTCCATAAAGCACTAGGGGCCAGATGTATCAAGATTCCAGTTAGCGATTCTCAAATGGCAATTTTTAAGAAATCGCTATTTAAGAAATGCAGAAAGCAATGTATCAAAATTGAAAATTGCTAATAGCAATTTCTTAAAATTCGCACACGCAATTTGCGAGATGCAAATACCGAATCGCTAAAAAAATTGCGATTCGGTAATTGAAAATTGCAAATAGCGAAAACGGCAAACCGGAACGGCCTGATGACATCACAACCAGGAAGTGAGTCAGGCCATGCTGTTTCCAGGAGCCACACCCACAGGAGCAGGAGCAGGGAGAGAGACACAGCCCAGCACCAGGGAGCCAGCATTGTGAGCAAGCCAGGACCAAACAGCAACATGGCCAATGCTGGAAATGGAAAGGAGAAGGGAGGCAGGAAGAGGAAGCTCAAATTCAGTGAGCAAGAATTGGAGGTGCTCACTGAGGAGGTTGCTATGAACCATGACAGACTATTTGGCAAGAACTCACTCCAAGTAAGTGAGAGTGAGAAGCAGAAACTCTGGTCTGACATCCAGACAAAAATATGCGCAGTGGGTGTTGCGCAGCGCTCTGTGGAGGAGATACGCAAGCGATCGCATGACTTGCATTCCAGTGCCAAAGAGAGGGTGGCCAGCAGGCTAAAGGAGGCAGACCATCCACCCAGACACCGTCCAACTCCATGGAAGGCCCGGTGGAGTCCACATTGCTTCAAGAAGCTATCAGTGGCATTACTGACATTGACACCTTAGGGACACCCAGCAGCAGCAAAGGTAAGACCAGTAATTATGTGTATCCCCATATGTGCATGTACAAATACCCCTTAGAAATAGCTATTAGCTTGATGCAAAGTGAAAAGTAGTCCATGTCACATCTTACATACAGCACAACTATGCCTTATGGGAGTGGTAGTGCACAACCCTAAGGTGAATACACAACATAAATAGCAAGATGGTGGTCAGCCGCACACAGAAGCACCACAAACGACTTATAGTGACACAATTTATTTGTACATTTAAAGCAAAAATGCGAAAGTCTGTGAAAAATGCAAAAACTGACATGCTGCACATTGTCCTTGCAGATGCCCCGGTCCCTGCTGCAGTCTGACTCAAATACCATTGAGTCCAACAGTATTGCACCTACTAGATGCAGTGCAAGGGTGTTACCACTCCCAGAGTATAACCTGGATTCAAATGAGATGCCAGAGACCAGCCCACACCACCACCAGAGGCTAGTCCCACAGGAAGACAGCAGTCCCTACGCCAGCGACAGCCACAGTCAACTCCCCTCAGGAGGTGCCACGATGCAGGCAGACAGTGCACAGATGAAGGAGAGGGCCCATCAATCTTTGGCGGCCTTGAAGCTTCCATGCTGAAGGTGCAGCACCTGCAATGCAAACACATGAGGTCACTGCACAGACAGTTTGTGTCTCACACTTACAATATGGACTTACTACAAAAGCAGTTGAAGACTCTGATTGAGGGTCAGCAAACAGCAGCTGAAAACACCAAGGAGTTGACACACGCCATTGGGGAACCCTGCAACGAGATATGGCAGAAGCGCGTCAGCCAGCGCAGGCGCCATCACCAATTCTTGGGAAGGTTTGATAGCTTCTGTAGATCTGTCAATTGGCTTGCAAGTTCAACAACCTTGATATCACGGCGTGCCTTGGCCACACAGGTGGAGATGGCACATTGCAGTCAGGACGTTGCGAAGGAATGGTGCAAATAACCAACATACTTGATGCAATGCAAACAGCACGCAGTGCCACAACCAGCAAGCTGGGTGTTGGGGATAGTGAGGAGTCCTCTAGCCTCAGCAGTCTGACAGTCCCTGTGATTGATCCGAGGTGTCGCAGTGCCAGACACAGTACTGCATGTAAACCTGCCACAAGAGGTGCCAGCGAGGACACTGAGCACTCAAGGGGAGTGCGTGGACGTAAGAAGTGATGTTGAGGGCTACAGGGGACTACCTAAACATGTAGCATTACAGTTATACTATGATGCTAATAGGGTGACACTGTTAATCATTCATGTCTACCTACTATGCATAGCTATGTCCTAGTGACACTTTTGTTACCTGAAGTCAAGGTAATAAAGATGCTAACTACAGAAATACATATTATTGAAGTGGAGTTGTCATTACTTAGATCAAAAATGGTTGCGCTTGATGTCAGCACGTCTTTGCCTGCCCTCTGTTGCACTGCTCCTGTCTGTTGGTTGAAGGGGTGGTAAGCGATCATCATCCTCATCTGAGTCCGGCTCCGTGAGTTCCACTGGTATGCCCCTGGTCGTTGCTATGTTGTGCAAGATAGCACATGTGGCCACAATTTTGCATATTGTCTCTGGGCTGTACTGTAGTGCACCACCACTCTTATGGATGCACCTGAAGCAGCTCTTCAGCAGCCCAAATGTGCCCTCCACCACATTGCGGGTTGCCCTATGTGCAGCATTGTACCTCCTCTCTGCTGGAGTTGGAGGGCTCAGGTAGGACGTCAGCATATAGGTGCGCACAGCGTAGGCACTGTCTCCTGAATGCAAAGAGAGTACAATGAGTACTTGTGATATCTGACGTCACACTTACATCAATGCAACAGTGTAAACTATCAAATTACCTAGTAGATATCCTTCACCAAACTCCCCAGCTAGCAGTCTTCTGTGAATCCCGCTGTGGCGAAAGATGTACGAGTCATGTGTGCTACCTGCGCATCTGGCCACGAGATCGGTAATGATGTGGGAGGCAATGCATATCACCTGTATGTTCATAGAATTATTGTTTTTACGGTTGAGATAGCCATACTCGATTGCCGATGGTGGACAGATTGCTACATGTGTCCCATCAATGGCACCTAAGACATGTGGGAACTGTGCTATCTGGTAGAAATACATTTTAGTTTGTTGTAATGCCTGTGGGGTGTTGGGGAATCTTATGTACAATTATATTCTGCTCAGCATGGCATTGAGGAATGCATTGAAAAATCTAGAGAGGGCACTCTGTGATACCCCTCCAGCTGCTTCTATGACCCCTTGATATCTCCCTGAGGCTAGTAGGTGCAGGGAGCATGTTACCTGCACATGGGTGGGTGTGCTATTGGTCCCGTGTGTTGTGCGCTGCAGCATGGGTTGTAGCTCAGCTATCAGGTCAAGTATCACGGCTGAGCTTAACCTGTACTTATCATAAATTTGCTTCTCAGTCTGGTCAAAAAGGGTAATGTGCACTCTGAATATGTGCTCCTGTCTTCTCCTCCCTCTCCTCAAACCTGCCAAGATCCTCATTCTCCTCACCATTACGTAGAGTGCAGCCATTGTGGAAGAGCAGCTGAGGCATTCTGGGCCTCTTTATATAGGTTGCACCTGGTTACCACCTGGTTTCAATTTGTGGTAAATTGCATGTGCAAGAGGCCATTCTGTGAATAATCGCAATTTGTGATTTTTTGATGCATCGCATTGCGATTCAGGTTTTGTGTGTCGCAATCAGCATATCGCAAAGAGCGTCCCAATTTAGCGGATCGCTATCTGCGATTCGCTAATCGGTGTCGCAATTTGCGTTTCGCAATTTGCGTTTCGCAATTAGCGATTTGGTAATTCATATCGCTATTTGCGATACGCTGTTTGTGACACGCAAATTCATGTCTCATTCGCAAAAAATTGCTATTTTAGCGATTCCTTTTTTCGCACTGCGAATGCCTTTCATACATCGCAAACGTTATTTTTGCATTTGCAAACGGCCAATTTTTGTGATTTGCGCCGTTTGCGAAAGCAAAAAGCTTTGATACATCTGGCCCTTTTTCATTTTAGAACACAAAGTAGATATGAATAGAGGAAACTTGGGAAATATACCAATGTTTCTTACATTTGGAATAATTAAAAATAGTTTTAAGTGAAATATTAATGTAAAATACCGTTTTTATATTTATTTTGAATGTAGAACTAAGGAAACAAAGTGTTAAACCTTTATTTGAAATTAATTTGGTATTTATTTTACATATATTTAATCAAAACAATTTTTCTGAAATTAAACTAAATATTAAATCTCCATAACAAATACATTATTATTATATACCAATTACATGTGATGTATAGAATGCATTACAAGGTTTTTAATAATATTTAGTAAAATGTTTAATTTATTTTTCCATTCAAAAATGGTTATTGAACTATTTAAAAATTTAATTAAAAATATATATGATGTTTATATATTTTCTTGATGCTATAATTCATTGATTCACATGTTTAATTATTTAAAATAATTTAATGCAATTTAAAATTGTTTGCTATGAGGTCATATTTAAAGTCCCTGGGCCTGAGTCACAAAGATAAACTTACAGTTTTGTCTAAGTTTACATCTCTTTTGGAATTCACAAACTCTGATTCAAAAGTAAGTTCACAACTGCTGAGACTCCGCTGTCGGGCTGAGAACTCTGCACATAAAAAAGATACGCCACGCCGATCTTTTTATGTGCGTAGATATCCGCCCCGACTGCAGAGCTTCTGCAGCCGTAAACTTACTAGTACATTGGAGTTTGTGTGAATTGCAAAGCAAACATAAACTGATACAAAAATTAAGTTTACCTTTGTGAATCAGGCCTTCAAGTTCCATTCTTTTCTATAGGAGTGTGTTGCTGTACCAGTGGTTGTCTATGTGTAGTGATGTACCTTGCTACAAAAAAGTAAGTTACTTCAAAAGAGCAATTTGTAAAAACCAAAAAGCAGTAAACTTATTCAAAAGTGCAGTTTCTGCATAAGACCCAACATCTTTTAGGAAAGGATAACAGATGATGAAAGATACCCATTTTAAAACTTTGCTAACATTGATTTCTTGTACAAACAAGTTCTATTTAAGGTACATTTTAGGAGTCACAATAGGTGCTTACAGAGGGTTTCTTAAGCTCCATATTCACGTTTCACAAAGGCCAATTACACTTTTGAGTGACTTACAATATTCAGTAAGTTTAATGCTTTTGAATATTTATAAAATTCTAGTTTGAGGATCTAGTAAAAAAAAAATGGTATTGAGTCTACCACCACACATGCCTTCCACTGGTGCACCAATACTCTCCCGTAGAAAACAATGAAGGTAGGAAATTTCAATAAAATCTCATGGAAAAAATTGTTAAATTACCTGAAATTATTTAGAATAGTTAAAAGTACATTTAAATATAATGAGATGCTAAAACATAACTAAAATATAACATATTTATTATTAAAATATAAATTATTTTAATTTCCTTTTTTGTGTTTAAACAATATTATAACAATACTTTTTAATTAGATCAAAAATAAGTTAATGTTAACTATCCATAGATCACTTTTAATAATTGTTAATGCATTATGAAAAATTAAGAATATTTTCTTTTGGGAGGAATTTAAATAAAATAATTTAACTCAATATATTTTCATTTGCAAATATTGAAAATTAAATTAATAGTGCTGTGGCTTTTTTATTTCGTTCTACATTTAAACTAAATATATACAATTAATTTACATTAATATAATCATATACAAATATTTGTAATGTTTATTTTGAGTTAAACACATTTTAAAAAATTGTCCTTATACTTTACAAGAGAGCATCTGCACTATCAAGGCCTAATCCACTGAGCCACGCCCACTCAACACATTATTGTGGCCTACAAAGTTTCATTTTGCATGGATGCATCTTTTTCATTGTTTGCAATCAACAAAAACACATCAAAGTGGCATAAAACATATACCCCAAGGTCAATGTGAATGATACATACTCTTTTATATAGAAAATCATACTCCCCTGACACATACACAACATCACCCTGGAACACGTTTAGGCCCATATTTATACTTTTTGACGCTAAACTGCGCTAAAGCAGTTTAGCGTCAAAATATTTAGCGCCGTCTAACGCCATTCTGAAGCGCCATGCGGGCGCCGTATTTATGGAATGGCGTTAGCCGGCGCTAGCAGACCGGCGCTGCCTGGTGTGCGTGGAAAAAAACCACGTAGACCAGGCAGTGCCGGCGTAGGGGGAAAATGGCGTTAGGGCGTCTTAAAATGGGGCAAGTCAGGTTGAGGCAAAAAAAACGCCTCAACCCGATTTGCGCCATTATTTTCGACGCCCAGACGCCATTTAAATGACTCCTGTCTTAGTAAAGACAGGAGTCATGCCCCCTTGCCCAATGGCCATGCCCAGGGGACTTATGTCCCCTGGGCATGGTCATTGGGCATAGTGGCATGTAGGGGGGCACAAATAAGGCCCCCCTATGCCACCAAAAAAAATTAAAATATAAAAATACTTACCTGAACTTACCTGAATGTCCCTGGGGTGGGTCCCTCCATCCTTGGGTGTCCTCCTGGGGTGGGCAGGGGTAGCAGGGGGGGTCCCTGGGGGCAGGGGAGGGCACCTGTGGGCTCATTTTAAGCCCACAGGCCCCTTAACGCCTACCCTGACCCAGGCGTTAAAAAGTGGCGCAAATGCGGGGTTTTTTGACCCGCCAACTCCCGGGCGTGATTTTTGCCCGGGAGTATAAATACTACGCATTTGCGTCGCCGTCATTTTTTTAGACGGGAACGCCTTCCTTGCATCTCATTAACGCAAGGAAGGCGTTCACGCAAAAAAATGACGCTATTTGCCCATACTTTGGCGCTAGACGCGTCTAACGCCAAAGTATAAATATGGCGTTCGTTTTGCGCCGAATTTGCGTCGAAAAAAACGACGCTAATTCGGCGCAAACGGAGTATAAATATGGGCCTTAGTTTCACTTTGCAGCCAACCACTTTGCACCATTTTCATATTCAATAATCAAAGAGAAAAAGCACAAATCAAGGGCACATGAGGGACATAAAACCCACACCCTGAGTTTGCATGAGCGAAGCCTATTAGGCTCATTACACATTTAGGGGTCTCAACGTGGGACCGCCAAACTCACACAGAGAATGCCTTATTACAAGGTTTCTACCAGTGTGACTGGGCTGACCGCCGAAACATTGAAATAGAGCGTTCCCACGGGTAAGACCGGTACTACGAGATGACATTTGGTTCCCTTAAAGGAGCCATGTGCTATCTTGCAGCGCAGAGGGAGCCGACCAGACCCTTGGAATGGGCAGACAGAGCGCATTCCGATGGTGCTGGGCTGTGACGCACCCTGCATTTGTTCTACACCAGCCTTTTCATGGCGGGAAACTGCCATGAAAAGGCTGGCAGAGAACAAGGTTGTAGTCAGCCAGGTGGCACTGAGTTCAGCACTGCCCTGGCTGACTACAACGAAGACCACTGTCACCCTGTCGGGATCTTTGATCATGGCGGTGACGGCGGTCTTTAGGCGGGTCCGCCCATCAAACTTGTAGTGTAACGGTCGGTCCGCCACAGCCAATGTTTGCTAATATTAAACGCATATGTGGGGCTTGGATAAGCATGCAAACATGGTGTCAGAGTCACCAGATCCTCGGGGTCTGTGCACGCCCACCACTGAACAGCTCCAAGACTCTGATAGATAAATCACAGAGACTGAGAGAGTTCAAGAGGGGAAGAGGGGATTAGGAAGGGAACAGCTGGGAAGGAGACCTGTAGTAAGAAAAAGGTTAGAACACACAATAAGAAAATTATATCTCCTGAAATCAATACTAGACTATGATTCTAAGCCTAGTCACTCTGAAAACATGAACAATCTAAGAGTTAAGTTTAAAATGACTAAGTTTCAAGATGGCCGAATACCTGTAGGGGAATCAAGATGAATTAAATGAAAACTTCCTTATTCAAGTACTTTCCTTTACATGAGAATCAGAAAAACATTCTGACTAAATTTTAAACCAGTCATATAAATCCTGTTTTGAGAATGTATACTAGGACCATACAATATTGCATCTAGAAACTCTGGCCTTCTGTGTATTCTTAAAATGTTTCAACACAAATTGCGCATATTGCAGATATATATATATATATATATATATATATATATATATATAGTAAACACCATAAAAGGATTGTGCACCATGAATAACACAATATGGATTCAGGAAACAAATCACATAACTTGTCAACTTGAATATTATATAATAAATATCTTAGAATAGTGGCATACAATAAACAACATGAATTAAACTCGAGGAGAGACTCGCGCGTCTTGCCGATTCGAGTTTCACCGTGTAAAATACCAAGAAATGGTAGCACGCAATGAATATTAAAGTCAAATCATCATTAATCGAATCGCGCGTCTTGCCGATTCGTAAAACACAATGTAAATGTCAAGAACTAACAGCTCACAATAAACATCAAGATCAAAGTACAATGAAACGAATCGCGCTTCTTTTGCCGATTCATAAGCCACCATGTAAATGTCAAGAAATGGTAGCGTGCAATAAACAACAAAGTTAAATCCTCATGAAACGAGTTGCGCGTCTTGCCAATTCGTAAAACATCATGTAAATGTCAAGAAATAGTAGCGCGCAATGGACAACACTGTTTAAACACCATAAAACAAATCGCGCGTCTTGCCGATTCTTAAGCCACCATGCCAATGTCAAGAAATGGTACCATGCAATGAATAACAAAGTCAGACCTTTATGAAACAAATCGCGCCTCTTGCCTATTTGTAAACTACCATATAAATGTCAAGAAATGGTAGCGCGCAAGTAATCTGTTACTCATTTAAGAATTAAACCAAGAATATGAAAATTCTACATAAAGGTGTCGGGATAGTCCAACCACTGTCTTACCGCCTGAAACAATGATCACCAATGAAGGATGAAGGGCAGAAGACTGGAAGATCCAAATAGGCCGCCGGGACAGGAGCTCAGGAAGAAGCTGCTGCTCTGCACCGGGACCTCTGAATAGTGAGCACTGGGAGTTGGGCTGGCTCTCTTTTATAGAGTCTTGGCCCAACCCACAACCACGCCCAGGCATGTTGCAGGGAAAGTCTCTGGAAGGCCCTGGAAAGGGACCACACCCTAACACACTCGGAAAACCTGCAGCAATACATTGCAAAGGAACAATATTTGTAAACATATTAAAAATAAGTTTTCAGGATTAAACTCTGCAATGCAAAAGGTTAAACCACAACATATCAGCACAATGCATAAATTACGTTGTTTTGAGAATGCCGGGGTTTTGCATTTTTGTCGCCAGTAGAGCGCGTACTGCTCTGGTGTTGACACATGGTGGTTGCTTGGTTCCAGGCTGTCACCTGACCGTCCTATCCCAACCATCCACCAGACGAAAAATCACCTCTCCCAACAAATGAGGTAGGATAGGAGATTTCAGAATGGCCTGGTGGATTGCTTTGAGAACCAATCCCTCCATGCTGATCCTTTTCCATAGAGCTGGCACAGACCTTTGAGTAGCCATTTCTCAAAATGGCAGAGCCACTCTACTAAGACCGTTGAATGTCAGGAGTTTTCAGAGTCTACTTCAGACATCTGCATTCCTCCTCCAATAACAGGTAGAATGTGAGGCCAAACAATTTATCCTACTGAAAGTGATCAGATCATGGCGCGAGAAAGCCTCAACCCTGCCTAAGTCAAAGGACAAGCAGGTGTAGAACTCTTAAAGTGTGGTCGAGCCTGGGTGAGGTACCAGAGGCCTGCTGGGCTGACGACCAGAGGCTCTGAGCAAACATGAGCAACAAAGTCTGCAAGAGGAGAGACATGAGGTGACCAGGCCCTGAAGTGAGAGTCAGGCAGCAGGTGAGGGCACCAAAGTCCAAGAAAGACGTAGGAATCCTTTCCAGTGAACAAAGAACTGTAAGTGGCTTCTGAAAATCTGAGAATCACCGACCTCTTTAACTTTGTACTCTGGCACTCCATCTACCATAACAGATAGGGGAGGAGAACTCTGATGCAAAGGGTCAGTCACAAAGGCTTCACCTTGGGGACACGAAAAGTAGGGTGAATCTACCACTTGAGGTAGATTTACAAGGTCAGGTGTATGTGGTGCCGATATCACAATGGAAGCTCCAGCATTGTGCCTCATATGAAAATGTGTTCAGAGAGGAAATCAAGAATGCAAATAGGAGATTATGTGATGTGGGTGATAGGACTGTGTCCTCTGCCAGGGTATTATGGTAAGCCTTTAAGGTGACCATATAAGGGAAATGTATGGCCATGTCATATGGGGTACATAGGTTGCTGGGGCGCACAGTTATGGTATTGGAATGCCAGATAGGGAATATAGATAAGTAGGTCCCACATGATGTGGTGACCTGGGAGAGTTGACACAAAGTGGGGGACTGATCTAGAAGAGCCCCAGGGAACACTCGAGCAACATAACTACAGAATGTATCCTGAAACCCAACATGAGCAAGGGCATAAATCAGGACACATGCTAGCATGGCTAATCAATGGAGAAAAGGGTGGGAGTACTGTTGTGTCTCTTAAGGCCGTCATTAGAGAAGTACAGCCAGCTCAAATTGCCATATTTGACCAATTTGCAGAACTTTACAAGGCACTACATTAAAAAGTGCAACAACAGTTATGAGGCAGGCATAGATGCCATATTGCTTGAAGCACATTTACCTAGAGTAAATGTGGCTACAAGGGTTTTTCTGAATGCTCCAATAGAGGACACAGACATGAGGTGGGCCTGTGGGCACATGAACACAGGGACAGCACCTGGTAGTGGTTGGCTGTCAATTGAATTTTACAAGCTGAATGTGGATTTGCTTTGAACACCTTAGCTAGCTATATATCAGGAGGAGTTTAAGATGAGAGTATTACTAGCTTCACTATGGGAGGAATATATAAAAGTTTTACCCAAACCTGGGAGTGACACCATTGGTTGCGAATCATATCCCCCATTGTCAATGATTAATATCAATGCTTAAATATTGGGGAAAATATTAGCACAATGCCTAGCAAATGCAGCAGAAGGGATAATACATGCTGATCAGATAGGATTTGTGGGTGGGAGCATCTGAAAGGCATTCTTAATTATGGAACAGGCCGTGCAAAGAGAGAAACCAAGTACAATTGCCAGTCTAGATACCCACAAGGCTTTTGATAATGTTAATTGGGTATTTATGGACCATATATTACAATGCTATGCCTTAGAGGCAGATTACTTACAATGGGTAAAGATGATTTATAATGTGAGCAAGGCAAGAGTGAAAGTAGGTAATAGAGTGTCAGACAGTTGGTCGATAGAGAGAGGAATTCGGCAGGGATGTCCTCTTTCTCCACTTATATTTTCCCTAATTATGGAACCACTGGCACAAATTATATATACCAAACACACCAACAATGGTATCATGGTGGTCGAAAAGTGACAAACATCTTAATATGTGCTGATGATATACTGTTAACACTGAAAAATCCAATGACCACAGTACATTAGCAAAAGTGGGATGCACTCAGAGTTCTGCCCTTAACCCTTTGCAAGAAATAGACAGCTACACAGTTACAGGTTAAAACCATACTACATATATGGGGACAAGCATCTAAAAGAGAAGGGGGTGAGTGCATTTATATGCAGCAGCTTATTCCCTGGTACTCTGGGATTAGCCCAATGATGCTGCCTTTCCTGAGACACAGAGGTAAGAGAGATACTCCACATGACATGGGAGGCCTGTTGAGGATGGCCATATGGCGGGCTGCGTGGATTTTAGTGATAAATGGGGGACAGCTGGTGGATGCTCCCTGTTATATGCTGGTTTGGCAGTGGCTGTTCGCAAGGCATAGGAAGGATTTCCACAAGAACCGGAAAAACAGGTTTTAAACCAGACCCTCCCAGACATGGGAAGTGAGGCCAAACTCATCACTCAAATTTACTCATTGTTGATACCATGCACAACTACTTGTATAACCACACTGAAGACGCAATGGGAAGGTGATATGGGCATGGAGTTAAGGGAAGGGGACTGGACATCCATTTTGGGTAACTGCAGGAGAGTTACACGTAATGCAAGATTGAAACTTATACATTATGAATGTGTATAGAGCGATTACATCACACCACAGTGGCTTCACAGACTACATTCTTCCAGATCTGAACAGAACCTCAAATGCAGAATAACAGAGGAAACCTATATTCCCATGTGGTGGACATGCCAGGTGTGAATGCTTTTTGAGGTGAAGTAATTCAGAATTCAGGAATACTAACAAAATTGCAAATACAGTCAATGATACAGAAGTGCTTACTGGGTCTAATCACCCTTAACAAATACACTTAATATGTGGAGAAGGTATTGAAACCAGTCCTTACTGTGGCAAAGAGGTCTATAGCACTAATGTGGATGTCCAAATGACTGCTTACACGAAATTTGCGAGGTGGGTACGAGCTAAATGTAGGGTAAGCCACAGGTTGGTTTACAACAGAGTGGAACAGGGAGAAACAGGGAGAAAGGATGTAATGGGACTTAGTAGAAGTCCGGATACAAGAGAAAATGAGAGATCCTCAAATGGGACAAGATGTGGAGAGGACAGTTGATTAATACTCTTTAGATATGTCTGTGATGCTAATCTGCTGTAATTCAATGCAATAGTGCTAATTATGCTGTTTAAGTGATCCAGTGCTATTTATGGATTCATATTTATTTGCACAGAGTGTGACTCACATACCTCTTCTGTTGTAGGTGCTGGTGGGAGGAAGATAAGACAAGTTAATGAATTGTAATGTTATTTTCTTTTAAAATCAATAATTTATTTTAAAAAGGAAGATGGAGCCTAAGGCAATGGGATTGATGTGTTAGGTTGTTACAAAGCAAAGGAAAAGAAATTGAAAAGGAAACCACACTGGAAATTTTCATGTGGGCAAGAACCAAGAAGACAGCCAAACCTTCTCTCCCATCTTACAGTTTGGGACCAATGTTTTTACTCTTGGTACTTGTCTTCATAGCAGTGTTAGAATTTTGTAAAGTCCTCACAATCACTTTTATTTCAAATCAAGTCTCCCTAGGAAATCAGCAGCAGCTGGCATAAGAGGAGTGGACAACAGAGCAGATGGAAAGCAATGAGGATGGAGACCCTGAATACATTAAAATGGAGAGAATGTGGAGGTACGGTGAACAGATTTCTTATACGAGCTCTGCACATTTGTTTTGAGTGGCATTACAGAAACACCTCAGATAAGGTTCAAAACTCTTTTGGCTTTCTATCCACTGGTTTGTTGGTAGTAACCTAAGGACAGGATAGAGCAAATTGAGCACAAGAACCTATTCATGTGCTGACAGCTGCTGTCTGATATTATAGTGTAATTGATCCAATGCTGACAGATGGAAACCTCAAGAACAAAGAAAAGTAAGCCATTTTAGAAAAGAGGTCTACTATGACCATGATCATTTGCTGCAAGGGATAAGTCCATAATAAAGTTGAAAATTGTGTGCCATGGATTAAAAGAGGAAGGCAAAGTCTGGCGAAAGCCCAAAGGCTTATTGTACATTGCCTTCAATTGTGTACAAACAGGACAGGATTTACCATAAAACTCTACATCTGTGTAAGCAGAAGGCTATCAGAAGGAATGTAGGACTAGCTATAAGGTTGACTTAACTCTGCAGTGACGTTCTACTGTAGTCTCAGGACACATTTCCTGAACCTCGTTTGAAGGACTTTTGTAGGGATTAACCAGGTCTGCTGGAAAAAATATAGATTCTAGTGGTAGGCCAAGGATACTTGACTCTGCAGAATATTAAGGCCCATATTTATACCTTTTTAGCACCGCATTTGCGTCATTTTTTGACACAAAATCTGCACAAACCAACAAAATACAATTGTATTTTGTACGTTTGCGCTGCTTTTGTGTCACAAAATGATGCAAATGCGGAGCTAAAAAAGTATAAATATGAGTCTAAGTTCTTTGAGAGAGATCACAGTATAATAGTCTCACACTCCAAAAATGAGCTTGATAGATAGACAACTTTGTTAGAAAACAAAAGGACTGGAGTCTCAGAATCCTTAACCAAATGTCCCATCTACATGTCTCTGTGTCTTGGATGTAAGTTACATAGAAATCATACTGATAAAATACATGCGGCCAGCAAGCTTGTCTGCTGTTTTTAAATTGCATGCTTCCAGAAATGGAAGGACTGATGATCAATTTGGATCTCAAAAAATTCAACTGCTCTCATTAACAGATGCTGCCATTCCATGCAAGCATGCTTGAGGGCAAACACTTAGTGTTTCAGAACTGAACCCCATTGTTCTCATGTATTCAGGGCAAGGAAGAGATACAAATCTGGATGCTTCAGCTTCTCACCCTTCTAGAGCTGAAATAGCACTCCTCAACAGCAAAATTTGAAGCATCAGTAACAACAGAAAACTTTATGGATGGATCTGGGTGTCTCAGAATAGGAGCTGGGTGAAAGCCTCCTTGAGATTGACCAAGGCCTCTTGGGCTATAAGAATTTAAAAAACCTTTAACTATGTTTTCCTTCTTCAAAGTGGCAGTGTTAGAAATGGGGTCTCTGGTTGGCAGTCAGGTTACCCCCTGTCCAAGCAAGGACCCTCTCTCTAGTCAGGGCAAAAGAGAATCACCCTCAGCTAACCCCTGCTTACCCCCTTCGTAGCTTGGCACGAGCAGTAGGCTTAACTTCAGAGTGCTAGGTGTAAAGTATTTGTACCAACACACACAGTAACTTAATGAAAACACTACACACTGATATAACACAGGTTTAGAAAAATAGAAAATATTTATCTAAACAAAACAAGACCAAAATGACAAACATCCACCATACACAAGTCAAGTTATCAATGAAAATGCAAAAAGAGTCTTCATGTAATTTTAAACACTCACTAACACTGTTAGCATGAAAATGTACCTTGGGAACATGAAAAATAACCCCGCTCGGGCGAGTGTGCATCAAAAAGGGTCTGTGATGCGTAGATTTCACTCAGTAGCGAGAACCTTTGTTGTTTCTCCTTTCGTCGGGTCGGGCGCGTTGTTCTTCTCTCCGCAGGAGAGCGATGCGTCGATCCGTTCAGGACTCTCGGGTCCAGGCAGGCCTTGCGTTGTTTTGACATGCCCAGTGGTACCTGCATCGGAAATCCAGCCACACGATGATCCGAAAACCACGCAGCGCGGGTTGTGAACTCACCAGCCTCCGTCAGCAATGCTGCACGTCGTTTCTCCAGCTCCGTACGTTGATTCTTCGGTCATATTGCAGGCGAGCGTAGATTTTCAGCCACGAAGCTGGCGGCGTGTTGATTTTCCAGCAGCAGATCGGAGTTGTGTAAATCTTTTCCCCGCATGGCGTTCTGTGCGTTGATTTTTCCTCTTAGGCTGCCAGCTTTTCCTTTCAGGGTCCCAGAAACTGGTTGGGCACCACTTGGCAGAGTAGGAGCCTCTCCAGAGACTCCAGGTGCTAGCAGAGAGAAGTCTTTGCTGTCCCTGAGACTTCAAACAACAGGAGGCAAGCTCTAAATCAAGCCCTTGGAGATCTTCACAAGAAGGAAGGCAATACAAAGTCCAGTCCTTGTCCTCTTACCCTGTTAGAAGCAGCAACTACAGGATAGCTCCACAAAGCAGAGTCACAGACAGGGCAGCTCTTCTTCCTCAGCTCTTCATCTCTTCTCCAGGCAGAGGTTCCTCTTAGTTTCCAGAAGTGTTCTAAAGTCTGTGGTTTTGGGTGCCCTTCTTATATCCATTTTGCCCTTTGAATTAGGCCTACTTCATAGGAAAGTCTCTCTTTATTGTGAAATCCTGCCTTGCTCAGGCCAGGCCCCAGACACACACCAGGGGGTTGGAGATGGCATTGTGTGAGGGCAGGCACAGGCCTTTCAGGTATGAGTGACCACTCCTCTTCTCCCAGCACATATGGCTCATCAGGAAATGCAGACTACACCCCAGCTCCCTTTGTGTCACTGTCTAGTGTGAGGTGCAACCAGCCCAACTCTCAAACTGATCCAGACAGGAAATCCACAAACAGGCAGAGTCACAGAAATGGTATAAGCAAGAAAATGCTCACTTTCTAAAAGTGGCATTTTCAAACACACAATCTCAAAATCAACTTTACTAAAAGATGTATTTTTAAATTGTGAGCTCAGAGACCCCAAACTCCACATGTCTATCCATTCCCAAAGATAATCTACACTTTAATCATATTTAAAGGTAGCCCCCATGGTAACCTATAAGAGGGACATGCCTTATAACAGTGAAAAACGAATTTAGCAATATTTCACTGTCAGGACATATAAAACACATTACTATATATCCTACCTTAAACATATACTGCACCCTGCTCTTGGGGCTACCCAGGACCTGCCTTAGGGGTGCCTTACACGTAAGAAAAGGGAAGGTTTAGGCCTGGCAAGTGGGTACACTTGCCAAGTGGAATTTACAGTTAAAACTGCACACACAGACACTGCAGTGGCAGGTCTGAGACATGATTACAGAGCTACTTATGTGGTTGGCACAACCAGTGCTCCAGGCCCACTAGTAGCATTTGACAGACAGGCCCTGGCACCTCTAGTGCACTTTCCTAGGGACTTACTAATAAATCAAGTATGCCAATCATGGATAAACCAATTACCCATACAATTTAAATAGAGAGCATATGCACTTTAGCACTGGTTAGCAGTGGTAAAGTGCTCAGAGTTCAAAAGCCAACAGCAACAGGTCAGAAAAAATAGGAGGTAGGAGGCAAAAAGATTGGGGATGGCCCTGCATACAATCAAAAGTCTAACAGGCAGATATATGGCTACTCATGTAGCAAAATATTTTCTGGGCTGCCTCTAAATGTTAGCCAGCTTTAAGAAGCTCTGGATCGCTTTGATTAACCTCTTAGCTGCTGGGCCTTCCCCACCCCGTGCTGAGCCCTTTTTTTTGGCTATTTGGGGTAGTTTGCGCTTAGGCCTTCATAACTGTTTGTCCACATAAGCTATCCACACCAAATGTGCATCCTTTTTTTCCAACATCCTAGGGATTCTAAAGGTACCCAGAATTTGTGGGTTTTCCGGGAGGAGACAAAGAAATTAGCCAAAATACAGCAAAACTTTAGTTTTTTTAAAAATAAAATGGGAAAAAAAGGGCTGCGAAAGAAGGCTTGTGTTTTTGTTTCCTGTAAATAGCACCAGCAAAGGGTTTGCAGTGCGAAAATCACCATCTTCCTTGCTTTCAGGAACAGCAGACTTGAATAAAAAAAAACTAATTTTTCAACACAATTTTGGCATTTTACTGGGACATACTTAATTTTTACTGTTTTTGGTGCTTTCAGCCTCCTTCCAGTTAGTGACCGGAATGGGTGTGAAACCAATACTGGATCTCAGTAAGCTAAGCATTTCTGAAAAGTAGACAAAATTCTGAATTCAGCAAGGGGTCATTTGTATAGATCCTACAAGGTTTTCCTACAGACAAAACGACTAAGTCCGAAGGTAAAAATCACCACCGAGGAAACCGACTTTGCGTATCCGGACAAGGGCTCCAGGAGGTCGGATCCAACTGGCAGATTCGTCCCGGGGAAGAAAAACATCAAAAAAGAGACTAAGTCAGAAGGTAACTTTTTAACCGAGGCCTCCCGCGACTTGTAGCCGAGCAGGGCTCCATCGCGGTCGGCCTGAAAGTTTGACTTTGCCCCGGTCCTGGTGCAACCAGATGACCCGATTGGCGCTTTTTGTTTCTAAGCGCTAGAAAATAATAATACTTTAAAAATTCATATCTCCGGTTCCCCTGAACCGATTTTAATTGTTTTTGTGTCATTTTAAAGATAAAAATATAAGCTATTTTTATAAATTGGTTTTGGATTTTTAAACTGTTTCCTGTGTTTTATTTAATTACTGTTTTGTGATATTTGAATGCTTTACACTTTGTCTCCTAAGTTAAGCCTTGACGCTCGATGCCAAGCTACTAAGGGTAGAGCTGGGATTAATTTACTGAGACCTAACTGTACCTATGTGGAGGTTAGTGGCTTGTTGCTAGGTGTAGGTACCTACCTGCCCTACCAATAACCCATTTTCCAACAATACCCAAATGTTGGATGACCCTCTGCTCACTGTTCTCCTCCATAGGGCACGTCTGCTGGGGCAGGTGCTGAGATGGCAGCATCCTCCGGTGTACAGACCCCTGGTGGACCTGTAGACAATGGAAGAGAGACACATTATTATCACTTATAGACTTGATCATGCAACAATCCTGGAACTGTGTGCCCAGTTGGAGCCAGACCTGATGTCAGCTATCCGCAATCCCACAGGAATCCCCCCTCTAGTGCAGGTCCTGTCAGTACTCCATTTCCTGGCCAGTGGGTCCTTTCAAACAACAGTGGCCATGGCAAGAGGAATGTCACAGCCAATGTGCTCTAACGTGTTATCCAGAGTGTTGTCTGCCCTGCTGAAACACATGCGCAGCTACATCGTTTTCCCTCAGGTGAAGGATTTGCCCACAGTGAAAGGTGACTTCTATGCACTGGGACATATCCCCAACATCATTGGTGCCATTGATGGTACACATGTGGCATTTGTCCCCCGCAGGAATGAACAGGTACACAGAAATCGCAAAAGCTACCATTCCATGAATGTGCAGATGGTGTGTTTGGCAGACCAGTACATCTCCCATGTGAATGCCAAGTATCCTGGCTAAGTGCATGACGCTTACATTTTGAGGAATAGCAGCATCCCTTATGTGAAGGGCCAACTCCAGAGGCACCTTGTGTGGCTAATAGGTGATCACAAGGTCCCAACACAGTTGACATAGGTGTCTGGGTATGGGTGAGTTCCTAAGGGTTGGAGTATGTCTAACAGTTGTCCCTCAATATTTGCAGGTGACTCTGGTTACCCCAACCTGTCATGGCTACTGACCCCAGTGAGGAATCCCAGGACAAGGGCAGAGGAATGCTACAATGAGGCACATGGGCGAATTAGAAGAATAATTGAGCGGACTTTCAGCCTCCTGACGGGTGGATCCCTATACTACTCACTGAAGAAGGTGTGCCAGATAATCGTGGCATGCTGAATGTTGCACAACCTGGCTTTGCGACACCAGGTGCTTTTTCTGCAGGAGGATGGGCCTGATGTTGGTCTTGTGGCAGCTGTGGAGACTATGGACAGTGAAGAAGAGGAGGCAGAAGATGAAGATATAGACAACTGAAACAACATCATCATGCAATACTTTCAGTGAGACACAGGTAAGAGACTGGCACTGCTCCTCTCATACGATACTATTGTTGGACATTGCATGAATCTGCCTTTTTACCTCTGTGTATGGACCCTGACATGTCACTTTGGCTTTCCATTTCACAGATCTGGGTCCCACTTTCTGCCTTCTGCTATGTTTACTGATGCCCAACAACTGTCGTACATTGGTATGTGAACATGAACATTGACATTGCTATTTTTCCGAGAGGTTGCAATTACACATTTGTGAAAGTATAGAATGACTTAAGATTGATTTGCGATTCAAGGTTGTTTATTTCTGTGCTAATAAGTGGAGGGGGCTGTGCAATGGGTTGGGGGGATTGTGGAGGAATGTCCATGGTAGAGTCCAGTCTCTTGGTATCACAGGTGCATTGTCCAAGAGGGCATAGGAAGTGGAGTAATGGCAATTCAAAGTTGTCAGGGTGACACAGTGGGACAAAAGGGTGACAATCAGGAGAGTCTTATTTCCTGGTGGGGGTCTTGGCAATGTTCTCTGTCTTGTTCCTGGAACTCAGGGACTGTTTGCGGGCTGGTTCTCCTTCTGCAGGGGGTGGGGTGCTGGTGGCCTGTTGGTCCTGGGGCAGGATCTCCAGTACACTAGCGCTAGCGGAGGTGGAGGCCTGTTCATTGTTCAGGCTAGTGTTAGGGGCCTGTTTGTGTGCCATTGTGTCCCTCATGGTGTCGGCCATGTCTGCCAGCACCCCTTCAGTGGTGACCAGGGTGGTGTTGATGGACTTCAAGTTTTCCCTGATCCCTAGGTAGTGTTCCTCCTGCAGCCGCTGGGTCTCCTGAAACTTGGCCAGTACCGTGCCCATGATCTCCTGGGAATGATGGTATGCTCCCATGATGTTGGAGAGTGCCTCGTGGAGAGTGGGTTCCCTGGGCCTGTCCTCCCCCTGTCACACAGCAGTCCTCCCAGTTTCCCTGTTATCCTGTGCCTCTGTCCCCTGAACTGTGTGCCCACTGCCACTGACCCCAGGTCCCTGATTGTCTTGGGTTGGTGGGTTTGCCTGGGGTCCCTGTACTGGTGGCCACACTGCTGATTGACGTGTCCTGGGGACAGCGGGAGGGGCCCGCTGGGTGGGTGCTGTGGTGGTTTTTCCTGAGGGGGGAGGTTCAGTGGTGGTTTGTGACTGTGGCATGGGAAACAACTGTCCCGAGGTCCCTGATGGGCC
This sequence comes from Pleurodeles waltl, assembly GCF_031143425.1. Taxonomy (NCBI): domain Eukaryota; kingdom Metazoa; phylum Chordata; class Amphibia; order Caudata; family Salamandridae; genus Pleurodeles; species Pleurodeles waltl. Next base: position 780,421,452 of record NC_090447.1, on the reverse strand, counting down.
GGGCTGGTCATCTTGATCCAGGTGTGCAGAGCTGCTGTCATCAATGTGGGCCTCTTTTGTGGGGGGACTGGATATGTCTGGCACCTCCTGTCCGGTGACGTTGGGTATGGGTCCTGTTGGGGTGTAAATGCATAGTTATTGTATCTGTGTGTGCCATCTTGTGCAATGGGTGAGTTACCCTCTATCTTTGTGCTTGCATTATTGTGTTTTGCCTTGTGTGATTAGTGATTTTGGGGCCTGGGTGGTTACCTGTACTGGACATGCTTTGGTGATGGGGTCCATGCATAGGTGTTGCATGCAGGGCTTGATATTGGGATGGGTGGGTTGTGATGGTGGGGCATTTGTGAGGTGGTGGAGTGATGGGGTGAGAGTTGGGGTAGGAGTTTGTGATGGCATGCAGGTAGGGTGGGGGGATGAAGTAGTAAAGATTTGCCTTACCAGATTCCAGTCCTCCTGCTACTCCTGCGAGGCCCTCAGGATGGAGTATTGCCAAGACTTGCTCCTCCCATGTTGTTAGTTGTGGGGGAGGTGGTGGGGGTCCACCGCCAGTCCTCTGTACTGTTACCTGGTGCCTGGATTCTACAGAACATACCTTCCCCCGTAGGTCGTTCCACCTCTTCCTGATGTCATCCTGTGTTCTGTGATGCTGCCCCACTGTGTTGACCCTGTCAACAATTCTCCGCCATAGATCCATCTTCCTAGCAATGGAGGTCTGCTGCACCTGTGATCCAAAAAGCTGTGGCTCGACCTGGATGATTTCCTCCACCATGACCCTGAGCTCCTCCTCAGAAAACCTGGGGTGTCTTTGAGGTGCCATAATGTGGTGTGGGTGATGTGTGAGGTGATGTTTGTTGTGCTTTGTGATGTGTTGTGTTGGTGTGTGTTCTTTGAGGTGCGTGGATGTTGTATGAGTGATGGTGTTGTGTGCCTGCAGATGCTGGTGTTGTGTTTGCACTTCTCTCTCTCTGTGCGTCTTCACAAAAATTAGTTGTTAGGGGTTGTGGGTAATGTGGGTGTGTGTTTTATAGTGGTGTGAGTGTGTGGGTGTGGTGTGTTTTTTTGTATCAAGTGTGTGTATTTTGAATTGTCCAATGTGGTTGTGTTTTGTAAGTGTGTGTGTATTTTGAGGGCGGCAGTGTGTACCGCCAATGGATTACCGCGGTTGGAAGACTGCTGCGTTGATTCGTGGGTCGTGATACTGTGGGCGTAGTTCTGTTGGCATGGTGGTGTAGGTTTTGCTATCGCCAGTTTATCAGTGACCTTTGGTGTGGCGAACTTGTGTGGGTGTCTGTATTGTGGCGAATTACGAGATGTGGGTCGTAATACCTGTAGCGGATTTCCGCTGCAGCCACTGTATCTTGATGGCCGTCAGCACAGCAATAAGTGGGAATTACCACCAGGATTGTAATGAGGGCCTAAATGTTAACCAGAGGCTTTGACTATATTCAACACTACCCCAGGGGTGGTGTTAGGATGGCACAACAAGGTGAAATGCTTTCCTTCCTTCTCATGACGTTGCCCTAATGCCAAATCACCATAATAGATTGTTGATGTGCAGAAATGGACACCTTCCTGTATATAAACAACCTATCCCCTCAACACTGTCACCCTTGTATTATGGTGCAAGGAGGCCACTTTGGTGCAGGGAGCCTAATTGTGTACAGTGGGGAATGCAGGGATGTGCAATATTCCTGTAAATACAGCACATCCTTGTGTTTCAAAAGAGGTGCAGTGCGGTCCAGCTATTTTTGTCACTGTGCCACTTTAGAAAAAATCAGGGCCTCAGTGTGCAACATGTCCTACCCTGCTTGCATAGGGTGGTTCAGCAACAACTCTCACACACCTCCATGCACCATTCGGGAATGGGCTCAAAAGTGAACACATACAACATATGGGGCATGTAAATGATCATTAGTTGTGCTGCTGTACATTTAGCTTCAATTTCACCATGTTCAAGGTTGCCTGTGTTCTGGGAATGGGTGGCGTTTTGCATAAAGGGACACCTTCATGCTTAATAACAGGAACAAGTGGCATCAATATTGCAATATGGGCGCAATGTCACTAGCCTGTAATGCAACAGGACCATTATACAAATAGTTGCCAATGTGGATCCAAGCTGCCCATTCCCCTTGTGCCACATTAACAAACTCTCAAAATGTATGCATTGATCCACATAATTCATCCTTACACCAACATAGGCTTGTGGCAGATATACTGTATGTAAGGAAATGTCCCTAATGCAGGGAGGGACAAACTAATTGGGCTGACAATCCATAAAAGTTGCACTGTACCATTCAATTAGCACATGTGTGGGGGCTGCTAAAGGCAGATGACAATGTTACACAAGCATTGTAAACAATGGACCACCCAGTGCTTTGCTGCACTAATGCCATCATTCATGGTGCCAATGCAGTAAAGCACCAAAATAGTGACACAGCTCTTTACACTACTGTGGAAATGTCCACCGGGATGAATAGGAAAGTAAATGGTGTGCTACCATGGTGTCAGTGGCTGGGGCAAGGGGCCTGCAAAGAATATGGTGGTGTGGGATCAATGCACAAAATACCTCGAAAGGTTGTCAAGGTTGCCCCATGTGTGATGCACAATACAACACATAACAACTACAATCTGGGGTCTGTAACATGTCACTGAGCCACCAGTAGCAAGTAACTGATGAGCCATGTTAACAGCCACTACAGTCAAAGATTGACATTTCACTATCCCAATGCAGAGGATGATGCCTTACCTCCTGTCGACCTGCCTATCGTGGATTTTACAGATGGCATGGATGACCAACTGCTGACAATCAATGAAGACACTCTCCAGGATGTCCTAGGTTCCTTTCAGACACCACCTCCAGTTGCAGGGAGGACACACAGCATTGTGGTGTCTGCACATGAACCACCTAACTACCAACACACAGCATCAATCAGTCCTGCCACAGCCCTGGACTATGATGGCCCAGACATCATCTTTCAGACAACAGCGGTAAAAGTCCAGCAGAAGCTGGCACAGCAGGTGTGGGTGGGGATGGAGACCATTGAAGGCAGTCTAAAGGGAGTGCAGATGTGCTTCAGTCCAAATAAGGACAACTCAGCTGCCATCTAAGGCACCCACTCCCTGATACGTGGAGTCCAGGAGTCCCTGGACGACATAGTTGCTGTAATGAGGCACAGCCTTCAACAACTGCCCTCCCAAAGGGACAGCAACATGATAGGTAACAGGCTGGGGGTGATACAAAAGGCCCTGGAGTACATACAGCAGGAGGTGGCCTCCCTCAGGGAAAGCATTGCTGCCTACCACCATGATATAGCTGCGGTGTGGAGAAATCAGCAGTTCCTCTTTGCTGCAGTGATACCTTTTGTGCTCCCACAAATGGCAGCTGCCGGGACCTTTGACTCCACATTGCTATTCCCTGATGTTATGTGTGGCCCCCTCAACTTTAACAACAGCACCACCCATGGCACAGGAGGCACCGCACACATCAGAGAATGAAGATGTGAAACTAACAACATTCACACGCAGAACTACCCTGTAGCATTAGTTCGTGCCACTTGGACAGTATCTCTTTAATTCTGTGCTTAAGAACATGCCTAAGGTGTGACAGCTGGCAATGTGCCCTCTTCACTCAACTAATGTTGATTTATCTGCTATGGATTGTCATCTCAATTCCTACCTATTGTCAATTTGGACACCTCCTCGCTAATGTACACTTCTACCCATGTCTCATGACATGTCCCTCACCCTTGGACTCTGAAAGTACATCAAATGTCTCAGGATCTCTCATGGGGTCAGTGAACTGTACATTGTACTGCATTGGAATATAAACCTGGACATGTACATAAATCACCATAACCGCATGTAAAATGCACTTTTTTCAGTGTTTAATCAAATCATGTAAATGTTTGAATTGTGTGAAGCAATGTCAATGAGAACAGAACCAAATGACATGTGTGGCTTACTGTCAGACAAAAAGGCACACATTAGGATTCAAACATGATAAAGGTGACCAATAGTATTGTGGACTACAAACACCTTATTGATCCTCACAAGCATATATTGAACATATTTCCATACAAGTTGACATATGGCATGAATGGTTTAGAACTCAAGTGTCAGGAAATGTCCCTGACGATTGTATCAATACAACAAATATGTGAGGAACTGAAGAGCATATTCAATACTGTGAAAGGCTGCTTTCAGTATCCATACCCCAAATAAGATTGAGTATAATGTGCAAAACATGTCGAAAGTAATTTGTGACAGGTCTTAGAAATGGCAATTGATGTAGCATCATTAAATGCTAAATATATTGTATCCATACACAATCAGCACAATCAGAGTGCCAGGAACTGTGCTGAAAACTGTCTTGAGTAGCTGATGTCATAGCGCTGCCAGTCGGATAGGCCCTTGGACCTTGGGGATACCCATAGGCATACATGTAAATCAATACTGAATGCAGACCCTAAGGCATTTCCCCAACTTGGGCAGTGTAAACATGAGAACACCCAGACAGTCAATCTTCATGGACACCTAATTGTCCGAAATATAACAGGATTTATTGGTACCTAAAAACACAATCTATTAAAAACCTAACCTACTCACTGACCTACACTAAGCTAAGCTATACTAACTTAACTTAACCCTACAGCTATCAATCCTATTCTAAACTTAACGTATACACATAACACCACTCAATAAACATTGTCCCCTCCACCCTCCTTATGAGATAATAGACGTGTAGGACAACATGAACTAAACTACACACATACTAACTAATCCTATGTTCTAAGCAAATATATATACATTTTTTTACATATACCCCTAAACAGAACCCCACCCAACTAGCACCAAAACAAAAACAATGCCTAAATCCCACCCCCCAACTACACTAACTATAGTCTACAACTAATCTACACTATCCTACGTAACATATGTCTAACCCCCTGAATCCACTAAAACTTTGAATGATGTACACTGGGGAAGGGAAGGGCCATGGAAGTGTTGAATGGCAACACCTACAGTTTCTTTAGCTTTTTCTTAATGAATTTCAGCATTTTATAATTCCAGCATTGTCTGACTTCAGTCTGGCCAACCTAGCGTTCAGCTTAGCAATGTCTTTCTCATTTCTGCCTCAGAGCTGGTCCCAGTGGCAGATGATGGTGGGTGTTGTGGTGCTAGTGATGTCTGATGTGCTACAGATGTTGAGGGTACCAGACCTGGATGAACATCACAAACTCTGAGCACTGAGGACACTCCTGTGGTTGAAGTGGTTTTCAGATGTTTGGCTGGTCCACCATTAAGGAAGGTCTTCCACGCCCCAGACAACTTTCCTGTGTGGTATTTCTTGCCATCTTCCCGTAACCAGCCTGTACCTTGCAAATGTGCCTAAACCTTTCCACACGTTTAGTGAACTTCTGTTTTTGCACTGGGGTCATTATGGCAGCTAAAACATGAGGAGAACATGTAATCAGTAACTGCAATGGGTGGAGGAAGAACAAGCATGCATAGTAAACAGCATTTTGTGATGACACATGTTGTCAAGCAGTAAGCCAACAACACGGACAAGACCCAAGTCCATACAAATCTGCCTAGAAAGCATCTACAGTATTTGGTACATGTCACATGGATAATGGCTCTCCAAAGTGCAAAGATGTGAGAGGGCCTAGGTCCTCCTTCAATTCACATTAGCATCATAAGCAATATGACACAAATAAGGCACACCAAGGTGAAAGGGCCAGCAGAATCTCAACAAAGTGGTGCAATACATGTATTGTATCACTTTGTCACCCCTTGCCCCACATTAGGCCTGTGCCCGGCATGACATATGCAAGGTTTGTCTTACCCCGGTAGGTGATTGAGAAAGTGGAGCAGTGCAATCTAAGAGATTCAGCTGCCTCATTTTTTAATCCTAGTTTTAATGCCAACACAGAGCTGGAACTAAAAGGGGGCACATTATTGGTCACAATGGGTCCCTATGCACATCCCAGGTTTAGCATTAGATTATCTTGCACTAACCATGAATGGTACATCATGTCCATCAAGATGTTAACAACAATTGGTACATTCCCCCCTGCCATTGTGCACCAAATATCATATACGGTACATACATATCGGCGGACAGGGGGAGCTAAGGACAGCAAGAGAAATGGAGCAGCACTGGGAACAGCGTCTTATTTACCTGTATCTGCCCCTGTCTGTGCACAAACTTAATACACCTCCTAACTACCAGGTACTCAATCACCATGCACATTTCATACACATGTGATGTGATCATGCTTGCACACAACTATCATGATGGCCAAAACCTGTTGTTTCATCTGCACACATCTTGTTCGCTACAATCCATGGACTTCTCCCACCTCCATCTGGAGAAGAGTGCAAATCTCAATGTGTACTCAACTGACTGTTGTCTTTCTCAACAGAGCTCCTTGTTCGTCCAGTGCCTCACTTCAATATTGAAGCACTCGGGTTGCAAGTGTCTCCTTGTGAAAGGCCCTTGGAGAGCTATACCCAGGTACATATATTGTACCATGTCCTGACTAAATTTGTGAAACCTGTGGCACACAGTGCTGGAACAGTTGCTGTGAAAACATATGTTTGCTACATCCAAGCATTGCACAGAACCAGCACCTCTAACACATATTGCGACTGACATCAATGTGTTTAGGGCCATACAAAACATTTCATGAGACCACCAAATTCATAGCAGCACACGTTCACACCTGTGCAACATTCTATGAATTCCACATTCTCAGCATACCATCAGATATGATGTCGATATCCAAGGATAGATGATGGTGCTGAAATTGACACACATGCCATTTATACATGGCTTAATACACATCAAACACTCAGACACAACACTGTATGTACATATGTGACATACAAGGTGACACTTGCTGGTTGCATTGGGGTCTTCAAAAGTGGAAACCTCTCCCATGGTATAGTTTGGAGGTCCGCCTACAAGACATGACAGGAAAACATAGCTTAATGATTTGTGAACAAAGATCAGCATGGACAACTATTACACATTGCACTTGTTTAGCTGAGTGACCTTGTCAATTTAGTGTTCTGAATGACCCACTGCCATCTACAACATGTCAGCCACACAGACATAGGTAACACCCAAAAACATATTTAGCAATGTGTCTCACCCATACATGCATGTCTCTGATTCATACGTCACACTTACTGGGGAACAGGACACTGTTAATTGTGCAAAGCTTAGGGGCAGATAATAAGGAAGTGTTGCTGCACCCACTGCAGTGACACTTTCCTTGCTCCCCTTAATAACCCCTACTGCCCCCTTGTGTGCACCGTATCTTTGATACACTACACACATGGTGGCAGTAGCAACAGGACAGAGCACAGAACTCTCACCAACTACCACTCCACCACCAGCACCAGCTCCACACAAGCTGTCCCAACCACAGACAGAATAGACTTTAAAGTAAAAGTGAATGTAAATTCACTTTACCATATGTGCAGCAATGAAGTGCCATTACATCACTTCCTGTGTGTATGTGTCACGTTTCCTGCAATGCATCGCTTTTCTTGAACAATGACGGCCATGATGGCTCTACATGGATTTTTAGTATGAAGGCTGACAAGGCCTGTCGGCTTGCAATTGACGCACAGAAGCCAGGTATAATTTTTTGAATTTGCGATGTTTGTAGGACAATGGTATGCATCAAACTTTTTGAATCATACTGGGTATGTGTGGATTTTGGAGGAAAGGCTGAGACAGGAAGACAGTTAAGACGTACATGGTGCCAGGCATCATTTTAGTTGTTAGCGCTGCATGGGGATGTACCATGCACGTCAAAACTTTTGGCGCACAACATCGATGGGTGGATTTATATGGAAAGGCAGACAGTGCACCCACATTCACATTCCTTCTTACAGGGGCTATGCATCTATGTAGTTTGTATGCTATGGCTATATGTGTGTGCATGTGCATTTTATTGTTTACCGGTAGCATAGGAATGTGATGCCATGTGTATATTTGTGTGTGTTATGCATGTGAGGACTGATACAGTTTGCAAATGTGCCTGTGTATGAAGACTCCTAGAACAATTCATGTTTACACTTGTGTACTGAGCGTACACATGGGATGCTACTCATGTCTACCACATTGTCATGTTAGAATTCTGACTGTACGTCATTATACCCAACATAAGATAGGAAGGCCCATGTGCAATATACTTTCTGGCATATCATACCCTTACCAAATCTTTCACAAAGGATGCTGTCGGCATAATATTGTGTCAGCCATTTCAATGTGAGTGCACATATGTGCACAATCAGGTGTGTTGTAAGGAGCATAGTTCGTGATGCAGAGCAACACATGTAACATATGGTTCCCCGTGCATGCAAAATGTTGAAAATGGTGTGCTGACGTGTGATTGTAGATACATTTATGAGATGTATTATGGGTGATGATATATTCATTATTTCCGGCAAGTTCTGCATGATACAGTGGTGTGTTTAGGGATTGGACACATACCAAATACACATACAGCTATCTTATATGTAGGCCATTGTTCCAAAGCTGTGTACTCATATCTGTGTTACACATGTTTCACAATGGGGGGACATTTGTACTGGTCATGATCAATTGTAAGTAATCATGTGAACCATGCACATATAATGATGTTATTGCACACATTTGTCCATCTGCTATTAGACAGCAACAAGCCCGGTCCACCTAGCTAGGACATGTGTGGATACATTCAGGTATGTTGTGTTAACAACATACATTTTCTAAGTTCAATTTGCTCAAACATATATGTTATAGGCAGACTGAGGAAATTGAATACAATCTGTACGGCAGGAGTGCTCTCATGCAGTGATGTCCCCATACTCATCAATTTGCAATTTAAATGGCCATACAGGGCCATTGTTGCATGTATGAACACCGGCTGACTGTGGTCTCCTCAGCTCAGTTAACTGTACGCAATCAGCAGGCCACTGAATGTGTCAAGGATCAATGTATCAGGATTTTGAGGGGTCGTTTGTTGGTAATCTCACATCCTCATGGTGGATCATTGGCACTGCGATTTACAGTCCTCTGCAGACATGCACCTGCACATTTGTGATCCCATGGCCAAGTACATGTAGTTGCCTTTGAGGAACGTGATGTCAGGCTTGCCCTATCATACTGAGGAATGGCAGCTTGTTTATGTATAACATGTCTCATCATTCCCATTGTTTTACATGATTTGGCAATAATCAGTGTGGTTATTCCTTGGATGCTTGGTTAGGTAATTGATATAGTTTTGAACTGTGTCTTGTCTGTAGACCCAGGGTATGGATACCGTCCTCCCTGGGCTTCCCTTATTTGTGGATGACTACTATGGAAGCATGGCACTGGCCTAACAGGAGTACTCATCCCTTCTGGCTCTTCTCATACATCTGCTTCAGATGTGAGGCAAGGAAAGTGGCTGTCAACTTATATGGTTCCTTTGTTACCCCGTTGGGCCCTAATGCTTTGACGGGCTTCACATCCCTGGTGCCTCTTACAATTTTCTCCAGGGAAAGTGCAACTTCTAAGGCTTCCCTATCCTCTGTAGTGAGACTTGGGTGGGGCATATCACCCAGGAGCTTACATGCTTTGACTTTTATTCACAATACCTTGCATAATTGATTTTCCCACAGTAGTGGCCAGACATTTGGTCTATGGTTTGTCCACTACTAGCAAGTTCCCCTCAGTATTGATTTTGCTTCAGGGCTATGATGTGGGCTCCCTCTGATCCCTCTTCATCAGGTATGCCGGGGTTAGCGGACAAAAACTCACTTTCAAAAGCCTTCAGTTTGTCACTTTTTAGTTGGTTTCCTTGCAACATCATTGTGAGACCCACCCCCTTAAATACTGTACATAGGCCACACACAATGTTAGTGGAGATTTGACTGATGTGTTGTTCCCTGTAAATGATGGCCTTTTGCACCTAATATCCATTCACAACTTTTTGGCTTGTTAAGGTACCAAGGCCTCAATATGATGTGGGTAGTGTTTGTCCTCTCTGCCCCACCCTACACCAGACACAGGGGAGAATAGTCAGAAATACCCCTGGTTAAGTTAGTGACCTCAATGACTTTTAACAACTGGTGATTTTGCACGAGAAAGTGATCAATTCATGAAAGATTATCATGCACCTCCAAGTAAAAGGATGAAGTGCTGGCTTGCTGGGTTTCATGTACACCATACATTTGCCAGTTCCTAAGCAGTGAGGACATTTGCTAATGGTTGTCTGACTGAGTCCAGGGGCCAGGGGGAGATGTAGGTAAATGATATCACTCGGCGTTGCGTTGGGATCCCCTTCCACAATCTCTTTCCCTTCTGGAAGACTGTTTAGCATAGTGGTCAAGGCTGGTAGGACAGAGTCCTGAAGTCATGTTGTGAAATCTACTGAAGGCATGTTTAAGATGCCCCCTCCCAGATCCCAGAGCCCCACATACGGACCCAGTGGATTGGGCCATATTTGCCAAATGACCAGGGGCAACGTTTTCCTCAAAGACTTTACTACTCCTCTAGAGGAGGTGGTATGCCCACATTAGCAGTCTTATTATTTCCCCAATTGGGAAGGGAATTACACCTATGGCCTAGGAGGTGAGTCTCTTATGGGACAACCATCTCAGGGAAATCTGGTATGATGTGTTGGAGCACCACTCCCCTTTTGACTTTGTCATGTAGGCCATTGATATTCCAAGATACTATCCTTAGGGTTAACGTACTAACTTTGGACATCCCACTGTATGGTTAAAGGACCACACACTGGAGTGGTGGCCCTAAGCTGTTTGGGGTTAAGACTGTGAGAATGATTATCCTGTGTGCCTCAGCTATGTTGACAGGCCGTTTGTGTCTTGCTTGAACATCAACTACAATAACTATCCAAATAACCCTCTGCAATCATCACTCCCTCCTCCCTGCTAGTCTGCGCTGCAGATTCCTAACTGCCCACCTCCCCAACTGCGCATAGCGCCTGTTGGCCCAAACATGCTGCTAACTAGCATGAGTCACTACCACCTTCTAGTCCCCGCACAGCCCCTTACTGGATTGTCTTCACCAAGTTGGTGTCTCATATCCTCTATCTCAATCTTGCTGCCAATTTAGGACCATGGCAGCCTGCTCTCAGCCCACCCACAAGATGCTTTGGGTGCAAATCCAGTACCACATTTACATTCCCCCAACACCCTCTCATCTCCCCATGAGTCGCAAGATCTGTTTGGGTTATCTGGCCGATGCCCCAGGCTATACGCCATATGTTTTAACTTGCATCTCCATCGCATGTGTTTGACTATACTCCTTTGCCATGCCACCACCCCAGTGCCTCTTAGGGCGGCTGCAGTTGCTTGACCCTCCTGCCAGCTGACATCCAATCCAGCCAATCACAACCAGCTTCTGGGCTTGATAAAAAGTGAGTTTTGCATGCTGTGACTAATGACATCTGTGCCGGAAAAGTAATTGTATAATTGTGATCCAGTTCCCTCAGAGCCTTCTTAAACTAGAGGACACAGTGATGCAGCCTCTTTACCCAAAGACAGAAATAGTGGATGAAGGTAACTCAAGCTTTACCTATATGCAATGGAGGGGCACAGCAAGCTGCTTGGTGGCTCACGCCTTGGGATCGGACGTTTATGAGCCTTGCTATGATAAGCCAAGGGTGTGCTCCAGGCATTCGTGGTGCACCTGGGATGCAGTGGGCTCCCTCCACCTAAAAGATTTTTGTAAGTCCAGATGTTTGCATCTGTTTCAGGAGGAGACTGTCTACAAACAGATCCATGGCTAGACTATTAGTATTTTGAAGTACCACTAGTATCCATAGATCTTCTCACACAACTGTTCTACTGCTGCTTCACATAATTTTTCATACATTGCCACATGCTCACATTTGCATTCCACAACCTATATAACATTCACAATGAGTGCATTTTGGTACTGTGATTCCTCATGTCAGCTATGGGTAGAGGGAATGAAACAATCAAGCCTTCTATATCATTCTTCACACATAAATTTAGCAAGGGCCTGTGACTTGTTAGTACATTGCTTGACTTACATGCACATTATGAGTTGAGTGGGTGTAATTTTTGTGTATTGGTCCCCGTATGTCACTCTTTTGCTAATTTATGTGAGTGGCACTGAGAAGTTTGTTCTCAGTACTCACCTGTAATGTTGTCATTCAGACTTAGCTAGATTACCTAGCAGACACAAACCTGCCATTGTAGATATCTGCTAGCCTTTTCCTACCTAGCCCATACATCTGTACAGCAGTCTTCATGTATATTTCCTGGATTGCTACAGACATATGTCAAGCCAACACACTTGTGTGATATGTGTGTGACAATGTAAACTGTATTAGGTAGAGACAATGCCTAGATTCCACCTACACATTTGTGCGGTAGTGAAATATTTAGGAGATGTTTGTTGTTCCGGGCTATGGGGCAGTTTGAAGTAAAGTGGGGCAGAAGCCAGAGCAGTGCCACTTTTCTTTCCACCCTTAGCATGCCCCTACCATAATCATGTATGTGTCATATTTTACAGATACCACACCATGGGGTGGAGGGGCAATAGCATAGGAGGTATTTCACACAATTCATGTACTATTCTGACTCCGAGCTAAGATTCAGGCCCTTACCATAAACAGTACTCAGGGTCCCATTGGTACCAATGGTGTGCCCCCTTTAAACAGCTGCTCTGAGGAGGTGTCAAAAGTAGCAGCAATTAATGGCACAGTTCTTTTTGTTAGATGGTGGTAATTACCATCAAATTATGACCATGGGGGAAAAAAGTCCCATAGATAGCCAATGTACCGCACCAACCGCCATTGCATTAACAAAACTCACCAAGGCGGTAGTCAACAACAGCCATGCGGAAGACAAAGTACCACCCACCATAATTTGACCCTTCAATCCATCACAATTTCCATGGTGGAATCAACGCCATCAAAAGCCTGGTGGAAAAACATCACAGAAGAGCAAAGACTCACCATCGAAGACACAGGGAAGAACAACGCTGCCATGGAACCGGAACTGCAAGTCTTCCTGATGCTATTCTACGTCATGCTCCACGTGGAGCACCAACTCTGATGAAGACGACTGCGGTGAGGACAGCCACCTAGCACACAAGGGAGGGAGGAAGGAAAACGAGAATGAAACACACACGCACAACACACACCATACACACAACCAGCTGCAGATGAAAAATGATGGCACACAACCCACGGCAGAATACTGCAAGGAAAACAAGAAGGCAGTAATGAGAACATATTGATATAAACAGCTACCAAATGAATGAATTGTATGTAAAACAGGTATGTACAAATGTATACAAAGGGCCAATGCCCAGTCCACTGTACTAAGGGCACACATGGCCACAAGGCACAGTCCAAGGCCCAACTCAAATCCTGACTTAATCCGGATAGAACTCTGCAGGGGCATCAGTTTGCAAGTGGGCAGGCACATAAGGGGGATAGGGTGTGGGAGCACCTCAGTCAAATACAGGAACAAGAACACTGGCTCTGGAGGGGGCTCCATGTCCATTACTCTGTGCTGGGGAGTGCAATGCCACAGTCTCTCAGGTGGGTGACTTTCCCACTGGTTCTGGAGGGGGCTCCATGCCCATTACTCTGTGCTGGGGAGTGCAAGGCCAGTCTCTGGAGTGGGTGACTTTCCCACTGGTTCTGGAGGGGCTCCATGCCCATTACTCTGTGCTGGGGAGTGCAAGGCCACAGTCTCTCAGGTGGGTGACTTTCCCACTGGTTCCAGAGGGGGCTCCATGCCTATTACGCTGTGCTGGGGAGTGCAAGGCCACAGTCTCTCAGGTGGGTGACTTTCCCATTAGTTCTGGGGGGGGGCTCCATGCCCATTACTCTGTGCTGGGGAGTACAAGGCCTCAGTCTCTGGAGTGGGTGACTTTCCCACTGGTTCTGGAGGGGGCTCCATGCCCATTTTTCAGTGCTGGGGAGTGCAAGGTCACAATCTCTCACGTGGGGAACATGCCCACTGGTACTGGAGGGGGGCCCTTGTACACCAGTCCCTGGAGGGTGGCCTATATAGCTTCCGCTGGTGGTGAGGGCTGCACTGTGTCATTTGGAAGTGAGAGCTGCACGGTGTCAGCAAGTGAATGTGCCTCCTGGGCAGCTTCTGCTGGAGGTGAGGGATCCTGCTTTTACAGGCAGGACGGGGGAGGGAAGAGATCAAATTGGGCAAGGAAGAGCTTCTTAGGGACGGTGGGGAAGGACGAGGGAGGAGGGATGGGAGTGGAGGTTGAGGGAGTGGTTGTTGGATGTCTGTTGGACTTGGGTGCAGGTGCATGGGCATTGTGCTGATGTGAGGTGGTTGGCTGTGGGGTGTCTGAGTGACTGCGTTTGTGTCCTTTAGGAGGGGGGACAGACAGGGTGGGAAAGGACACAGGGGACTCGTGCATGGATGTAGTAGAGGTATCTGCTAGTGAGGTGTGTGTGCTGCTTGGTGTGGTGATGCTGGTGGTGGATGTTGATGAAGTGCATGCAGGTGTGAGTGTGGACATGACTGGGAGGGAGGTGGAGGAGGAGGAGGGGGAGACAGTGGAGGCAGTGGATGTGGTTGAGTCTGCAACTGTCTGATGTTTGTGTGAGTGCTTGTTGGATGAAGTGTGGTGCCTGTGTATGACTGTGCCACTCTTGAGTGTTGTCTTGTGTGCATGCTCGTCTGTATGTGTGCATGGGATGGGTTGGGGTTGAGGAGACTGGGAGTGGGAAGTGGGAGTTGAAGGGGGGATGGAAGGGAAAGGGACAATGGCTGCCATCAGAGAGGGGGCCAGAGCCTGAATAGATCTCTGTTGGGCCGCCAATCCACTATGAATGCCCTCCAGGAATACATTACATTGCTGCATCTGGGATGCCAGCCCCTGGGTGGCATTCACTATGGTTGACTGCCCTACAGAGATGGATCTCAGGAGGTCAATAGCCTCCTCACTCAGGGCAGCAGGGCGGACTGGGGCAGGGCCTGAGGTGCCTAGGACGAAGGAGATGCCCACCCTCCTGGGTGAGTGGGCACAGGCAACTTGCTGAGGGGCTACTGGGCAGGGCCTGAGGTGCCTAGGACGAAGGAGATGCCCACCCTCCTGGGTGAGTGGGCACAGGCAACTTGCTGAGGGGCTACTGGGAGGATCTCAGGAGGTCAATAGCCTCCTCACTCAGGGCAGCAGGGCTGACTGGGGCAGGGCCTGAGGTGTCTAGGACAAAGGAAATGCCTACCCTCCTGGGTGAGTGGGCAGAGGCAACTCCCTGAGGGGCTACTGGGAGGATCTCAGGAGGTCAATAGCCTCCTCACTCAGGGCAGCAGGGCTGACTGGGGCAGGGCCCGAGGTGCCTGGGATGAAGGAGATGCCCACCCTCATCGGTGAGTGGGCACAGGCAACTTGCTGAGGGGCTACTGGGAGGGTGGTGCTGGTATGGGTGTGGCTGCTGTACCTGCAGCTGGGGTGGTCACAGAGGTGTCCGCCATCGCCAGGGAGCTTCCATCAAAGGAGGTATCTGAGTCTGTGTTGTCACCTCCTCTCTCCACCCTGGTGCTCCCCTCGTCCTCCGCCCCACTGGTTTCCCCGGCGTTGGTGGACTCTACCTCCTGAGTCCTGTAGGATACAGCTCCCTCTGTCACCAGTGCCCCTGCTCCTTTGCCAGATGATGCTAATGCACACATGGACAGGATGACAGAAGAAAAAATGGGGAGAGAGAGAGAGAGAGAGAGGAAACACTGCGTCAATTATTGCACCAACACCACAGTTGGCACACACAGTACCGTCACACACAGGGATCAGCCTTGAGCACTATACATTGCACTGCCAGTGATTTAGCTAGATGCGACGGCAAGATGAGGGCCACACACCGCCAACTGCACCCCTCCTGGGACCCACAAAGCCCTGACTGACATGGAATGCTAACAAGCTAGGTTACCTGCATTGGCCCTACACCCATGACCCTTGAGCTGGATCACGCTGCAATGTCTGGCCTGGCCTTAGGGGCACCTCCACCACCCGGATCATATGCCACCTGCAAATTATTGTAGTAATGCCCACTCTACTCACCCCCTTGTGGCTGCTGTGATGCCCTCAAGCTGCCATCCAGCTCTGGGTAGGCCACCGCCAGTATGAGGACCACTGGGGGGTCAGGTTCTGATGGACACACCTTCCTCTTTGGGAGGCCATCCCCAGCGAGGCCTCGGCGGTCTTCTGTGCCCAGCGTCTCAAGTCCTACCACTGTTCTGACAGTGGGTGCTCCACCTGCCACAGACCCCCGGGTCCGCACGTCCTTGGCGATGGCACGCCATAATCATTTATTTTGATGGGCGGTGACCTGCAGAGGTAATAAAGAGAGGAGGACACCATTACACATACAATCAAGCCTGTCACACATATGGCTCATCAATCCTGTTTCCGTCACCATTGGCACACACATCGGCCGGCACACACCATGTACAACACCACCAAGACATTCCCCCCCAAATGACACGCAGCTTACACATACATGTCCGTGCATCGTTCCCACATGCATCATCCCCAAGGTGTACTCACCTGTTCTGGAGTCCCATACAGAAGTCCGTACTGGGTAGGACCCCATCCATCAAATGCTACAACTCCTCCAAAGTGAAGGGAGGGACCCTTTCCCCGGTCGCATGGGCCATGGTAGGTTCCAGATACAGGTCACAGCAGCACACGCAGTGTACGTGTTCTCCTGTTGACGGTCAGTAAACAATATAGGAATCAGATAGAAAATGGCAGTCACATCTGCGGCGGTGTACTATACTTCATGTCTGTGAGATATTGTACACCCCTGGCTTCCCCTCTATGATTGCTGTTGCTCTGCCACCTTTGTTTGTGTATGGGGGTGTATTGTGTGATTGTTAGTTTCCCTATGCTGTGCATGCTTTGGTGATGGGTGTCCATGCAGAGCTAGGAGGGCTGTCCATGCATTTAATATAGCATGCAGTGCTGGGCATTGGGGTTAGTCATCTGCTTTGATGCAGTGTGTGGGGTGGAGTCGAGTGATGGGAGTGAGGGTGAGGGGGTGTGATGGCATGGGGTGATAAGTGGTAAATTTTGATTTACCAGTGTCCAGCCCTCCCGCTACTCCAGCGAGTTCCTCAGGATGCAGTATTGCCAAGACTTGCTCCTCCCATGCTGTGAGCTGTGGGAGAGGAGGTAGGGGTCCACTGCCAGTCCTCTGTATGGTGGGCTGGTGCCTTACTGCCACGGAACGTACCTTCCCCGGTAGGTTGTTCCACCTCTTCCTGATGTTGTTCCTTGTTCTTGGGTGCTGTCCCACGGTGTTCACCCTGTCCACGATTCTCTGGCATAGCTCCATCTTCCTGGCAATGGATGCTCCAAACAACTGTGGCTCTACCCTGACAATTTCCTCCACCACGACCCTTAACTCCTCATCAGTGAAACGGGGGTGCCTTTGAGGGGACCTCGGTGTTGTGTGGTGTGTGTTGGTGAGATTGCGTTGAGTAATGTGGTGGTGTGTGTGATGTGAGGTGCGTGAGGGTTGTGTGGGTGTATGTGATGTGTGTGTCTAGTTGTCTCTGAGCTGTTCGTGTCAATCTCCTGACAGTAATTGTTGTTCGTAATGGGTTGTGGTTAATGTGGGTGTGTGGTTTATAGTACTGTAGGTGGGTGTGGTGTGTGTATGAGTGTCAGGTGTGTGTTTTTTGGCCAATGTAGTGTTGTTTTGTATGTGGGTGTCCATTCTGAGCGCAGCGGTATGTACTGTCAATAGTTTACCGCCATAGAATGTCGGCTGTGGTGATTCGTGGCTCATAATGGGGTGGGCGTTGTTCTGTTGGCGTAACGGTATGGGTGGTGATACCGCCACTTTATCACTGACCATTGGGCTGGCGGACTTGTGTATGTGGCTGTATTCTGTCGGATTGGTATGTGTGTGTTATATTATGGCAAACGGATATTCACCACCTCAGCGGTATGTTGGCAGCCGTCACCGTGGGGGTGAGTGCGATTTACCGCCAATGTCATAATGACCACCAAGGTGTTACAAAACGGCACAATGCCTGACTTGCACAACTATGAGTTTCTGCTGCTTAGATATTTGCACTGTTGGTGCACATTAGCGTAAGATCTTTGACACTAATGTTGCACAAGGATGCAGTACCCCCATTTAAATCAGGGCCTATGTCCCAAAGTTGTTTGTAACTGTTGTGGTGTAGTTATGCTTTCTGAGATATTTGCAAGTTACGATTGGTATGTGATGGTGTAAAAGAGCATGCCATGTACAATTTGTGTTTTTGTGAATTTAATTGATTATTCACATGGTGATTCTTGGATTACAGTTCCATATGAAAAAGTTGTGCACTATTAATTCTCTTCTGCGTACTCCAGCAGCAGAATTTTGTTGTCCCCCCTCCTCCAGTTGTACACCATTGTTGTCATCCTCCTCATTGGGGACATCGACTTGCTCATCCCAGGGGCAAGTGTGCATGCACAAATGTGCAAAATGACACCCACAAGGATGATTTTGTACCCAAGGGGTGGTACATATAACTTTCCTCCGTCTGTAAGATGTAGGTACCTGAACCTTGATTTGAGGAGGCCAAATGTCTGCTCCAAAACATTTCTGGGCCTTATGTGGGCTTCATTGTAGGCCCACTGTGCATCTTTTGTAGGATTTCCAATAGGTGTCATGAGCCATGACTGGATGCCGTAACCTTGGTCAGCTGCAAAGGAATGGTATAACATGTGTCAATCATGCACATTAGTGGCCCATATTTGTTTGGAGTGTAGTGGTGAATCAGACTAACATCTGGCATTGTGTGTATTGTTGTTTGGATGTATGGTTGCATTGGTCTGTGGTGGTGCACTTTAAGATCATGGGTTGTGGCTTAGGTACATGGTGATGGTAATTGGATTTTTTGTCCGACAGTTAACTAATGCCAAAAGAGTGCTATGTTCTCTATATTTGAGACAGGGGATCGAAGTTATAAGGCGCTGGAACCTCCTTGTACCACATTAGCCTAATTTTTGTTGACACTATTGTGGGTCAACTAGGCAAATAATCCCAGTGCCATGTTTAGAAAGTGCCACTACCCATACTGTGCAACACTTAGGTGGTCATTCCGAGTTTGGCACTCACTACCGAAGACCGCCGTGCAAACAGCTGCTGAAAAAATCACCTGCGATTGTGGAGCGAAGACCGCTGCATTACGAGTAACCCACACAACACCGCCAAAAAAAGACTGAAAAAACTACACTGTCGGCCCAAACGACGGTGGAAACGAGGCAGCTATACCTCCACCATTGCCACACCAAGATCAGACCGCCCGCCAAATTACGAGTCACAAATCAGCATCGCGGATCTCCCATGGCAGTAAACCATTGGCAGACCAAACTGCTGCTGGAAAACAAATGCACCACCACATTAACACTGCATAAGAGTAGACAACACATATACCCAACACCTGAGACACATACACACACACCTGTCCACAGAACTACAAAATACACCACCACACATACCCAGAACTCTTTACTACTAGAAATTGTGACAGAGGGAGAGAAGTGCACACTGAAAGTAGGCACTGCACCAAGATACCACAGGCACCTACCTACACACAAACACCACAGAGCACACGCACAACCACCACACAAATTCACAAGCACAAAAAGCACACCCATAATCCCTGCACAACATTTATCGCCACCCACAACACAACCACCATGGCACCACAAAAAAAAAAAAATTACAGAAGAGCAGCTCAGAGTAATGTTTGAAGAAATTGTCAAAGTGGAGTCGCAACTGTTTGGAGCACAGGTCCAGCAGACATCCATAACCCGGAAGAACGACTTATGGCAGATGACAGTCAACAGGGCGAATGCAGTGGGGAACAATCCACGCACAAGGGAGGACAGAAGGAAGAGTTGGAATGACTGTAGGAGGAAGGTACGTGCCATGGCTTCCAGTTATCAAGTAGATATCATGAAGACTGGTGGAGGACCACCACCACCTCCCCCAGAAAATGGCATCGTGGGAGGAGATGATACTGGCCTTTCTACACCCGGAAGGGCTGACAGGAATAGCTACTGGACTGGACACTGGTAAGTCCACTTTACCCACCGGCCAACATGTACCTGTGCACAGCATGTACCTCCACCACCCTCTCACCCCGTCACACCACCCTAACGTGCACAAACGCACCATGGACCCTAGATCCACCACTGCCCCCCCCACTGACACCATTCCCTCACAGCCCCACCTAGTGCATGTATGCTTCACACAGCAGCAAGCACCACAACTACCACAATGCAACACTCCCTACCCTTGCATGACTGCTACAGCCACATCACTGCTCTGCAATTGCACATCAAACCACATCACTCCCCATCACCAATAAATATTAGGAATGCACATCAGTACATAGCAGTAATAGTAGCAAGACAAATAATCAATCTACCACAAAATAGGTCCATTGCACCTTTCCACTGATGGTATCACAAGCAGTGGACTGGTAAGTAACTGTCAATGCCATTACTGATCTGCAAATACAGTTAATGACGGCATACAATCATGTGTCTCACTGCAACAAAACCATCATCTGACATAATACCTCCCATTACACAGTTCTCCTAAGTACTAATACATGGCAGAGGACACCAGTGACAGACAGCCCACGCCTGGAAGCAGGTCCAATAGGGGAGGACTCCCAAGGAAATCTGGATTCGGATGACAAACCTGGCCCATCAGGCATGAGTGACCCGTCCACCACCACCAGCCTCACCCTGCCCACTACTAAAACCACCTCCCTGTGACAGACAGTGCACAGCAGAGCCCACCTTCCCATACCTGTGTCTCAAGGTCACATCAATCACCAGTGTGTCCCACAGGACAGGGGCAGGAGTCAATGGGCCCAACACAAGACAATGATGGCCCTGGTGTCAGTAGGTGGGGGCACACTGCACCAGGGGGACAGGTATGGGGGCAAGGGCTAGTGGGAGGGCAATTGTGGGCCACGGAACAAGGCAGTTACAGGATACGACTGGCCAGGAAGGGGTCTACAGAGTCCTGGGAGCTTACCAGCAAACCCACAACAAGCTGGGCCAGATAGTGACCACCTTGTAGGACACCCAGAAGCTGCAGGGGTAATACCACCAGGAGGCCAGACAGCAGTGGCAGGCACTCATAGTGTCCATATTAGGGGAGTTCACGGAACTCAATAACATCCTGCTGACATTCACCCCCCAACAGCAGGCCCCATCCAGTAGTCAGTCAACTCCACTGCCCTCAACATCAGCAGGTGATACTGGAATGGAGGCCCAGCAGTAGGATCCACAGGCCACTAGCACCCCTGCCTCTGCAGCTGAGAAACCTCCCAGCAAAAGAGGTCGTCCATCCAAACATCCTGCAGGACCTTAGCCCACGACCAAGCCCCCCACCAGGAAGTGATTCCCCCTTCTGAACTGTTAACCTTTTGCACAACTGTGAAACCCTGTTGGCTGGTCAGCACAAAGGTCACACCTTTCTGAGGCAAATGGATGAAGGAACTGTGAACCAAACAGCTGTATCACCCACTTTAAACATCACCTAGAGCATTACCACACTCCTCAGGACTGTGATACTCAACACTTAATAAACACCAAATATCACAAGTCATGGTACATGTCTCTTCATTGTTTGTATTTGCAATTTTGTCACAGAACAACAAAAGAATGCACATGTCTACACAACAATAATGTCAAAGTCACATGTGTAGTGGGATAGTCCAGCAGGTGTGTAAGTACATCCATATTGTTGTTACATCCACTGTCAACTGTGCCAACTGGCAATTCAGCAAGCAAATTGCAAACATAGATGTCACCTGAAGAGTGGAAAATAAATGGAATGAGGCACAATGTTGCAAGCAATGTAATCCACAGCCATACATCAGTAGCAGTTGCACGCAAATGCAGGATGAGTGTCCCAGCAGCTATGATACACCATATGTAAGGGACTGCATAGACATTCACACATGTGTGGGAAAGGAAGGCTGTAACATAGGTCACATCCTCTGTTGTTCACCTCCCTGAGTAGTCTGGAACATGTTCTTGGCACACAGCAGCAGAGAATGCAGCATGACATGCCTACGCAGCAGGACAAGACTGATAAGTCCCCCTAACATATCTGCACACAGGCAGGCTGGGGACCCTAAACCTTTAGTACAACTGTATGCCTGTACCGCAATGGCGGCAGTATTTCACAAATGTGTTTAGCAGTTGTGTCGTGACTGCCATTTTGTGTGGGCCAGCTCACTTGACTCCTGGCATTCTGTCAGTACATACCTCCACTTTGTGTGCTGCTGTGTCCTGTCTCTTGGAGGAACGATGGCACCCACTTCTGGGGGAAGGGCCTCTGCTTTCTCACTGGAACTGGATAAACTGGTGGAGGGGGTCCTACCCCAGTATGGGTGGTTGTATGGTACTCTAGGGCAACAGGTCAGTACAGCGTCCTTTGTCAGACATGTTGGGTGGTGTATGACGATGTATGTGTGTGCACATTGACATGTCATGACTGATTAGGCATGTGGCATGCACACCATATGTGTGGCTTATTGGCAGTGTGCATGGCCAGTGTTTGTTGTGTGTCACCAAAGCTTACTGCTGTATTGGTTATAATTCACATCTTGTCCCCCCATTTCTCACTGTTTCCCATCCAGGTCAGCACCAAACAGAAGAAAGGGTCATGGCGAGCCATCGTCAAGGAAATGCGGACCCTGGGGGTCCATTGCCAGCGGAGCACCCACTGCAGGAAGCGGTGGGAGGACCTACGACGCTGGACCCAGAAGACCGCAGCGGCTCAGCTGGGGACGGCCTCCCCATGTGGGAGGGGTGCCCGTTGGACCCTGACCCCCCTAATGGCCCACATACTGGCAGTGGCATACCCTGAGTTAGATGGGTGCTTGAAGGCAGCACAGCAGCCACAAGGGGATAAGTGTTGACTAACAGGTGACTACTTCATGGTTGTGCACTGTCACCCTCCTTGGACTTGGGAATAATGTATTCAGATCTGATTTAGGGAATGGACAGTCCTGGTTGTCACACCCATCAAGTAGGAGTGTGTGATGGTCACTATGTTGAGGCATGTAGGATACGAAGTGGTGGTACTGTGACACACGTTCACCTGTAGGTTTAGGTCTTTCAAGTATGCTATCATGTCCCTGGCTGCATCCTCCATCTCTGCGTCTACAGTAGTATTACGAGGTGGTCATATTGGCATTGTATATGGGTATTGAAAGGCATCTTATGTGAAGATTAACATTGCTTCACTACCTACATCAATGGACCTCTGTACCACATGTACTCTACACATACCTGTCAGCTAGTTTGTGTCCTCAGTCCCTCTCTGCTAAGATTTTTGACATCAAGTAATGGATGACATCGGTTGGGGTATGTTCCTGGGCTGGATGTTACAATTAGTCATTTTGGCAGTTGGTAGGTATGTTGGTGTCTTCATTCAGGTGTTTTGGCTGCAGGGTTGAGATGGGTTTGGACCTAGGTAGCATGACTTTATTTGGGAATGATTGCTAAATGGGCTATTGTTTTGCAGGCATGGACTGTTATCTCCATTGTTTGTCTATGTAGAGGATTTGTGGGTTGTCAACAATTCCTCCCTTTCTGTTTCTCCCACCCTCCTTATCTCTCTCCTCCTCTGTCCATGTGTGCTTTATCATCATCTGGCAAAGGAGGAAGGGCACCAGCGAGTGGGAATGCATTAGCCCATTGGACCCAGGAGGCTGGCACCAGCAAAGCCGAGGGGACCAGTGAGATGGAGGGTGAGGGGAGCACCACGGGGAGTCTGGAGCTACCACTTCTCTGATTCTGATTCCTCCTCCGATGGCAGCTCCCTGGCAGTGGCAGACCCTTCTGGGACGACACCATCACCTTTGTTGTCCCCCACCACCCTTACCAGTACCGCCCTTCTTGTAGCCCCCCACCGAGTTGCCCGTACCTGCTCAACCAGGAGGGTGGCTTCTCCTTCGTCGCAGGCACCTCAGCTGTTGCCCCTTTCAGCCCTTCTGCCCTCAATGAGGAAAATATTGACCTCCTGCAAACCATCTCTGTGGGACAGACAATGATATTGAATGCCATCCAGGGACTGGCATCCCAGATGAAGCAGACCAATGCGTTCCTGGAAGGCAGTCACGGTGCCTTGTCTGGCCTCCAGAGATCGTTTCAGGCTCTGGCCTCCTCGTTGACGGCAGCCAGTGACCCTTCTTCCTCCATCCCCCCAGTCCACATCCCTCTCCCTACACCCGTCCAACGCACACCTACAGACCAGCATACACCCACTACAACAGACAGTCATAGGCATCACAAACATTCACACAGGCATGCACACGTACAAGACACATCTGCAGACACAACAATTGACACTTCCCCCACTCCTCCTCCCTTGCAGTCACATCTCAACTCACACCTGCCAGCACTGCATCATCACACACTGGTCCTACTACCATTCCTGTCATACCCTCAATCTCCACAACAGCAGATTCAAAGACACACACCCCAAACTTCACCTCCGCACTCACCACAACTACCGTCCCTGCCATCTGCATCATATCCACCTCACTTGCACACACTACCACAGCATTCACTCACATATCTCTCTCATTCCCTCTCCCTGCATCTCTGCACCCTCCTCCAAAAAAAGGATATGTACCCACTCACCCACCCAACATTCATCCACCACACACATACAGATGTTGCACACACCAGCATCCATGTACAGCACACAGACACGTCAGAAAAGCACTCCTTTACCTCCACTCCTAACCCTCAATCATTTGGCTTCCCCAGTGTACCTAAGAAAGTTTTCCTTGCCGCCCTTGACCTCTTCCCTACTCCTCTCCCACCGCATCTTCCCCGTAAACGCCCTGTACCCCTGCCCATCCCGCACCCTTCCACCTCCCATTCCTTGGGTACCCCTGTCTGGTGTTTCCCCTGCCCCTCCACCCAGCAAGGATCCAGCCCTCCCAGTGCCAAAGTCACCCCTCCTACGTTCAAACCTAAATGTGCCCCTTCTAATGGGGATGTTGTGAGGTGTGTGACTGCTTGCTTGTATGTTTGTATGGGGTGTTGTTTGCGTCTGTGTGAGTAGTGCTGTATGTGTGGATTTCCTTGTATGTTGGTTGTATGTGTTGTGTCACTTGTCTGAATGTGTGTTCACAGCTATTGATTGTGCGTCAATGCTACATGGAGTCTATGGGGTGTGTATGTGTGGTGTTGCAAAACGTGCCTGTCTATGCCTGTGTTGAGGTGTTTCTGGTCTAGTTGTCGTTGCGTGGTTCTAGGGTGTGTTGGTGGTGTAGGTGTGAATTGTGCTGTATGTTTGGCATATTTCTGCTTGGCTTTGTGTGTTTTGTGTATTTGGCACTGACGTATGTTGTGTGTGCCTGTATGTGACCTTCGCTGTGTGCAGTATGTGTGTTATGTGTGGGAGTGTATCACTGCCATTTCTTCCCCTCTGTGTTAGGTGTACTTACAGTTGTCATCTTCATCATTGTAGGTGGCCATGAAGATGTATGGCGGGGTACAATGCTGGAAAGACTAGCAGTTTGTTTGCCATGGCGGCCACGGAGTCATCCCTGTGTCTGGAGGAGGGTGTTTCCTTTTATAGTTTCTGTTTCCGCCAGGTTTTTCGTGGCGGCAATGCTGCAGAGTGTTTACTCAGAATATGGAGGGCGGGACAATAGCTTCTGCATGCATGTAGTCAGCTACTGCTGCCGAATGCTGCTCGTTGGCGGTGTCGGTGCTGGTGGTGGGTTGTCTGTGTTGCACTGGGTTCACCGCCTTACTCGTTATATGGCTGTCTGCAACGCCACCCTGGCGGTGGTCAAAAGACCACTGCCGGCGTGGCGGTTCAGTTACTGCCAAACTTAGAATTACCACCTTAGTGTACCTTAGCAACACATGATGCCTGTGCAAAACATCATGTGTGCACCGGGTGTGTTACTCCATTGGGCTAAAGCTGAAATGTTGCAGAGGTATAGAAGAGGTGCCAGTGAATATATTTCATCTGGTACTTTTGACGCCTACACAGAGCAAGAATAAAAAAGGGGCACATCATTGTTTTACATGTGTGCTTATGTACTGTGCAGGATTTGTACCATACATTTGGCATTTACCCTACACAGTCCAACAATGGCATCCATCATGTTGATACTGTTGCACCTACAATGTGCCATGGTGTGCCATATATTGACTACGGCACATACATGTTGGGTGTAGGGAGGTGCTATGGTGCCCAAGTGAGGTAATACTGCTTCAGATGCTGTCCAACTTTTCTGACACGTGGCCCTTATGCCTTCACTTTAGACCTGCAGAAGAGCAATGTAGTAGACATGTGTTCCTATTTTGTGTGGTTTGTGCCATGTAACAAGTATGGGCAAGTATGGGCACACAAGGGCCCTGTGTGTTGCATGTGAATCCCACCTCCTTGCTCTAGGAATACCTCCCTTTCACAAAGTGTTGTTGTTGACAATTGCTGGCTGGCATAGGTATGCTCATGAGATTCATATGCCCAGTGTGGAACAGTTATATGGGATGTATTGTGATGTATGCATGATTTATCAGACAGCTTTGGGACAGGACAGGGCATGCTGTGCTTTTCATTCATGTGGATTTCTGGCTTTTCCCTGTACATTGTCAATAGTAAATCTGGCATAGTCCTTTGTTGGTACCTTTGCATCATGGTATGGAAATGTTAGATGTCCTGGTCTGTTTGTTGGTGTGCTGTGAGGTGGTCATTCCTGCACATGATCTTTCATTGATGGTGATATTGTATTTCATTATGTCCTGCACTATGCAGCACAAAAGGGAAAGCTGTACACAATGAGTATACCTATCATATTTAGGTGATATGTAGATGGTAATGGGACCACTAGGGCGGCAATAGATATCCGTGCTGCCTGAGACTTCTACAGCATGGTTAATGTGGGGCAGTGTCAATATGTGTGTTGTTTGACGTTGGAATGCCCAATGCAAATCACACAGTAGAGTGATTCCTTGGTAAGTGTTTTGTGTATGTCGGATCTGTGTTTTGTTGTGATCCTGTGGACACATGTATTTGTTTGAGTCCAGCTTTTGTATTCATAGAGGACATTGCTCCACCTGTCTTCCCAGTGATGTGTCAGTCAGGAGGTGCCAGGGACTTGTAGATATGGACATATGTGAAGGTGTAGTGTGACATGTGGCTTATGTGTTGTGGTCTGTACCGTTGTGTTTCCCTGTCCATTTATGTTTGATGTTATGTTTGTATTGTTTAAACTACAAGTTTGTTGTGTTGTGTTTGTCATGATTTGTATGGTATCTTAGCTACAAGCAGACCACTGCCTTATTAGCCATCCTAGAATTGTTGGTTTGTAGTGGAGTGTCTGAAGATGTAAGCAGCATGGACGCTTCTGGGATGTTTGAAATGATTCCACAGTGGTTCACAATGACCTGCACATTGATGGGGTGGGTATGTTTGTGGTTCCTGTAGATGTGTTTGGTTGTTGGACATGAGTTCAGTTCTTAGCACCCAGCGCATGTGGGAAGCCAGCAATCTGATAGAAACCTTGTTCATGCTACCGTTCCTGGGAGTTGGGGAAGCAGATGCAGTGGGGTATGAGTCTGATGATGGCATCCAGAATCTTTGTAAGGAAGGCAGAGAGGGATGGTTGTGCGATCCCACCCACTTGTGCGGCACTTATCTGGAATGAACCTGATGCCAGCAAGTGGAGGACAGCCAGGGGTTTTGTCATGGGTTGAATTGCTGTGTTACTCTGTACTCTTGCAGTGATGTCTGGAGATATGTGTTGGAGATACCATACAATGGACTCCCTCCTCAGACGGTGGAGTCTGATCACCTGTTCATCCCTGAGGGCCAGGTTGCTTTCATGTTGTCTCATTTTAACACCCAGTCTGACCAGGGAATAATAAAAATGTGATGCTAATCAGACTTAGGGGCAGATTTAACAGCCCATAGTGACACCGGAATGTCACTTTTTGTGACGCTCTGGTGGCGCTAACCACTGCTCCATATTCACAAGGAGGTGTAACACCACTTTTTATTGCGTTCCGCCTCCTTGTAAATATGAGCCCCTCCAATGCAGTTTTCTTTGTCAGAGGTGTGTGCAATGGGTGCTGCACTGGGCGCTCCATCGCAACACCCATTGCTTTTGATGCTGCCTTAGATTTAAGAGTTGTAAACCTGAGGCAGCACCAAAACCTAACGTTAGCATGGCAAAACGAGGAGGAATGCTTTTGTGTTTTCTATGTGTACTGCAGCAAAATGCCATGGATGATTGTTTATATGCAGAAAGGTGACCCTTCCTGCACATAATCAATCTATCCCCTCAACGCAAAAACCCTTACACTATGGTGCAAGGATGCCAGCGTTGGCGCAGGAAGCCTAATTTAGCACCGGCGCAGGGGGAAAGGAAGGGCTGCATCGTATTCCTGTAAATACACCGCATCCCTGCAGTGCAAAAGTGGTGCAGTGCGCGTTGCAATTATTTGTGCATCGCAGTGATGTGACAAAATATTGTAATTTGCACCGTTATTTTGATGCGTGGACCCGCCTTGTGTCAATGAGATGCAAGTAGTTGTTCTCATCCCCAAAAATGATGCTATCTGCATAGCACCATATTCATCCCCCCATGCTAAAATGATGGACGGGTCAGAGGCGGACCTGAATAATGGTGTAATGGTATAATGGCTTTACGCCATTATTTAACACCTGGGTCAGACCAGGCGTTAGGGGACCTGTGGACCCATTTCCATGGTCAAACACCATGGAATTGGACCACAGGTGCCAAGTGGAAGCCCCAAGAACACCCCCATCCACACCAGAGGGGCACCAGAGGATGGAGGATCCCATCCCAGGTAAGTAGGGTAAGTATGGGTAAGTATTTTTGCTATTTGTTTGGGGTGTTGGCCATGACTTCTGTCTTTTCTCAGACATGAGTAATATTTTAGGATGTTGTGCACCTAGAATTGATGCAAGGCTGGTTAGCAGCATTTTTTTTGCCGCTAACCTGCCTAACATCATTTTTTGATGCACAACCTCCTATTCCCATACCGCCACCCCCACCTGGCTTGTGCCAGTCCAAAAAGTTTAAGTATGCCCCTTAAATTTTTTTAATAAATGGGTTGCTCCAGACATTAATTTATTATTTCCTTTTTTTTTTTGTGTGTGTGTCCTGCAGCCCACCCACATCATTAGGTATTGTTGGGCGTTCACGGGGGCATAATTTTGGCAACAGCACCCCTGCAGGCTCCCTCCATGCAGCCCCTGTACTGCCAGCACTATGTTATTTTATTTTATTTTTTGTTACATAAACTGGGGTGACCAACTGCCCACCTGGGGCACTCCACAGTATTTTCATATTGAGATATGTGGGTGTGACCCCTGTGGCACATGGGGGCTTCCCTTGTGGGAGGTGGGTAGAGCTGACTAATATTCAAGTTTTTGGTGGGTGATGTGCTGCCCACCTGAGGCACTCACGTGAAAGCTTTCATTGGAGGCTGCAGGGGATTCGTCAATGTCCTCGTGGCCTCTTCTGGCTCACTGGCCAGCATCATACTGGATGCTGGTTTGATCCATCTCAATTACTGTGCTCCCGCCCAGTTGAGAGCAACATTTTTCACTGGCCCTACCGGGGCAGGATCATAATTGTGTTTCCTGCCTGGGAGAGTGCAGGCAGGGCATGGCCACATTCCCCCAAACTAAAAATTACAGTGTCCTAGGAGATGGGGTCAGCAGGACACTGCAACTTGTTGGGCCCTTAGGAATGCAGTTTCTGGGGCTCATATCGGCTCAGGTAGGGGGTCCTGATGCCCCTGACTTGTAAAAATATGGCCCTGGACAATAGGGTTCCCAGGGCCTTATTGAGGGATGGGAGGATTGTCACGTACCCCTTCCTCTACATTTTGTGACAGCATTCAGGGGATGGGATCCCCAGTGCCTTATCAAGGCTGAGGGAGTCTGGACTTGACCCCCTCTGTATTTTGAAATGGTCCCAGTGATGAGATCCCAGGGCCTCAATAGATGCTTAAAGTGTAGAGCCATAAACCTCCCTCCCTAATTATGAAAAAGAGCCTAGGGATGGGGTCCTGGTGCCTCACAGAGGCTCAGGAAGAGGGATGCACATGCTACCCCCACCCATAAGAAACCTATTTTGCCACCCCCTCAGTCGCTTGTAAATTTTACTTGAGATTTGGGGTAAAATCTCAAACAAAAAATTTCAATTTTGGCTTCAGTTCCCCCACCTGGCCTAGGGTGGCAGGTTATCCTTACTGTCCTGTATGTATGTTTTTTGCCTTAACTTCAGGAGACCCCAGTCCTAAAATGGCTAGTGCCACATCTTTGTTGATGTGAAGAAAACCAATTAGATCTGCAGGCCTGAAGATCCTGCACAGCTTTAATTTCTCAAAAACTACTAAACAGATTTACGCCAAATCATAATAAAGCACACTTTCTGGACCAATATCTAAATAGTTGTATATATATGCATTTTGGGACCCCCCTTTTTCTTGGTCCATGCATGACAGATCACCCAAAAACTTTCCAGGAAGATTTGTCAAATGGCAGCAAAGTTATAAGCAAATCAAATATATATATATATATATATATATATATATATATATATATATATATATACAGTATATATATATATATATATATATATATATATTCATTTGCACACACACATATTGCGACTAGGTAGTGATAGTTAGGAGCATGTTTCTGTAGAAAAAGCATTTTATGACTTACTATATCTTTGACATCGTTTGACGAATCTTAACGAAATTTTCAAAAAAAGTGTCCCAGTGATTCGTGTTGCAAGTGGAAAGTCTGGGGGTGATCCGTCAATTGGGAGCATAGGAAAAAAGGGGGGGTACAAAAAGTTGCATTTCCCATGTTAATTCCCATATACATTCGAAGAAGGCTACAGCCCAAACCACTGGACAGAACCCCACCACATTTGGCAGAAAGCCAGCTTTAGGTACACAGATGATGCTCTTGCCTATTTTGTGTAAATCTGTAGTTTTTGAGATATTAGAGGGAATCCAAATTTGTATATCTCTGGGTACAATGACTTTGCAGATAATGATAAGCTTGTGCAGGGAAATACACAGCTCTGATTGGCAGCCAACACTTCAAACCAGGAAGAGTTTGGCAGCCATTTTGGAACTCCTCTTCAGACGAGTTCTACTAAAAAATATAACAAAAATGGAAAGGGGCCAGGGAGGAAACACCCTGACCCCTTAGCTCTGGTGGTTTTCGCTGCAATTCGTAGCGGATCTTAAAATCAAGGGAAAGATAAAAAAAAAAAAAAAAAGCATAGGCTCCTGTGCTTCTTTCCTAACAAGACACTGGGCGGGCTAGGCCCCTGGGGAATTGATTTAGATATGCATGCATTTCCCAGGTCATTATTTACATCGTGTGCAGGGGCTGTGCAGCCCCCCTGCCGCCCCGGGGACTACCACCTCCCTGGGGAAGATTTTAAAAAAAGCAGGTCATGGGTCTGTTTAACTCATGCCCTTGCCATGCATTGCTAATTACTCCAGATAATCAGTACTCATGACAACTTCTATAACGTCATTAGGATTTTTTTTTTCCTTAGACAAAACGTATTTTCTTTTGTTAATAACTTTGCAGCTTCTTGACAAATCTTTTTGAAATTTCAAAACTTTTACTTTGGTCAGTTCAGCTGCTTTCTAGAAAGTTTCAGGGTGATCTGTTAAGCGGGGAACAAGAAAAAGTGGGGGTTCCCAAAACACTTTTCCCCCTTTGTATGTCTATGCGATTTCCCAAAATTTTAATACAACTACAGCTCAAACCGCTGAATGGAATTATACCAAATTTGGCAGAAACGTACATCTTGGTCCTGAAAGCATGCTTTTTGTGCCTTGGTGTATATTCATTGAGTAGTTTCTGAGATATTAGCGTTTATAGATACATATGGCCGCAGATTTGGATTTGCGGATCCGTGGATTCATGGGAAAAGCAAGGCCCTGATTGGCTGGCCGCAACCTGAGAGAAAAGTGGCGGCTACCATTTTCGTTTGCCGCATCAGCTGGGGGGGTGAGAAATGATCAGAGAAAAAACCCATAAAAGATCAGGACACAGGTATCGTGACCCCAAAGGACATATAGAGGGGTCCCTTGGCCATGTGCAGCTGTGGTTGGATTAATTTACACTGAAAATTGCTTTGTATTAAACAACATTTTAGAAATTCACTGAAACAAAATCAATGGTTATAGGGATGTTATACTTAGGAAATAGCATTTAAAAACTCATAGAAATTAACTTTGCAATTAGGCTCACATTCTAAAGAAACAAAACCATAAAAAGTCACCTGTTATAGTTAGAATAAGGTCAAGTAAATATAACTCATGTCCTAGGGTAACTATAACTTGCGCCTTGCCATGCACAGTTATATGGTTATAATTTCATTGCAGATGTGACAGTGACATTATCAGTGATGTTATCAAAGATGACATGAGTGCTGCAGTTTGTGGGGTAATTAGCAGTGCATGGCAAGGGTGTGAGTTATAGTTACCTTAGGGCATGAGAAATAGTTGCTTGAGATAATTCTAACTATAACAGATGAATTTCTATGGTTTTGTACGGTTAACATGTGAGCCTAACTATAACATTTTTTTAAATGAGTATATACATATATATATATAAATATATGTGTGTGTGGGGGGGTGGTGCATATTCAAAAGACCTTGGGTTACTTAGAAACAACTGTTAGACCTGGCATTCTTGGTGTGACTTCCCCTTTATTTTTGCCTCTGCTTCCTGTATTTTTCACTGTGTACTAGACTTTTTTTTTGCTGCTTTTGATAAACTCAGCACTTTACCACTGCTGACCAGTGCTTAAGTGAAGTGCTTCCGTTGCAAATTGTGATTGTGATTGGTTATACCTGATTGGCATATTTGATTTACTAGTAAGTCCACAGTAAAGTGCATTAGAGGTGCCCAGGACCTGTAAATCAAATGCTACTAGGGAGCCTTCAGCACTGATTGTGTCACCCACATGCATAGCCCTGTAATCATGCCTCAGACCGACCACTGCAGTGTCTGTGTGTGCAGTTTTGCGCTGCCAATTCGACCTGGCAAGTGTACCCGCTTGGCAGGCCCAAACCTTCAGTTTTACTACATGTAAGTCACCCCTAAGGTAGACCTTAGGTAGCTCCATGGGCAGGGTGCAATATTTAAAAGGTAGGGCTTGTACTGGTGTGTTTTACATGTCCTGAAATACTGCCAAATCAAACTTCCACCATTGGAAGGCCTATCTCTCCGATAGAATAACATGGGGACTACCTTTATATATCATAAAATTTTAGTTTCCGATTTGGAGCAGATATAGGTTGGGTGGTTGGGTTCTCCGAAATCAAAATTTAGAAAAACATATTTTGATAGTTTCTTTTAGATCTTCTGTTTAAAAAATGCCACTTTTAGAAAGTGGGCATTTTCTTGCTTAACCATTCTTTGCCTCTGCCTGCATGTGGAATCCACATCTGGGTCAGACTGACAGGCTGTTTGTGAATTCTCTCTAGACAGTGACACATAGGGAGCTGAAGAGTATCCTGCATATCCTGATGAATGTCCTGGGCTAGTGAGGGAGGGGGGAGCTGACACTTCCACCTGAAAGGGATGTGTCTGTCCTCACACAATGTAGTCCCCAAACCCCTGGTGTATGTCTGGAGCCAGGCCTGGGCAAGGCAGGATCTTGTGAACAACAGAAACTTTCCTTTGAGGTTTGCCTAATTCAAAGTCAGAAATTAGTAAAAGTAGTGGACCCAAAACCCCAGACTTTTGGAATACTTTTAAATCAAGAGGAACCTCTGCCAAGAAGAAGTGGTGAAGAGCTGGAGGAGAAGTACTGCCCCTTTGCTGTGTGTGCTTTTCTGGGTTGGCCTGAAGTTGCTGCTTCTGCCTTAAAGAGGACAAAGGCTGGACTTTGCTGTGTATCCTGCTTGTGAAGATTATCCAAGGGTTTGGACTGGGCTTGTCCCCTGTTTTGAAGTCTCAGGGCCATCAAAGACTTAATTTGCTTCCACGTGGGCTCTCTTGCTGAGACCCCTACCCTGCCAAGTGTTGCCACATCCAGTCCCTGGCCCTTGAAAGGAGAAACTGGTGAACCCAAGGAGAAAATCCACACACCGGAACCGGGTGGCAGAAAAATCAATGCAGCACCTGCATCATGGCTGAAAAATCGACACATTGGCAGTAATATTGACGCATCGCCTGCAGAGCGTGGGTTTATCATTGCCGTGCGTCGGGATTTTCCAATCATTGTCCCTGGGTGCCAAAACCTGCAACATCACTGCACCAACCTGGAGCTTTTGGTCTGGAAATTGATGCATTTCTTCCCTGCAAGGAAAGAATTGACAAATTGCTTGCCCGGCAGAGAAGGAATCGACGCAGTGCCTCACCTGTGAGTAAGGAATCAATGCATTGACTGCTTTTACGACGCACGCTCGCCAGTGCTCCTTTACTTTTGACAGCCACCAGGTACAGAACGTGCAGTGGAGCCCTTAATGTAGGCCACCATGGAAGGAGGTGTGAGAGGGTGTGTGGCTTAAGCACTTTGCAGAGGTTTCTTTCAAAAACAAGTGGGCAACCAAAGGGACAAACCAAGGTTGCACTGTGCCATAAAATCTACTTGCACCACAAAGTTAAGCTACAAGAAAGGTGAGCAATTTAAATGCAGAAAACAAACGTTAAAAGAAGGAAACGCCTTTAAATATGGCACCCACAGCCAAGTTAGGGAGGCAGATACCTCCAAAATTATGGCAGCCAGGCTTCCTACAAGGAAAGTAAGTGGGTTAACTTACTGCCAAAAACACGGTCAACGCACAGTGGAGCCCTTGAAGTAGGCTGCCATCCAAAGGAGTGTGAGAGGGGGCATGGCTTAAGCACTTTTGCAGCATGTTCATCCAAAAATGAGTGGGCAATCAAAGGCACAGACCAGGATCCAGCAACCCAGGAGTTCAGCGGCAGGCTACCCTGTGCCTTGAACTCTACTGGTAAAACAACATAATGCTAAAAGAAAGGTGAACAATTTAAACACAAAAAATAAAATATAAAGGAGTTCAAATATGGCACCCACAGCCAGGGTACGGAGCCAGGCACCTCCAAAAATATGGCAGCTAAGCTGCCCCCAAGGAAATTGGGTGGGATAACCTACTGCCGCAGACACAAAAGGGCTGGTATTGACCTACTATTATATGACAATGGGTAACTGCTCCATGGGGCAAAGCTTTTAAGGTGATGAGACCACCTACTTGTTCAATGTTTACTGTGAATGCATAACTTCAGCAATGCAGTTGTAGTTGAGATCCTGATTTTCCTGTGGGCAACTGTTGACAGTTCAGTTGGCATGTATGCATATGGTATGGTACATGTATGGGCCACTTAGGTGGAGTTTTCTGCTGTAGCCTACTTGCCACCATGGTAATGCTTGCTAATCAGAGCTGTTGAAATGTGATTACCCTATTTATCTTTGTATTTGCAGCCTCAGCTCAGGGAAGTGAAGAAGACAGGGCGCAGCTGACAGGGCAAGCATCTGGCCATGGGACCTCGGGTCAAGTCACCACTGACACACAGGGACCCAGTAGCCTGGAGGGTGAGGGGAGTTCTACATCCTCTTTATCATAGGATTCTTCCTCCAGTGGACACTCCCTAGTGGTGGCAGACCCATCAGGATGTACCCCTGTGCCACCTTTGTCCCCAGAAATCAGTTCTATCACCGCCCTCCCTGTTGTTCCCCACCCAGTTGGCCATGCCCCTCACCCAAGAGTGTGGGTGTCTCCGTTGTCACATGCATCTCTGCCCCAGCCCCTGTTTACCTTGCTGCCCTCTGTGGGGAGGCTATTGACCTCCTGAGGAGTATACCTATGGGTCAGACAGCCATTGTTAATGTCATCTCGGGGCTGGCAAGCCAACTGCAGCACACAAATAAATTCCTGGAAGGCATTCATGGTGCAATGTCTGGCCTATAGGGGTATTTTCAGGCTCTGGCCCCCACATTGATACCAGCCAGGCACCCCACCTTCCTTCCCCCCTCAACCTTCCTCTTCCCAATCCATAGCTCCCCTTCCCCTACCTACCCCAAGCACACTAACCGATCCACACGCACCCACCTCAACACACAACAGCACCACACATAAACACAAACACCACAAAACACACTGCCACACAAGCACTCAGTGGACACCCACACACACAACATTAGTCCCCACTTCCCCAAACACCTCCATTACCCCCACTGTATCACAAATTATATCAAGCATACCCACAGGTACCACCACAACTGTCAGTGACATACCTACCACACCCACCATACATGCAGACACTACCCCAACGGACACACATACATCCACCACATCTACCATACCCACAGAGACCACCCCAGCAGATACACACGTCCACCGCTACCAGCATACCCACAGACACCACCCCAACAGACACATACGCATCCACCACTCCCACATCACCTAGCACCTCTACCTCCTAGCTCCCCAAGACAAGCAAACACCCACATTTACACACACAACCGACACCACCCAAACACAAGTATATCTCTCACACCCACACACTCAAGACATCCACACTGACACAGCAGACAACCACTCCCTTGACCTCCAAAACTCTACCCCCTTTTGATGATTTCCCTGTGTTCCTAAATCAGATTTTTTGTTTGTGCTTGTCCTTTTCCCTGTTCCCTCCACCCCTGTCCCAAACACAAGAGGCTGTTACCCACATCCCAACCGATCCCTTCCACTTCCAAGTCCTACCTTGTCATACCTCCCTCCCTACAAGCACCCATACCCTCTCCCCCAAGAAGAAACCCAGCCCTCCTAAGAAGAAGTCTACCCCTCCCAAACCTAAACCCACCCATCCAAATTTGGATCCACCCCAAGGACGATCCCTGAGGTATCTGCCTTCTACTTGATGCCCCTTCCTGGATGCTCACTGGCAGTAAAGGAGTCAAGTGAGAACACAATGATATGCCTGGACAATACACCCAAACAGTTGTTTTTTGAGTATACAGTTGTCCTGCAATTCCAATGTACCTTTATGTTGTTCCTGGGAAATGTGTGTTGTCTGCTTACAGTTGTGTGTGCTGCAGCCTGCTTGCTGACCTATTGGCTGATGTTTGCAGTATCTGACTTGGTAGGCAGTGCTGGTGTATGGATATATGGGTAAAAATGCAATTGTGGTGCCATAGCATTGAGTTCTGTTTGGTATGCTTAGTATTTCATCTTGGGTTGTCCAATGTCAGCATGTATTGTATTAGACTTGTCCCCCTGATATGGATTATGGATTCATCAATTGTGTGGCAGCTTGAGTTTTGGTTTGCAGACATTGAGTGTATTTAATTGTGCTAACTTTGTTTGAATTTGAATGTGTATGTGTTCATTTAGGTGAATGTACCTTCCAGCTACTTCATGTAGATGTGTATCCCATGCAGTTGTAGTTGTTTGTGCTTTCTTGAATTGCACCTACACATTGTGCAGGTAGGTATGCCATTTGGCTCTAGTATTGTTTGTTCCCGAGATACATGTAGGGCCAGTTCCTGTGCAAATGATGTTTAAGGGTCAGGTGCAAAATGATATGTGTCCCAGTGCAGCTTCCTTCCCTGGGTGCTCCTGCTGCCCCATCTCTATTGTGCAGGTATTGTTTGCATAGTGAGCATTGTATAGGTGTCTCTTTGTCTATTGTGCAACCAATTGTCCTCCCAATGTGTTGCAATTTGGGTGATATGCGTGTGCCCATTGCAGGACTGTTTAATGGGAATGGTGAGTTGTATTTGTAGATGTGATGTTGCTGTATTGTTGGTGTTGTGTGAGACAATGCTGTGTACACTTCACTGTCCTTGTGTCTGAGATGAGTAGGTGTGTTTTTGTGTAGTGTTGCGGTGCAGTGTGAGTGAGTGACATGCCCAAAGGGGGCATTTTGTGACTGTGAATGAATCCTTTCTTGTGTACAATACTGAGCTGAGACACAATGACAAGTGTACTTGGTGCCCGTAGCGTGAACCCATATATTGTGGCTACGGCATGACGATCTATTGGTGAGCGCAATTACAAAGGTACGTGTGTGTACTTATGGTCAGTTGCGTCCATGGTGACGTGGATTTTCTGCAACTTCGATGATCATCAGCAGTGGCAAGGCTAGCATAATCGGCTCCATGGTGGCACTGAACGTGTAAGGCTGTCTGCAGGTGAGTGTCTCCATTTCTACTCTCTGTTTGTTTCTGCTGAGACGTGGTGGTTGGACCACAACGGTCACATTAAGTGCAACCTCATAATGTGTCCAGATGAAACACTGTCTCCAATAGCCTGTTTGTGCAGCCTTGTGACTGTGGTGGCCTGTGCTGAATGGCAGTGCCAGTGGGACCGTGATGTTCTTTGCTTCATAGGCCCGCATGCCTCATAAAATGGACGTTCAGCGGTCTGACCACCAACCTGAATATGGTCGGACCACCAACGCCAACGTGGCGTCCTCAGACCGCAAAACTTGTAATGAGGCCCTATGTTTAGAAGGAGTAGCAAGAGACTTCATTTTAGTCTGGAATCTCTTCTCTTACCTACTGCAGTTCTCAATCCTCATGCAGTTATTATGCAAACCACAAAAACCTAGTACTCTACAGCTCTAATGTATTTCCTAGAGGTTCCATGTGCATTCAGCTCCAATTTCTTTTTCAGGATGTAAGGAGGGAAACCAAAGATGTCTGTAGATGAAATAATTTGCAGCTGCCAGACACCCAACTCCAAACCATGCTAACTTTGTACAATACACACTTTCCCACATTGAATTGTATGCTGTTTCATTATGACTTTTCAAAGGGATATTGTTGGAAGTATAAGTTAGTTACCTCAGGTTTACTAAGGATTTTTGTTTTTGACCTACTCCATTCATCATGTTCACCACAAGATGTTAAAGCTCTACAACATATCAGACAGCAAATATCTTTATATAGTTTTTTGGCTTACTCAAACCTAATTTTCCGAATTTTCATAAGCTATAAATGTACTAATCAACACAGCATCGCAGCTCAACTCGGACGGGCTGTAGCAGGCTGTGGTGAGCCATAGGGGGGCTACACTTTTTGGATTTAGACCCCTGCTCCCTCTGATCCCCGGTCCTGGCCCCCCAGACCCTGGATTTGATTTCTTGTCTCCTGGCCCTGACTCTGGATCCTGACTTCAGATCCCAGGCCCCCGATATTGCCGCGGAGGGCCCCCAGAGGGGTGGTTGGTGCATTAGTTTTGTTTTTGGCATAGCTGCAGTGTCAGGACACAAGCCCTGACCCGCGGGGGTGTTTCCTGGCCTGCAGAGCACACTCATCAGGCGCTGGGTGAACCTTCCGGACCATAGCAGCGTGACAAGCCTAAGTTGTTGGAAGCCTCAACCTTGGCCTAAGGCAGGTGGCAACACAAGTGGGGCCAAGTGGGGGTGCAGGTGGACAGAAGCTTAGGCAGCAGGCAACTAGTCTTTGGCAGAGGCGGCTGGCATTAGGCCAGTGCTTGTCAGGACTGTGCTGCTCTGCATCGTCTTGCCCCCCCACCTCAATTCTAGCCTCTTCCAGCTCATCTCATCTCTAAGCTTTTTTTCATCTACAAACTCTTTAAAGTCTTTACACGTTTTGGACACAGTGTTTTGACAGTTCTGAATAAGAGCCGAATAATGCTATAGTAAGGAATCTACTCACACCAACTTTTACTCCTTTCCATCTAAAATGTCCTTAATTTGACGGACAGAGTGCCGGAACTGTTTGCGCTATGAGGTCTGGCAAGGTAAGAAAAGAGCATCCCATTTGTCAAAACTCAAGAAATGCCACAGAGGTGACGCTGTGTGCAATGTTACCTCTCACCTGTCACTGGCTCCTGATGAGAGGGCCTACCCTTTTCCCCTTAACTCTACTACAGTGGTACCTCCTTCAATGGTTTCAAAAGTCACCAAATCGTTTAACTCCATAGTTTTGAACTCTCCCCATCTTGCCGCCAATCTGCCTCATGTAAGTTCTTTGAAGCTTCGTGAGCCCTCCCTTCTGGCCTATTTTAAAAAGAAACCTAAGGAGGAATTTAAGGTAAATGGTGGAGATACCCAGCCCTCTAAGGGTCTGGGCAAACCATTGGCGTCTGTAGTTATGGAGGCTTCACCAACAGCTCTTGGAACCTTGACAACAACTGCGTAAATTCATTGAACTATGTAGGAGGCTGGCCTGGCTTATAGTGGGTACTTTGTGGCACTTACACCTTGTGCCAGGTCCAGTTATCCTTTATTAGTAGATTAGTAGTGTTCTAGCAGCTTAGGCTGATAGAGGTAGCTACAGCAGAGCAGCTTAGGCTGAACTAGGAGACATGCAAAGCTCCTACTATACCACTTATATCATATAGCACTATATCATAAGAAAACACAATACTCAGAGTTACCAAAAAAAAAGGTACTTTATTTTAGTGACAATATGCCAAAAGTATCTCAGAGGATATACTCCCTTAGGAGGTAAGTAAAATACACAAAATATACACACAAACCAAAATCAGGTAAGTAAAACACTTAGAAAAGTAGTGCAAACACTGTAGAACACAATAGAATGCAATAGGAGAAAATAGGTCTGGGGCAACACAAACCATATACTCCAAAAGTGGATTGTGAACCACAAATGGACCCCAGGCCTAGTGTAGTGTGAAGAGGGTCATTGGGAGTGTAAGAAAACACTACAGGTGTCCAAGATACCCCACCCCAAGACCCTTAAAAGTAGGAATAAAGTTACCCTACTATCCCAGAAAGACAGTAAAGTCAAGATAGGGGATTCTGCAAGGACAACAACTGACTGCACAGCACTGAAGATGGATTCCTGGACCTGAGAACCTGCAAAGGAAAGGGACCAAGTCCAAGAGTCACGCATGTGTCCAGGGGGGGCAGGAGCCCATTACACCCCGGATGAAGGTGCAAAAGGGCTTCCTCCGGGTGGAAGAAGCCAAAGATTCTGCAACAACGGAAGATGCCAGGAACTTCACCTTTGGTCAGGTGATGTCCCACGGTGTGCTGGAGGATGCAGAGTTGTTTCCATGCAGAAAGACTGCAAAAAAGTCTTGCTAGCTGCAAGAGTCACAGTTGAAGATTTTGGGTGCTGCCAGGGCCCAGGAAGGACCAGGTGGTCGCTCCTTGGAGGAGGAGACAGAGGGGGCGTTCGGCAATAGAGGGAGTCCATGCAGAATCAGGCAGCACCCACAAAAGTACCTGAACAGGCGTTCAAGACATCTGAGCACGGCAGTCATCTCAGCACAACAAAAGAGGGTCCCACGAAGTCGGAGGTCAACTCAGCAAGCTGGGCAATGCAGGACGGAGTGCTGGGGACCTGGGCTGTGCTGTGCATGAAGGAATCCTTGCAAAAGTGCACAAAACCCCTAGCAGCTGCAGATCACACAGTCCACAGGATTACTGTCTGGCGTGGGGAGGCAAGGACAGACCTCCACCAAATTTGGACAGAAGGACCATTGGACTGTTAGGGTCACTTGGATCCAGCTCCTGTGTTCCAGGGACCACGCTCATCAAGATGATAGGGGACCCAGAAGACTGGTGATGCAGGAGTTTGGTGCCTGCGTTAGCAGGGGGAAGATTCCTGTGACCCACGGGAGATTTCTTCTTGGCTTCCAGTGCAGGGTGAAGGCAGACAGCCCTCAGAGCATGCACCACCAGGAAACAGTCTTGAAAGCTGGCAGGATGAGGAGCTACAATGTTGCTGGTAGTCTTCTTGCTACTTTGTTGTGGTTTTGCAGGCGTCCTGGAGCAGTCAGCGGTCGATCCTTGGCAGAAGTCGAAGAGAGAAGTGCAGATGAACTCTGGTGAGCTCTTGCATTCATTATCTTAAGAGAAACCCACAGGAGAGACGCTAAATAGCCCTCAGAGGAGGATGGGCTACCTTACCAGGTAATAGCCTATCAGGAGGGTTCTCTGACGTCACCTGCTGGCACTGGGCACTCAGAGGTCTCCATTGTGCCCTCACACCTCTGCATTCAAGATGGCAGAAGTCTGGAACACACTGCAGGAGCTCTGGGCACCACCTCTGGGGTGGTGATGGACAAAGAAGTGGTCACTCCCCTTTCCTTTGTCCAATTCCTTGCTAGTGCAGGGGCTGGGGGCTCCCTGAACCGGTATAGACTGGCTTATGCATGGAGTGCACCATCTGTGCCCTTCAAAGCATTTCCAGAGGCTGGGGGAGGCTACTCCTCCCCAGCCCTTAACACCTATTGCCAAAGGGAGAGGGTGTAACACCCTCTCTCAGAGGAAATCCTTTTTCTGCCTTTCTGGGACTGGGCCGCTCAGACCCCAGGAGGGCAGAAACCTGTCTGAGGATTGGCAGCAGTGGTAGCTGCAGAGAAAACCCCAGAGAGCTAGTTTGGCAGTACCCGGGGTCCATGCTGTAGCCCCGGGGATGCATGGGATTGGCACCCCAATACCAGATTTGGCCTGGGGGGACAATTCCATGATCTTAGACATGTTACATGGCCATGTGCGGAGTTACCACTGTGAAGCTACACATAGGTATTGACCTAAATGTAGTTCACGTGTGTAATGGTGTCCCCACACTCACAAAGTCCGGGGAAATTGCCCTGAACAATGTGTAGGCACCTTGGCTAGTGCCAGGGTGCCCTCACACTTAGTAACTTTGCACCTAACCTTCACCAAGTGAGGGTTAGACATATAGGTGACTTATAAGTTACTTAAGTGCAGTGTAAAATGGCTGTGAAATAACGTGGACGTTATTTCACTCAGGCTGCAGTGGCAGTCCTGTGTAAGAATTGTCTGAGCTCCCTATGGGTAGAAAAAGAAATGCTGCAGCCCATAGGGATCTCCTGGAACCCCAATACCCTGGGTACCTAAGTACCATATACCAGGGAATTATAAGGGTGTTCCAGTGTGCCAATCAGAATTGGTGAAAATGGTCACTAGCCTGCAGTGACAATTTTAAAAGCAGAGAGAGC
This sequence comes from Pleurodeles waltl, assembly GCF_031143425.1. NCBI lineage: Eukaryota > Metazoa > Chordata > Amphibia > Caudata > Salamandridae > Pleurodeles > Pleurodeles waltl. The sequence continues at coordinate 780,378,431 of NC_090447.1, read as the reverse complement.
ATAAACACTGAGGTTCTGGTTAGCAGAGCCTCAGTGATACAGTTAGGCACCACACAGGGAACACACATAGGCCACAAACCTATGAGCACTGGGGTCCTGGCTAACAGGATCCCAGTGAACATATCAAACACACTGACAACATAGGGTTTCCACTATGAGCACTGGGGCCCTGGCTAGCAGGATCCCAGTGAGACAGTAAAAACACCCTGACACATATTCACAATCAGGCCAAAAGTGGGGGTAACAAGGCTAGAAAGAGGCTACCTTCCTACAACCTACTTTGCCAGTTATCTTTGTGAACTACCAGGGCTCATTTATTCCCCTAGTGGCAGGGGTCTTCACTTTTACTCAGCTAGCCTCTCAAGATGAAATGAGTCCATCAGCATTATAGGAGGACAATCTGGCTGTTGTCCCACCGAAGCATGAGCTCTCCCCAATTGTTATCTCAAGTGACCACTCCTTTTATGGCAGGGAGTGGGTTGCTTCCCCAGCAGCTTCTTCTCGGCAGAATGGGCAGGCCGCAAGAAGTCAGGATTGCCAGCAGGACTGCAGTATGGCCCCCTTAGCTAGTTCTCCGGCCGCACAATGAACCTGTTGCCCAATTTTTAGCATTCTTCCTAGGCTACCCATGAGGTCATCGAGTGGGGTCGGTGACAGCAGCTCTCAAATTGAGTTCAACAAGGGCGAGCTCAATGATCAATCACTTTTGGATCTATCCTGTCTTCAACCTGAATTTATGGGTGGTACTGAGGTGGAATCTAACGCTGTGCTCAATTCCACGATTGCTGTAAAAGGTTCCATTTGGCCACAGCTTCTTCAAACCATTCAATCTACTGTGCTGCTGGCCTTGAACTATCACTCTGATAAGCTGGATACCCAAGCCGATCTGTTGAATACATTGGCCACCTATGTAGCTGGGATTGATCATAAAATAGAAAATCTAAGTCAGTTAATTACTAGAGCGCAAACAAGTTCCAACTTAGTTCAAGCAAATGCTGTTGCTCTCCAATTATGGAAAGCCTGTCATCTCTGCCTACCTTTTTAAGTTCTGTTTTAACTGAAATTAAAAGGCTATCTGCAGCACCTGTGCCCCTGGTGATTTCGCCAAACTTGAGGTCACATCCAGACCCGGCTCAGAAACGAACTAAATCAAAAGCATTGGATGACTATTTTCGTTCCGGTCAATTTGTTATGCATTACAAGGGTTTTGGGCAGGGAAACCCCTGCAGTGCCCATTGTAAAGTGGTTAACTTAGAAAATAAACACGTTGGTGAAACTCTTATATTCAAAAGAGTTTATTACTTAAAACTCCTCATCAATCGCCTTTCTCCACCTTCAACCGTCGGTCCACGAATCCTCCCAGATTCTTTCTCCCTGGTCACAGCTCAGATCGCGATGTCAACATTCCACAATGAAGACACCACACATCTCCCTTTCATATTCAACTAATTAAAAGTACAAAAAGAATTACATTTCTTTTTAAAACATACCAACTATAAATAACATACTAGCATAGAAGAACAACATTGAAAACCTTACACTCCCCCCGTAAAATGCTCAAGCTCAACAATATAATACAAAACAAGTTTTTAAGTTTTTAGTTTACAACATAGTCTTTCGAATGACCAGGACTTACTCTCTTTCTTCTACTTCTTCTTATCCCATCATTTGCTCCCTTCTCATACTCATCATTACCACGTCTAGGCCCAGACATTGATTCACCTGCAACATTATCCTTGTCACTCGACATCACCACATTTTCCTTTGAAATATCTTTTAAACGAACAACTCTGTTCATGTTCCAAATCCTTCCATCAGAAGTTTTGACCGCATTCCTGCACAGCTTGAACATTGATCACACTTGGAAGAAGATATGTCACGTACATTTTTAACTTCCACCCATCTGGAATACAAATCTAACAACACAATCAAATATGGTGTTGAATGTTCATTTTGCAAAGGATCAACTATGTCTATTGCCACCTCATCCCAAGGTTATTGCAGTAATTTTCTACAACACATAGGCACATTCTGAGTCTTCAATACTTTGTTACTTCGAACACTTTGAACACACTCTCTAATCATACGTTCAACCTCCAAATCCATCCCAGACCACCAGAAATTGGCTCTTAAGTTTTCTTTTGTTTTCACAATTCTTACATGACTTTCATGTGCTTGACTCACAATCCTTTTCCTCAATTCCTTTGGTGGAATGAATCTTTTACCCCTCAATAACATAGCTTTATCCACAGCGAATTAATCTTTAATCAGACCCCAAACCTTTTCCAAATTACCAAAACTTCCACTTTCCAAAGCTTCACACACTTTATACAGCTCAATATCTTCTTCCAATGCTTCCTTCTACTTCTGCTTGCTTATAGCTCCACAAGTAATTTCACACGTTACTAAAAATCTCACAAACATTTTCCTCTAAACCCACCGTACTCTCTTGTTGTTCTTCTGGCATATTAACATTCACCAATCTCGAAAGACAATTCACACTTAAATTCAATTCTTAACCGCCCAATGGACTGCAAGGGCTTCTCTTTCAATGACAGAATATCTGGATTCAGCCCCTTTGAGGCTTCTAGACAGAAACACAATGGTATTGTCCTGGCCACACCCATTCTGTTGCAAGACTGCGCCAAGACCTTTGAGGCTGGCATCAGTGGTAATTATTGAGGTTTTCTTTGGATCAAAATTAAGTTTAGGAGCTAAAGCCAACTTTTCCTTGATTAATTTAAATTCCTTCTCACACTCCTCAGTCCATACCAAGTTCGCACCCTTCCTTAACAAGCCTCTCATGTTATAAGTAACCTCAGCGAAGTTCTTAACGAACTTATGATAGTATTCCACCATCCCCAGAAAACGCATGAGTTCTTCCTTAGAGGTGGGAGGAACCATGTTTTGAATAGTATCAACCAAATCAGCTTTAGATATGACCCCATCACCCGTTATGGTGTGACCGAGATAGTCAATGGTTTCCAAACCAAATTTACATTTCTCAAACTTTACGGTTAAATTGTGATCACACAATCTCCTCAAAACCTGCCTGACTCTCGCATCGTGTTCATTCTTGTTCCTGCCATGTACTAAAATGTCATCTTGGTAAACACAAACCCCTTCCAAAGCTTTCAAAGCTTTTTCCATAACCCTTTAGAAAACAGAGGCAGCTGAAATTAACCCAAAGTGAAGACGAGTATATCTGAATGTGCCAAAGGGTGTGATGAAGGCAGTGAGATCCATAGACCTTTCATTCAGCTTAATCAGATGATAGGCTGATGCTAGGTCAATGGTGCTGAACACCTTAGCATCGCCCAACATCATGAGCAATTGAGAAATGTTGTGTAGGGAGTATTTATAAACCACAACACACTTGTTCAGCTGTCTGAGATCGATGGATAACCTAAGGGAACCATTAGGCTTCCTAGCTGCAACCGCAGGGGCTAACCAAGCAGTACCCTCCACCTCTTCAATTACACCTTGACTCTTGAGTTTGTTCAATTCAGCCTGCACCTCCTCTCTTATGTTCACCGGAATGCTCCAAATTTGTATTTTATGCCTATAACCCTTTAAACAACCCAAATCGCTTTTAAACACATTAGGGAATTCAGAACGCAGGGTTTTTTGTAAATCTAAATCTGTCTGTTGTACCACTGCATTGACAGGAGGTGTTTCCTTTAATATGATGGGATTATCAGAAGTAGGATCTAACATAACTCCTAAGTCCCTTTGATGCCACCATCTAATAATACTATCACCCTTCTTTGAAACATAAACCTTGCCAGAGACATAGCGATCTTTATATTCAATAAAGCCTATGAAATATCCATGCAATGGTATAAGTTCACCTCCATAGGCGCATGGCTTAATATCAGGTTTGAGCAACGCGACAGTGTCCCTTAGATGAAGATTGAAGAAATCGTTAGAGATAATCGTGATCTTGGCACCAGAGTCAAAGAGAACTCTAATTCTTTTGCCTTCAATCTGAATAAAATCCAGAGGGCCAACACACTTCCCAGTTTCAATTTGTAGGACAATTTGTCCACAATCAAAATCCGCAGGGCACACACCCTCACTATCCCTAGAAGTAACTTCATGGATAGATTGTTTAGATTTTCTCAACCTGCACACAGAAAAGAAATGACCCCGTTTTTTACAAAATGTACATGTTGCATTTACAGCGGGACAGCTTTTATCATTCGGAAAATGACCCGATTTGTCACATCTAAAACATCTCTTATCTCTAGTGGGTCCCTTGCTATCCTTTTGTTTAACACAAACAGAGATACCAGTATTTTTGTTGCAACCATACACACCTGATTGTGCGTATCATTCTTGATTGCATCAACACACATTTTCTTAGCAAGAGCCAGCACTTCTTCAAGAGGAGGTTCATCTTTAAGCCACAGCTCCTCACGTACTTTCTCAATGTGACACCCTAACATGAATTGATCTCTAATTCTTTCATCAGTTAAAACCCCAAATTTACAGGATGATGCAAGATGTCTGAGATCTGTCACATAATTTTCAATACATTCACCTTCTCTCTGTAATCGTTTCCCAAAGTAATAACGCTCTAAAATAGTGCTCACCTTAGGGAGGTAGTGAGTATCCAACTTGCGTATACAAGTTTCATACTCATTAAGATCTATTGCTTCACTGTCAGGAATGTCTGGTAAATGATCAAACACCTCTTGGCCCTCTGAGCCCAGGCAGTGAAGCAATAAAGCAGTCCTCCTTTCAGCACTCAATGAAGTTCCACACACGTTTGCATATCGCTCAAATATGTTTTCCATTTAGCCCATTTAATGGGCAGCTCACCAGGAGATGACAGGAAAAAAGGAGGTGCCGGAACATTCTGCATATTTGAAACAGAATATTACGTACAGAACACACACAAGTAATGCAGCATAAAGTACTTAGCAATACCTAAAAAAAACAAAAGTCCCTAAAGTACCTGAGAGAGTACAAGTACTGCATAAACCAATAATTAAGCTGTGTAGATCTTTAACAGTAGTTCAACTGCCTTAGACAGAGGATTTGTGCACGTGAGGGGAATCCTTTGCACTGTACAGTTAAGAGTTGAAGTCAGAACTGTAATCCGGAATCCTCTGCACAGTAAACAGAGGATTTGCGCACGTGAGGGGAATCCTTTGCACTGTGCAGTTAAGAGTTGAAGTCAGGGCTGCAATCCACAGAGAAACGGTGAGGCGTAATAGAGTCACCAACATCAAAGAACTTGAAAGGTGACCCCAAGTGAATTCTGTTGATTTCCTCAGCTTCTGAGCCAAACTAGCTGAGTTGTCTCCCTTGTCCAGGGTGTCTGACAGCCTAGAAGAGGCTCGTGTATCAGCTTGTGTCACTGACTCATAAACGCGATTACAGCGCTTTACTGTGTGGGCGCTAAAATACACAGAAGTAATCTCTCCGCCCAGACGATGCAGGATTCTTTACCCCTAGCTGCGGTGAGTCAGGAAGAGACCATTAGGGAGTCCGGCAGCAACAGAAATGGCTACAGTTTTAACCACCGTAACAAAGCACTGAACAGCAAAAGAATCAAGCGTGCCACCGGGAAGGTTGCCAGGGAGGCCGGCAGGCTTCCCTGCAGAGCGCATGAGGGTTTCCTAGGAGATACTCCTCGCGCCTGAGTTAAACAGCAACAAGCATCCAACTGTGAAAAGTTAATGGGACCACCTACAGCGCTGAATACTTCAAAAGAAGCATATCGTCTCTGAGCTCGTCCGGAATAATCTAGCAAACGCTCATGCACGTATCCAGGCAAACCGATCCTTTTGAAGATGAAGACGCCTTCATACAGCGTCTCAGCGAATGCGGCAAAATGTGATTCTGTTGAGCCTTTGATGAATCCCATCCTCATCGCCAGTGAAACAAAGTACACTTCATACGGGTGAAGTGAGAAACTTTGTTTATTTTTCCAAGTATATAAACAAAGCTCAACCATAAAACGCGGAGGAGGCGTTAACCGCTCTGCGCTGCCTCAATCCTCTCTCCTTCTCGCCCCGCACACGCTTGTTTTCCACACTGATGTCAGCGATGACCTCAGAGTGGAATACCACACCCACACTCTTCTAGAACACTCCTCATTATGCTACAGACTCTGGGGGTCATTCTGACTTCGGCGGTAAAAGTCGCTTACCGCCGGCCAGAAGGCCGCCATAACACCGCCGCGGCAGCGGTAAACATCCACGGTCATTCTGACCCGCAACTGGCAAACCGCCAAAAACCCGACATCCTCAATATTCCGCCACACCAAAGGTCAGAGGGAAACTGGCGATGACCAAACCTCCACCGTCACGCCAACAGAAATACACCCATGCCATTCCGACCCACAAATCCCCGCAGCGGTCTTTCAACCGCGGTATTCCATTGGCGGTACACACCCCGCGCTCAAAATACACACACCTTTACAAAACACATCCACATTGGCTAATTCAAAATACACACACCTGAGACACATACACACACCACTCCCACACACCCAATCCAGTATAAAACACACACCCACATCACCCACAAACCCCTACAACCACAATTGCGAGTGAAGGACAGAGAGAGAGAGCACAGCATAGAGTACACCATCACACAGAGGCAAATCACAACATTACCCACACACTTTCCACGCACAAAACACCATACACCACCACACTCACCACACTCTACAACACATCCAACACCCCTCACCTCATCCACACCACACCATGGCACCCCAAAGACACCCCAGGTTCTCTGACGCAGAACTCAGGGTCATGGTGGAGGAAATAGTACGTGTAGAGCCCCAGCTCTTCGGGGCACAGGTGCAGCACACCACCATTGCCAGGAAGATGGAGCTATGGAGCAGAATAGTGGACAGGGTCAACGCTGTGGGACAGCATCCACGCAATCGGGACGACATCAGGAAGCGGTGGACCGACCTACGGGGGAAGGTGCGTTCCATGGTATCAAGGCACAACATCGCGGTACAGCGGACTGGTGGCGGACCCCCACCTACTCCCCCAGAATTCACAGCATGGGAGGAGGAAGTCTTGCACATCCTGCATCCTGAGGGCCTCGCAGGAGTAGGCGGAGGAATGGACTCTGGTAAGGCAAATCTTCACTACTTCATTCCCCCACCCCACCTGCATGCCAAATCATACCCCCACCCCCACCCTCACCCTCACCCCCATCACACCAACTCCTTGCTAATGGCTCACCATCACAACCCACCCATCCCAAAACCCAGCCCTGCATGCCTCCCCAAAGCATGGACACCCATCCCTAAAGCATGCCCACTGCACACACCCATCACCCCCACAAGCCACCGTCACAAAAGCCCCCACAAGGGAATGCCAGCACTGGGGGACACGGCCACCCACCCATTACACGAAATGCAACACACAGAAGCAATAACCATACTCTCATACCCCTGCAGGACCCGAACGCCACCACACCGCCACGGAGGGTCCAGAGATGTCCATCCCACCCCCAGAAGAGGCCCCCAGTGACAACAGCAGCTCTGTCTCCCTGGACCCTGATGACCAGCCTGGCCCATCGGGGACCTCGGGACAGTCAGTTCCCCACAGACAGCCACAGGCTACACCAGACCTAACCCCCTCTGGGAACACCAGCACAGCTCCCACCCAGCGGGCCCATGCCTCTGTCTCCAGGACACGTCAATCAGCGGCGTGTCCACCACTACAGGGCACCCAGGTTGACCCACCACCCCAACAACAACAGGGACCTGGGGGCAGTGGTAGTGGGCACACCGTCCAGGGGACAGAGGCCCAGGGAAACAGGGGAACTGGGAGGGCTGCTGTGCGACAGGGGGGGGACAGGCCCAGGGAACCGAATCTCCAAGAGGCCCTCTCCTCCATCATGGGAGCATACCACCGCTCCCAGGAGACGATGGCTACGGTACTGGCCAGGTTCCAGGAGATCCAGGTCATGCAGGAGCAACAGTACATGGGGTTCAGAGAGGAACTGAGGAACATTAGTTCCGCAATGGGGCCCATCGTCGTGGCCCTAACCCAGATAGTCACCACATTGCGGGACCATGTGGCACCACAAAGGGCCCCTGTCACTAGCCTGGACCAGGAACAGCCTTCCACCTCCGCCGGCGCTAGTGGACAGGAGGCCCCCACACAACGACGGGCCACCAGAACCCCACCTCCTGCAGAAGAAGAACCACCCCGCAAGCCGAACCTGAGATCTCACAAGAAGACAGAGTAGGATTGCAAGTCCCCGCCAGCAAACGATACCCACTGTCCCACATTGTCACCCTGTCCAACCTTGAACTGCCCCTGCTCCATCCTTCCACAGGCATATGGACAATGCACCTGTGTGACTGAGAACTGGACTCTGCCATGGACATTACTCCACCATCACCCATCCCCGTTTTACAATCATGTTCCATAAATTTAGCACTTGAATTAAATCACTTTTTGCACTAAATAAATCTTGAGTCTGCTTGTAATTTATACAAATGTATTAGACATAACGGTGCCAAAATGTTCAGTTACATTGTGATGACAACATATCACTGTCACACAGCTGTAATACATGGGCAAACAAAGCAGAGGTCACGCAGTGGGGCCCACAGCTCTGAAAACGGAAGGGAAAGTCACAACTCAGTTAACAGGAACTGGGGGGGAACTCAGACAGTAGAGAGGCAGGAGACTTTAAGTAAATGTAAAATGGTGTGGTTGATTCGTACCTGTGTGCTACTGAAAATACTGTTGTATCACTGTGTCCCTGTTGTCTGTGTCGTCCCCGTCGTCCTCCTCCTCTTCACTCTCCACAGGCTCCACAGCTGCTACAACACCACCATCTGGACCATCCTCCTGCAGGAAAGGCACCTGGCGTCGCAAAGCCAGGTTGTGAAGCATACAGCAGGCCACAATGATATGGCACACCTTCTTTGGTGAGTACATTAGGGATCCCCCTGTCATAGGAAGGGAACTAAACCTGGCCTTCAGGAGGCCGAAGGTTCTTTCTATAATCCTCCTAGTTTGCCCATGGGCCTCATTGTAGCGTTCCTCTGCCCTTGTCCTGGGATTCCTCACTGGGGTAAGTAGCCACGACAGGTTGGGGTAACCAGAGTCACCTATTAGCCACACACGGTGTCTCTGTAGCTGTTCCATCACATAAGGGATGCTGCTATTTCGCATGATGTACGCGTCATGCACTGACCCAGGGAACTTGGCATTTACATGGGAGATGTACTAGTCAGCCAAACAGACCACCTGGACATTCATAGAATGATAACTTTTTCTGTTCCTGTACACCTGCTCACTGCCACTGGGGGGAACCAAGACCACATGTGTCCCATCAATGGCCCCAATGATGTTTGGGATATGTCCAAAGGCATAGAAATCACCCTTCACTGTAGCCAAATCGTCCACCTCAGGGAAAACAATGTAGCTCCGCATGTGTTTCATCAGGGCAGACAACACTCTGGACAAAACCTTTGAAAACATAGGCTGAGACATCCCTGATGATATGGCCACTGTTGTTTGGAATGATCCACTTACCAAAAAATGGAGTACTGACAGAACCTGAACCAGAGGGGGAATCCCTGTGGGTTGGCGAATGGGGGACATCAGGTCTGGCTCCAGCTGGGCACACAGTTCATGTATAGTGGCTTGGTCAAGTCTGTATGTCAGTATGACATGTCGTTTTTCCATTGTCGACAGGTCCACCAGCGGTCTGTACACGGGAGGATTCCTCCATCTCCTTGCAAGTCCCAGCGGACGGTGCCTAGGAAGGACAACATGGAGCACAGAGTCTAGCAACCCACAGGTACGTAACCACAGCTTGCACAGTACACGATTCGCTATGCATTGAATGGCTTGTATGAGTGGCAATGCAAGGCCTAGGCCTGTGTGACGCCGTAGAAATTCAGCCATGTGGGCCCTTGAAATGGCAGCTGCCTGACCTGTGAAGTGTGACAATGGGATGTGAGGTCAATGCGCTGGTGTGGCACACCGTGGCGGTAGGCGGTGGAAGACCGCGGCGCAAAGCAGCATTGGTTAACATAGAACCCTATGGGTCTCAGGAGCCAATGACGATGTGCGCCTGTGGTCGCGGTACGCACCGGCGCGGTACGCACCGCCGCGGGCGTGACTGCTATTTTCTAACTGCTTAATCACTCGAGACCTGATCATCCACAGGAGAGGACCTATACTGCAAGTGCTGCTGTGAACTCGGTCTGGAAGAGACAATGGCTGCTGCGACTGGGGAAAGGGCCCCTGCCTTCACATCTGAGGAATTGGATAAACTCGTTGATGGGGTCCTCCCCCAGTATGCGCTACTCTACGGTCCTCCAGACCAACAGGTAAGTACACTGGGAGCACGTAGTATGGGCTATGCCTGTGTTGAGTGGGGTGGATGTAAGATGGTGGGGAGGGGAGCGTATGAGGATAGCAACGCACAACAGATGAGAGCATGTGCCACATGGCAAGGTTGGGGAGGGGGGGCCACTCACATCGACCATGCAGAAAAGTGATGATATTTCTTTTTCCACCCTGTCCATGTCACATAGGTCAGCGCCCATCAGAAGATCGACATTTGGCGTGCCATCGCCAAGGACGTCCGGGCCCTTGGGGTCCACAACAGACGGGGCACCCACTGCCGCAAGAGGTGGGAGGACATCCGCCGCGGGAGCAGAAAGACCGCTGAGGCTCTGCTGGGGATGGCCTCCCAACTTAGGAGGGGTGCCAGTCGTCAATTGACCCCCCTGATGTCCCGGATCCTGTCGGTGGCCTACCCCGATTTGGATGGGCGAGTGAGGACATCACAGCAGACACAAGGGGGTGAGTATCAGCACATTCTGCTATATTAGCGCACAGTGGAGGCGTCTGGGTGGGGGAGGAGGGCTGTGGGTATCTCTAGGCCAGGGCGGTTTCTGTAGGCTAGGCCCCTCCGTTAGACATGGCCCTGTGCCCCCGCCCCCCACCTCTGTAGGGTGCTAAGTACAGCTATCCATGGCCCGGGCTCATCTATGTGTGCATTTGTCGTCCATAGACTTGTAGGCCAAGTCACAATAATTGAGTAGTGTACCCCGAGTGCGCGGCATAGTGCAGGGGGCTTCTGTGTCTGTCCTCTCCGCCAACGGTTCCGCCAATTCATGCACTCAACATGTCTTTCTTTCTTCTCTCCCCCCCTTATTTTTTAGTTTTCCTGCTCATGTGTGCATTAGCATCATCAGGCGGAGGAGAAGTGGCATCGGTGCACGAGGGAGCTGCATCTCACATGTGCCCGGAGGGCCCTGCAACCGACTCGGACTTAACCAGTGAGACGGAGAGTGAGAGGGGCTCCACAACGGGGACCCACACCGACACGTCCTCGGAAGGGAGCTCCCTTGTGGTGGCGGCACCATCCGTGCCCACCGCAAAAACAGGTACAGCCGCCACCCAGCGCACCAGCTCCGCCCTCCCAGCAGCCCCTCAGCTTTCGGCCCGTGCTCGCTCGGCCAGGAAGCCGGCCATCTCCTTCGCCCCTGGCACCTCAGGTCCTGCCCCAGTTACCCCTGCTGCCCTCAGTGAGGAGGTCATTGACCTCCTCCGGACGCTCATTGTTGGGCAGTCTACCCTTTTGAATGCCATCCAGGGGGTGGAAAGGGAGGTGCATCGGAGCAATGCATACCTGGAGGGCATTCATTCGGGTCAGGCTGCCCATCAGCGATAGTTCAACGCTCTGGCCTCAGCACTGACGGCAGCAATTGTCCCTGTGTGTAGCCTCCCCCCTCCAACTTCCTCCACCCAGGCCCACTCCCCTGTACCTCTGCCTATCCCAGACACACCTACAGACCAGCCTGCACACACATCAACACCCAAGGGCAGCTCATCCAGACATAAGCACCGCAGATCACACAAGCATTCACCCAAGCAACATCCACATGCAGACACAGCAACACCCACTGCCTCCACTGTGTCCCCCTCCTCCTCGTCTCCCTCCTCCCTCCCTGTGACATCTCCACTCACACCTGCATGCACACCACCATCAGCCAGTACGTCCATCACCACCACACCCACCAGAACAGTCCGCACACGTGCAGTCACCACCCCCACTACCATTTACACGTCCCCTGTGTCCTCTCCCAGTGTGTCTGTCACCCCCTCTTCCAAACCACACAAACGCAGGCAGCCACCCACCCAACAGCCATCCACCTCACGACAGCCTCCGTCACAAGCACCTGCACCCAAAGACAGCACACTTGACTCTCCTACAACCACATCCTCTTCCTCCACTCCCATACCCACTACAACTACCCGTCCCTGTCTTTCGAAATTGATTTTCCTTTCCAACCTTGACCTCTTTCCAACAACTGACCCACCCCCTCCATCTCGTAAGAGTCCAACCAGCACCTCAGCCACCACAAGCCCTGCACCTACTAGGACCATCGTTCAGGGCTATTGGAGTCCACCAGCTCCTAGGTCAGGAACATCGGCCAGCAGCAAGGGGACAGCCAGCCCACCCCCTGGGAAAAGAAGCAAAAAAGTGAAGGGCCGGCGCCACAGGCCTGAGACGGCTGCCCCCAAGGACACCAGCCTTGCACCGTCACCTGGCCCATCCACCAAGGGAGGCAAGGGCCCCAGAGTTAATTCCAAGGAGGGCAAGGGCCCCAGAGATACTTCCAAGGGAGGCAAGGGCCCCAGAGATTCGTCCAAGGAGGGCAAGGGCCCCAGAGATACTTCCAAGGGAGGCAAGGGCCCCAGAGATTCGTCCAAGGAGGGCAAGGGCCCCAGAGATACTTCCAAGGGAGGCAAGGGCCCCAGAGATTCGTCCAAGGAGGGCAAGGGCAGCAGGGCGAAGAAGTCCGGCAGCAGGCGAGCTGCCCAGGAGGGCCCCACCAGCTCCATTTGGGGTGTGACGGAGGACACCCACGGGCCCAGGAGCCCAACACAGGAGGGCCCCGCAAGCGATAGGTCGGATGGCGACTGAGCGGGAATGATTGCCCAGATCTGGTTCCCTAGGAACACAAGACAAGCACCGCTGAACAGGGCCCCGCCGTGAGAAGCACCGCTCCGCTGGGCCCCGCCGTGAGAAGAACCGCTGAACAGGGCCCCGCCGTGAGAGGCACTGCTCCGCTGGGCCCCGCCGTGAGAAGAACTGCTGAACAGGGCCCGGCGTGAGAAAAACCGCTGAACAGGGCCCCGCCGTGAGAAGCACCGCTCCGCTGGGCCCCGCCGTGAGAAGAACCGCTGAACAGGGCCCAGCCGTGAGAGGCACCGCTCCGCTGGGCCCCGCCGTGAGAAGAACCGCTGAACAGGGCCCCGCCGTGAGAGGCACTGCTCCGCTGGGCCCCGCCGTGAGAAGAACCACTGAACAGGGCCCGCCATGAGAGGCACCGCTCCGCTGGGCCCCGCCGTGAGAAGAACCGCTGAACAGGGCCCCAACGTGAGAAGAACCACTGAACAGGGCCCCCCGTGAGAAGCACCCCTCTGCTGGGCCCCGCTGTGAGAAGAACCGCTGAACAGGGCGCCGCCGTGAGAGGCACCGCTCCGCTGGGCCCCGCCGTGAGAAGAACCGCTGAACAGGGCCCCGCCGTGAGAAGCACCGCTCCGCTGGGCCCCGCCGTGAGAAGAACCGCTGAACAGGGCTCCGCCGTGAGAAGCACCGCTCCGCTGGGCCCCGCCGTCTCTGCACCGCTCCGCTGGGCCCTTCCTGTCAAGCGTGGCTCCGCTGGGCCCTTCCTCTCAAGCACCTCTCCTCTGGGCCCTTCATCTCAAGCACCGCTCCGCTGGGCCCTGCCGTCTCTGCACCGCTCCGCTGGGCCCTTCCTCTCAAGCACCGCTCCGTTGTGCCCCGCTGTCTCTGCACCGCTCCGCTGGGCCTTTCCTCTCAAGCACCGCTCCGCTGGGCCCTTCATCTCAAGCACCGCTCCACTGGGCCTCGCCGTCTCCTGTCAGGCACCGCTCCGCTGGGTCGTTCCTGTGAAGCACCGCTCCGCTGGGCCCTTCCCGTCAAGCACCGCTCCGCTGGGCTGTTCCTGTCAAGCACCGCTCCGCTGGGCCCTTCCTGTCAAGCACCGCTCCGCTGTGCCCCGCCGTCTCTTCACCGCTCCGCTGGGCCCTTCCTCTCAAGCACCGCTCCGCTGGGCCCTTCATCTCAAGCACCGCTCTGCTGGGCCCCGCCGTCTCCTGCCAGGCACCGCTCCGCTGGGCCGTTCCTGTCAAGCACCGCTCCGCTGGGCCCTTCCTGTCAATCAGCTGGGCCGTTCCTGTCAAGCACCGCTCCGCTGGGCCCTTCCTGTCAAGCACCGCTCCGCTGTGCCCCGCCGTCTCTGCACCGCTCCGCTGGGCCCTTCCTCTCAAGCACCGCTCCGTTGGGCCCTTCATCTCAAGCACCGCTCCGCTGGGCCCTGCCGTCTCCTGTCAGGCACCGCTCCGCTGGGCCGTTCCTGTCAAGCACCGCTCCACTGGGCCCTTCCTGTCAAGCACCGCTCCGCTGTGCCCCGCCGTCTCTGCACTGCTCCGCTGGGCCCTTCCTCTCAAGCACCGCTCCGCTGGGCCCTTCATCTCAAGCACCGCTCCGCTGGGCCCCGCCGTCTCCTGTCAGGCACCGCTCCGCTGGGCCCTTCCTCTCAAGCACCGCTCCGCTGGGCCCTTCCTGTCAAGCACCGTTCTGCTGGGCCCTTCTTGTCAAGCACCGCTCCGCTGGGCCCCGCCGTCTCTGCACCGCTCCGCTGGGCCCTTCCTGTCAAGCACCGCTCCGCTGGGCCCTTCCTCTCAAGCACCGCTCCGCTGGGCCCTTCCTCTCAAGCACCGCTCCGCTGGGCCCTTCCTCTCAAGCACCGCTCCGCTGGGGCCTTCATCTCAAGCACCGCTGGCCCATTGGCAGAGCCGGATCTGTGTCGGGCAGGGCTTCACGAAGCACTCTGGGCACCATGCCTCCTCCATAAACAGTGGAGTCTGTAATCCACCAGATAGACTGTGGCTTTGCACTCCCCAGGATGGTACAGTGGGCAATCCACCCACTGTAGAGACTTGTGAGACTGTGGCTTTGCACTCCCCAGGATGGTACAGTGGGCATGGAGGCCCCTCGTGGATCTGGCGTCGTGGACTCATGTGGCTGAGGTGGCACCCCTTCCCTTCCCCCTGAGGTGCCTGTGGTTTTATTATCTGATGCCCCAGCAGTGTTCTCTCCAATGGAATCGGGTTTCGTGTGTGGGCTTTGCCCATGTGTTTATGCACATTGGCCCACGAACAATGGAATGTAGCCAATATGTGCCGGACTTTTGGACTATGTTCATATTCTTCATGTTGTGATATATTTGTTTAAATAATCTAATATTTCACTTAAGTTAAAATATGCTTTAATATACTTCTATTTTAATGATCATTTTATTTTGTCTTTGAATTATTCCGGCGGGTTTGGGTGGTGTAAATCTGACTTGTGCTCTGCATTGGTGTGTGGGGATTTGGGGGGGGGGGTAGGTGTTGTGTATGTGTGTGCCCGTAATCTTTTCTCCTCCCCCCTCCCCTGTGTCGTAGGGGGAGGAGGAAATCTTGCACATCCTGCATCCTGAGGGCCTCGCAGGAGTAGGCGGAGGAATGGACTCTGGTAAGGCAAATCTTCACTACTTCATTCCCCCCACCCCACCTGCATGCCAAATCATACCCCCACCCTCACCCCCACCCCTATCACACCAACTCCTTGCTAATGGCTCACCATCACAACCCACCCATCCCAAAACCCAGCCCTGCATGCCTCCCCAAAGCATGGACACCCATCCCTAAAGCATGCCCACTGCACACCCATCACCCCCACAAGCCACCGTCACAAAAGCCCCCACAAGGGAATGCCAGCACTGGGGGACACGGCCACCCACCCATTACACGAAATGCCACACACAGAAGCAATAACCATACTCTTATACCCCTGCAGGACCCGAACGCCACCACACCACCACGAAGGGTCCAGAGATGTCCATCCCACCCCCAGAAGAGGCCCCCAGTGACGACAGCAGCTCTGTCTCCCTGGACCCTGATGACCAGCCCGGCCCATCGGGGACCTCGGGACAGTCGGTTCCCCACAGACAGCCACAGGCTACACCAGACCTAACCCCCTCTGGGAACACCAGCACAGCTCCCACCCAGCGGGCCCATGCCTCTGTCTCCAGGACAGGTCAATCAGCGGCGTGTCCACCACTACAGGGCACCCAGGTTGACCCACCACCCCAACAACAACAGGGACCTGGGGGCAGTGGTAGTGGGCACACCGTCCAGGGGACAGAGGCCCAGGGAAACAGGGGAACTGGGAGGGCTGCTGTGCGACAGGGGGGGGACAGGCCCAGGGAACCGACTCTCCAAGAGGCCCTCTCCTCCATCATGGGAGCATACCACCGCTCCCAGGAGACGATGGCTACGGTACTGGCCAGGTTCCAGGAGATCCAGGTCATGCAGGAGCAACAGTACATGGGGTTCAGAGAGGAACTGAGGAACATTAGTTCCGCAATGGGGCCCATCGTCGTGGCCCTAACCCAGATAGTCACCACATTGCGGGACCATGTGGCACCACAAAGGGCCCCTGTCACTAGCCTGGACCAGGAACAGCCTACCACCTCCGCCGGCGCTATTGGACAGGAGGCCTCCACACAACGACGGGCCACCAGAACCCCATCTCCTGCAGAAGAAGAACCACCCCGCAAGCGGAACCTGAGATCTCACAAGAAGACAGAGTAGGATTGCAAGACCCCCGCCAGCAAACAATACCCCCTGATGTCATCCCACTGTCCCACATTGTCACCCTGTCCAACCTTGAACTGCCCCTGCTCCATCCTTCCACAGGCATATGGACAATGCACCTGTGCGACTGAGAACTGGACTCTGCCATGCACATTACTCCACCATCACCCATACACGTTTTACAATCATGTTCCATAAATTTAGCACTTGAATTAAATCACTTTTTGCACTAAAAAAATCTTGAGTCTGCTTGTAATTTGAACAAATGTATTAGACATAACGGTGCCAAAATGTTCAGTTACATTGTGATGACAACATATCACTGTCACACAGCTGTAGTACATGGGCAAACAAAGCAGAGGTCACGCAGTGGGGCCCACAGCTCTGAAAACGGAAGGGAAAGTCACAACTCAGTTAACAGGAACTGGGGGGGAACTCAGACAGTAGAGAGGCAGGAGACTTTAAGTAAATGTAAAATGGTGTGGTTGATTCGTACCTGTGTGCTACTGAAAATACTGTTGTATCACTGTGTCCCTGTTGTCTGTGTCGTCCCCGTCGTCCTCCTCCTCTTCACTCTCCACAGGCTCCACAGCTGCTACAACACCACCATCTGGACCATCCTCCTGCAGGAAAGGCACCTGGCGTCGCAAAGCCAGGTTGTGAAGCATACAGCAGGCCACAATGATATGGCACACCTTCTTTGGTGAGTACATTAGGGATCCCCCTGTCATAGGAAGGGAACTAAACCTGGCCTTCAGGAGGCCGAAGGTTCTTTCTATAATCCTCCTAGTTCGCCCATGGGCCTCATTGTAGCGTTCCTCTGCCCTTGTCCTGGGATTCCTCACTGGGGTAAGTAGCCACGACAGGTTGGGGTAACCAGAGTCACCTATTAGCCACACACGGTGTCTCTGTAGCTGTTCCATCACATAAGGGATGCTGCTATTTCGCATGATGTACGCGTCATGCACTGACCCAGGGAACTTGGCATTTACATGGGAGATGTACTAGTCAGCCAAACAGACCACCTGGACATTCATAGAATGATAACTTTTTCTGTTCCTGTACACCTGCTCACTGCCACTGGGGGGAACCAAGACCACATGTGTCCCATCAATGGCCCCAATGATGTTTGGGATATGTCCAAAGGCATAGAAATCACCCTTCACTGTAGCCAAATCGCCCACCTCAGGGAAAACAATGTAGCTCCGCATGTGTTTCATCAGGGCAGACAACACTCTGGACAAAACCTTTGAAAACATAGGCTGAGACATCCCTGATGATATGGCCACTGTTGTTTGGAATGATCCACTTGCCAAAAAATGGAGTACTGACAGAACCTGAACCAGAGGGGGAATCCCTGTGGGTTGGCGAATGGGGGACATCAGGTCTGGCTCCAGCTGGGCACACAGTTCATGTATAGTGGCTCGGTCAAGTCTGTATGTCAGTATGACATGTCGTTTTTCCATTGTCGACAGGTCCACCAGCGGTCTGTACATGGGAGGATTCCTCCATCTCCTTGCAAGTCCCAGCGGACGGTGCCTAGGAAGGACAACATGGAGCACAGAGTCTAGCAACCCACAGGTACGTAACCACAGCTTGCAAAGTACACGATTCGCTATGCATTGAATGGCTTGTATGAGTGGCAATGCAAGGCCTAGGCCTGTGTGACGCCGTAGAAATTCAGCCATGTTGGCCCTTGAAATGGCAGCTGCCTGACCTGTGAAGTGTGACAAGGGCTTGTGAGGTCAATGCGCTGGTGTGGCACACCGTGGCGGTAGGCGGTGGAAGACCGCGGCGCAAAGCAGCATTGGTTAACATAGAACCCTATGGGTCTCAGGAGCCAATGACGATGTGCGCCTGTGGTCGCGGTACGCACCGCCGCGGTACACACCGCCGCGGGCGTGACCGCTATTTTCTAACTGCTTAATCACTCGAGACCTGATCATCCACAGGAGAGGACCTATACTGCAAGTGCTGCTGTGAACTCGGTCTGGAAGAGACAATGGCTGCTGCGACTGGGGAAAGGGCCCCTGCCTTCACATCTGAGGAATTGGATAAACTCGTTGATGGGGTCCTCCCCCAGTATGCGCTACTCTACGGTCCTCCAGACCAACAGGTAAGTACACTGGGAGCACGTAGTATGGGCTATGCCTGTGTTGAGTGGGGTGGATGTAAGATGGTGGGGAGGGGAGCGTATGAGGATAGCAACGCACGACAGATGAGAGCATGTGCCACATGGCAAGGTTGGGGAGGGGGGGCCACTCACATCGACCATGCAGAAAAGTGATGATATTTCTTTTTCCACCCTGTCCATGTCACATAGGTCAGCGCCCATCAGAAGATCGACATTTGGCGTGCCATCGCCAAGGACGTCCGGGCCCTTGGGGTCCACAACAGACGGGGCACCCACTGCCGCAAGAGGTGGGAGGACATCCGCCGCAGGAGCAGAAAGACCGCCGAGGCTCTGCTGGGGATGGCCTCCCAACGTAGGAGGGGTGCCAGTCGTCAATTGACCCCCCTGATGTCCCGGATCCTGGCGGTGGCCTACCCCGATTTGGATGGGCGCATGAGGACATCACAGCAGACACAAGGGGGTGAGTATCAGCACATTCTGCTATATTAGCGCACAGTGGAGGCGTCTGGGTGGGGGAGGAGGGCTGTGGGTATCTCTAGGCCAGTGCGGTTTCTGTAGGCTAGGCCCCTCCGTTAGACATGGCCCTGTGCCCCCGCCCCCCACCTCTGTAGGGTGCTAAGTACAGCTATCCATGGCCCGGGCTCATCTATGTGTGCATTTGTCGTCCATAGACTTGTAGGCCAAGTCACAATAATTGAGTAGTGTACCCCGAGTGCGCGGCATAGTGCAGGGGGCTTATGTGTCTGTCCTCTCCGCCAACGGTTCCGCCAATTCATGCACTCAACATGTCTTTCTTTCTTCTCTCCCCCCCTTATTTTTTGGTTTTCCTGCTCATGTGTGCATTAGCATCATCAGGCGGAGGAGAAGTGGCATCGGCGCACGAGGGAGCTGCATCGCACATGGGCCCGGAGGGCCCTGCAACCGACTCAGACTTAACCAGTGAGACGGAGAGCGAGGGGGGCTCCACAACGGGGACCCACACCGACACATCCTCGGAAGGGAGCTCCTTTGTGGTGGCGGCACCATCCGTGCCCACCGCAAAAACAGGTACAGCCGCCACCCAGCGCACCAGCTCCGCCCTCCCAGCAGCCCCTCAGCTTTCGCCCCGTTCCCGCTCGGCCAGGAAGCCGGCCATCTCCTTCGCACCTGGCACCTCAGGTCCTGCCCCAGTTACCCCAGCTGCCGTCAGTGAGGAGGTCATTGACCTCCTCCGGATGCTCATTGTTGGGCAGTCTACCCTTTTGAATGCCATCCAGGGGGTGGAAAGGGAGGTGCATCGGAGCAATGCATACCTGGAGGGCATTCATTCGGGTCAGGCTGCCCATCAGCGATAGTTCAACGCTCTGGCCTCAGCACTGACGGCAGCAATTGTCCCTGTGAGTAGCCTCCCCCCTCCAACTTCCTCCACCCAGTCCCACTCCCCTGTTCCTCTGCCTATCCCAGACACACCTACAGACCAGCCTGCACACACATCAACACCCAAGGGCAGCTCATCCAGACATAAGCACCACAGATCACACAAGCATTCACCCAAGCAACATCCACATGCAGACACAGCAACACCCACTGCCTCCACTGTGTCCCCCTCCTCCTCGTCTCCCTCCTCCCTCCCTGTGACGTCTCCACTCACACCTGCATGCACACCACCATCAGCCAGTACGTCCATCACCACCACACCCACCAGAACAGTCCGCACACGTGCAGTCACCCCCCCACTACCATTTACACGTCCCCTGTGTCCTCTCCCAGTGTGTCTGTCACCCCCTCTTCCAAACCACACAAACGCAGGCAGCCACCCACCCAACAGCCATCCACCTCACGACAGCCTCCGTCACAAGCACCTGCACCCAAAGACAGCACACTTGACTCTCCTACAACCACATCCTCTTCCTCCACTCCCATACCCACAACAACTACCCGTCCCTGTCTTTCGAAATTGATTTTCCTTTCCAACCTTGACCTCTTTCCAACAACTGACCCACCCCCTCCATCTCGTAAGAGTCCAACCAGCACCTCAGCCACCACAAGCCCCGCACCTACTAGGACCATCGTTCAGGGCTATTGGAGTCCACCAGCTCCTAGGTCAGGAACATCGGCCAGCAGCAAGGGGACAGCCAGCCCACCCCTTGGGAAAAGAAGCAAAAAAGTGAAGGGCCGGCGCCACAGGCCTGAGACGGCTGCCCCCAAGGACACCAGCCTTGCACCGTCACCTGGCCCATCCACCAAGGGAGGCAAGGGCCCCAGAGTTAATTCCAAGGAGGGCAAGGGCCCCAGAGATACTTCCAAGGGAGGCAAGGGCCCCAGAGATTCGTCCAAGGAGGGCAAGGGCCCCAGAGATACTTCCAAGGGAGGCAAGGGCCCCAGAGATTCGTCCAAGGAGGGCAAGGGCCCCAGAGATACTTCCAAGGGAGGCAAGGGCCCCAGAGATTCGTCCAAGGAGGGCAAGGGCAGCAGGGCGAAGAAGTCCGGCAGCAGGCGAGCTGCCCAGGAGGGCCCCACCAGCCCCATTTGGGGTGTGACGGAGGACACCCACGGGCCCAGGAGCCCAACACAGGAGGGCCCCGCAAGCGATAGGTCGGATGGCAACTGAGCGGGAATGATTGCCCAGATCTGGTTCCCTAGGAACACAAGACAAGCACCGCTGAACAGGGCCCCGCCGTGAGAAGCACCGCTCCGCTGGGCCCCGCCGTGAGAAGAACCGCTGAACAGGGCCCCGCTGTAAGAAGAACCGCTGAACAGGGCCCCGCCGTGAGAAGCACTGCTCCGCTGGGCCCCGCCATGAGAAGAACCGCTGAACAGGGCCCCGCCGTGAGAGGCACCGCTCCGCTGGGCCCTGCCGTGAGAAGAACTGCTGAACAGGGCCCGGCGTGAGAAGAACCGCTGAACAGGGCCCCGCCGTGAGAAGCACCGCTCCGCTGGGCCCCGCTGTGAGAAGAACCTCTGAACAGGGCCCCGCTGTGAGAGGCACCGCTCCGCTGAGCCCCGCCGTGAGAAGAACCGCTGAACAGTGCACCGCCGTGAGAGGCACTGCTCCGCTGGGCCCCGCCGTGAGAAGAACCGCTGAACAGGGCCCGCCGTGAGAGGCACCGCTCCGCTGGGCCCCGCCGTGAGAAGAACCGCTGAACAGGGCCCCAACGTGAGAAGAACCGCTGAACAGGGCCCCGCCGTGAGAAGCACCGCTCTGCTGGGCCCCGCCGTGAGAAGTACCGCTGAACAGGGCGCCGCCGTGAGAGGCACCGCTCCGCTGGGCCCCGCCGTGAGAAGAACCGCTGGACAGGGCCCCGCCGTGAGAAGAACCGCTGAACAGGGCCCCGCCGTGAGAAGCACCGCTCCGCTGGGCCCCGCCGTGAGAAGAACCGCTGAACAGGGCCCCGCCGTGAGAAGCACCGCTCCGCTGGGCCCCGCCGTCTCTGCACCGCTCCGCTGGGCCCTTCCTGTCAAGCACCGCTCTGCTGGGACCTTCCTCTCAAGCACCGCTCCGCTGGGCCCTTCATCTCAAGCACCGCTCCGTTGGGCCCCGCCGTCTCTGCACCGCTCCGCTGGGCCCTTCCTCTCAAGCACCGCTCCGCTGTGCCCCGCTGTCTCTGCACCGCTCCGCTGGGACTTTCCTCTCAAGCACCGCTCCGCTGGGCCCTTCATCTCAAGCACCGCTCCACTGGGCCTCGCCGTCTCCTGTCAGGCACCGCTCCGCTGGGCCGTTCCTGTCAAGCACCGCTCCGCTGGGCCCTTCCCGTCAAGTACCACTCCGCTGGGCCGTTCCTGTCAAGCACCGCTCCGCTGGGCCCTTCCTGTCAAGCACCGCTCCTCTGTGCCCCGCTGTCTCTGCACCGCTCCGCTGGGCCCTTCCTCTCAAGCACCGCTCCGCTGGGCCCTTCATCTCAAGCACCGCTCTGCTGGGCCCCGCCGTCTCCTGTCAGGCACCGCTCCGCTGGGCCGTTCCTGTCAAGCACCGCTCCGCTGGGCCCTTCCTGTCAATCAGCTGGGCCGTTCCTGTCAAGCACCGCTCCGCTGGGCCCTTCCTGTCAAGCACCGCTCCGCTGTGCCCCGCCGTCTCTGCACCGCTCCGCTGGGCCCTTCCTCTCAAGCACCGCTCCGTTGGGCCCTTCATCTCAAGCACCGCTCCACTGGGCCCCGCCGTCTCCTGTCAGGCACCGCTCCGCTGGGCCGTTCCTGTCAAGCACCGCTCCTCTGGGCCCTTCCTGTCAAGCACCGCTCCGCTGTGCCCCGCCGTCTCTGCACTGCTCCGCTGGGCCCTTCCTCTCAAGCACCGCTCCGCTGGGCCCTTCATCTCAAGCACCGCTCCGCTGGGCCCCGCCGTCTCCTGTCAGGCACCGCTCCGCTGGGCCCTTCCTCTCAAGCACCGCTCCGCTGGGCCCTTCCTGTCAAGCACCGCTCTGCTGGGCCCTTCTTGTCAAGCACCGCTCCGCTGGGCCCCGCCGTCTCTTCATCGCTCCGCTGGGCCCTTCCCGTCAAGCACCGCTCCGCTGGGCCCTTCCTCTCAAGCACCGCTCCGCTGAGCCCTTCATCTCAAGCACCGCTCCGCTGGGCCCTTCCTCTCAAGCACCGCTCCTCTGGGCCCTTCCTGTCAAGCACCGCTCCGCTGGGCCCTTCCTCTCAAGCACCGCTCCGCTGGGGCCTTCATCTCAAGCACCGCTGGCCCATTGGCAGGGCCGGATCTGTGTCGGGCAGGGCTTCACGAAGCACTCTGGGCACCATGCCTCCTCCATAAACAGTGGAGTCTGTAATCCACCAGATGGACTGTGGCTTTGCACTCCCCAGGATGGTACAGTGGGCAATCCACCCACTGTAGAGACTTGTGAGACTGTGGCTTTGCACTCCCCAGGATGGTACAGTGGGCATGGAGGCCCCTCGTGGATCTGGCGTTGTGGACTCATGTGGCTGAGGTGACCCCCCTTCCCTTCCCCCTGAGGTGCCTGTGGTTTTATTATCTGATGCCCCAGCAGTGTTCTCTCCAATGAAATCGGGTTTCGTGTGTGGGCTTTGCCCATGTGTTTATGCACATTGGCCCACGAACAATGGAATGTAGCCAATATGTGCCGGACTTTTGGACTATGTTCATATTCTTCATGTTGTGATTTATTTGTTTAAATAATCTAATATTTCACTTAAGTTCAAATATGCTTTAATATACTTCTATTTTAATGATCATTTTATTTTGTCTTTGAATTATTCCGGCGGGTTTGGTTGGTGTAAATCTGACTTGTGCTCTGCATTGGTGTGTGGGGATTTGGGGGGGGGGGTGTCGCGTATGTGTGTGCCCGTAATCTTTTCTCCTCCCCCCTCCCCTGTGTCGTAGGTGCAGTACTCACCGTTGTCTCCTGCGGCGGCGTTCGTGCTCCTGGTAGAGGAGCAGGTAGACAATCGCTGGTAGGATGTTTAATTTGGGTTCCATACTGTCCAGATTCCTCGTGGAGTGTATAGAGGTGAGCGTTTTCCCGTTCGTGATCTGTTTCCGCCGTGTTTTTATCGGCGGGGCTCCTGCCCCAGAAAAGGTGGCGGATTGGTGGGTCGTGATAGGGTGGGCGGTACATTGGGGGTCATTCTGACCCTGGCGGCCGGTGGCCGCCAAAGGCCACCGACCGCGGAAGCATCGGCAACAGGCTGGCGGTGCTCCCACGAGCATTCTGACCGCGGCGGTTCAGCCGCGGTCAGAAGCGGAAAGTCGGCGGTCCCCCGCCGACTTTCCGCTGCTCGGGGGAATCCTCCATGGCGGCGGAGCGCGCTCCGCCGCCATGGGGATTCTGACACACCCTACCGCCATCCTGTTCATGGCGGGAAACCCGCCATGAACAGGATGGCGGTAGGGGGTGCCGCGGGGCCCCCGTAAGAGGGCCCCAAAAAGTATTTCAGGGTCTGCTTTGCAGACACTGAAATACGCGACGGGTGCAACTGCACCCGTCGCACCCCTGCAACTACGCCGGCTCAATTCTGAGCCGGCGTCCTCGTTGCAGGGGCATTTCCTCTGGGCCGGCGGGCGCTCTTTTGGAGAGCGCCCGCCGGCCCAGAGGAAATGTTTGAATGGCCGCCGCGGTCTTTTGACCGCGGTGCGGTCATTTGGCGGCGGTACCTTGGCGGACGGCCTCCGCCGTCCGCCAAGGTTAAAATCACCCCCATTGTCTGCCGCCTGTCTGTTGGCGGTGACCGCCGCGCTGTTTGTTTGCCCCGCCGTGGCGGTCGGAGTGTTAAAGTGGCGGGCTGTATGGCGGTTCCCGCCAGGGTCGGAATTCCATTTTTTTGACCGCCTGCCTGTTGGCGGGTTGGCCGCCGCTTTAACACCGACCGCCAGGGTCGGAATGACCCCCAGAGGGGGTCATTCTGACCTCGGTGGTAAAAGTCACTTACCGCCGGCCAGAAGGCCGCCAGAAGGCCGCCATAACACCGCCACGGCCGCAGTAAACCGCCACGGTCATTCTGACCCGCAACTGGCAAACCGCCAAAAACCCGACATCCTCAATATTCCGCCACACCAAAGGTCAGCGGGAAACTGGCGATGACCAAACCTCCACCGTCACGCCAACAGAAATACACCCATGCCATTCCGACCCACAAATCCCCGCAGCGGTCTTTCAACCGCGGTATTCCATTGGCGGTACACACCGCCGCGCTCAAAATACACACACCTTTACAAAACACATCCACATTGGCTAATTCAAAATACACACACCTGAGACACATACACACACCACTCCCACACACCCAATCCAGTATAAAACACACACCCACATCACCCACAAACCCCTACGGCCACAATTGCGAGTGAAGGACAGAGAGAGAGAACATAGCATAGAGTACACCATCACACAGAGGCAAATCACAACATCACCCACACAGTTTCCACGCACAAAACACCATACACCACCACACTCACCACACTCTACAACACATACACCACCCCTCACCTCATCCACACCACCCCATGGCACCCCAAAGACACCCCAGGTTCTCTGACGCAGAACTCAGGGTCATGGTGGAGGAAATAGTACGTGTAGAGCCCCAGTTCTTCGGGGCACAGGTGCAGCACACCACCATTGCCAGGAAGATGGAGCTATGGAGCAGAATAGTGGACAGGGTCAACGCTGTGGGACAGCATCCACGCAATCGGGACGACATCAGGAAGCTGTGGAACGACCTACGGGGGAAGGTGCGTTCCATGGTATCAAGGCACAACATCGCGGTACAGCGGACTGGCGGCGGACCCCCCCCCTACTCCCCCAGAATTCACAGCATGGGAGGAGGAAGTCTTGCACATCCTGCATCCTGAGGGCCTCGCAGGAGTAGGCGGAGGAATGGATTCTGGTAAGGCAAATCTTCACTACTTCATTCCCCCCACCCCACCTGCATGCCAAATCATTTCCCCACCCCTATCACACCATCTCCTTGCTAATGGCTCACCATCACAACCCACCCATCCCAAAACCCAGCCCTGCATGCCTCCCCAAAGCATGGACACCCATCCCTAAAGCATGCCCACTGCACACACCCATCACCCCCACAAGCCACCGCCACAAAAGCCCCCACAAGGGAATGCCAGCACTGGGGGACACGGCCACCCACCCATTACACGAAATGCCACACACAGAAGCAATAACCATACTCTTATACCCCTGCAGGACCCGAACGCCACCACACCACCACGGAGGGTCCAGAGATGTCCATCCCACCCCCAGAAGAGGCCCCCAGTGACGACAGCAGCTCTGTCTCCCTGGACCCTGATGACCAGCCCGGCCCATCGGGGACCTCGGGACAGTCGGTTCCCCACAGACAGCCACAGGCTACACCAGACCTAACCCCCTCTGGGAACACCAGCACAGCTCCCACCCAGCGGGCCCATGCCTCTGTCTCCAGGACACGTCAATCAGCGGCGTGTCCACCACTACAGGGCACCCAGGTTGACCCACCACCCCAACAACAACAGGGACCTGGGGGCAGTGGTAGTGGGCACACCGTCCAGGGGACAGAGGCCCAGGGAAACAGGGGAACTGGGAGGGCTGCTGTGCGACAGGGGGGGGACAGGCCCAGGGAACCGACTCTCCAAGAGGCCCTCTCCTCCATCATGGGAGCATACCACCACTCCCAGGAGACGATGGCTACGGTACTGGCCAGGTTCCAGGAGATCCAGGTCATGCAGGAGCAACAGTACATGGGGTTCAGAGAGGAACTGAGGAACATTAGTTCCGCAATGGGGCCCATCGTCGTGGCCCTAACCCAGATAGTCACCACATTGCGGGACCATGTGGCACCACAAAGGGCCCCTGTCACTAGCCTGGACCAGGAACAGCCTACCACCTCCGCCGGCGCTAGTGGACAGGAGGCCCCCACACAACGACGGGCCACCAGAACCCCACCTCCTGCAGAAGAAGAACCACCCCGCAAGCGGAACCTGAGATCTCACAAGAAGACAGAGTAGGATTGCAAGACCCCCGGCAGCAAACAATACCCCCTGATGTCATCCCACTGTCCCACATTGTCACCCTGTCCAACCTTGAACTGCCCCTGCTCCATCCTTCCACAGGCATATGGACAATGCACCTGTGCGACTGAGAACTGGACTCTGCCATGGACATTACTCCACCATCACCCATCCACGTTTTACAATCATGTTCCATAAATTTAGCACTTGAATTAAATCACTTTTTGCACTAAAAAAATCTTGAGTCTGCTTGTAATTTGAACAAATGTATTAGACATAATGGTGCCAAAATGTTCAGTTACATTGTGATGACAACATATCACTGTCACACAGCTGTGGTACATGGGCAAACAAAGCAGAGGTCACGCAGTGGGGCCCACAGCTCTGAAAACAGAAGGGAAAGTCACAACTCAGTTAACAGGAACTGGGGGGGAACTCAGACAGTAGAGAGGCAGGCAGGAGACTTTAAGTAAATGTAAAATGGCGTGGTTGATTCGTACCTGTGTGCTACTGAAAATACTGTTGTATCACTGTGTCCCTGTTGTCTGTGTTGTCACCGTCGTCCTCCTCCTCTTCACTCTCCACAGGCTCCACAGCTGCTACAACACCACCATCAGGACCATCCTCCTGCAGGAAAGGCCCCTGGCGTCGCAAATCCAGGTTGTGAAGCATACAGCAGGCCACGATGATATGGCACACCTTCTTTGGGAATTACATTAGGGATCCCCCTGTCATATGCAGGCACCTAAACCTGGCCTTCAGGAGGCCGAAGGTTCTTTCTATAATCCTTCTAGTTCGCCCATGGGCCTCATTGTAGCGTTCCTCTGCCCTTGTCCTGGGATTCCTCACTGGGGTAAGTAGCCACGACAGGTTGGGGTAACCAGAGTCACCTATTAGCCACACACGGTGTCTCTGTAGCTGTTCCATCACATAAGGGATGCTGCTATTTCGCATGATGTACGCGTCATGCACTGACCCAGGGAACTTGGCATTTACATGGGAGATGTACTAGTCAGCCAAACAGACCACCTGGACATTCATAGAATGATAACTTTTTCTGTTCCTGTACACCTGCTCACTGCCACTGGGGGGAACCAAGACCACATGTGTCCCATCAATGGCCCCAATGATGTTGGGGATATGTCCAAAGGCATAGAAATCACCCTTCACTGTAGCCAAATCGCCCACCTCAGGGAAAACAATGTAGCTCCGCATGTGTTTCATCAGGGCAGACAACACTCTGGACAAAACCTTTGAAAACATAGGCTGAGACATCCCTGATGATATGGCCACTGTTGTTTGGAATGATCCACTTACCAAAAAATGGAGTACTGACAGAACCTGAACCAGAGGGGGAATCCCTGTGGGTTGGCGAATGGGGGACATCAGGTCTGGCTCCAGCTGGGCACACAGTTCATGTATAGTGGCTCGGTCAAGTCTGTATGTCAGTATGACATGTCGTTCTTCCATTGTCGACAGGTCCACCAGCGGTCTGTACACGGGAGGATTCCTCCATCTCCTCGCAAGTCCCAGCGGACGGTGCCTAGGAAGGACAACATGGAGCACAGAGTCAAGCAACCCACAGGTACGTAACCACAGCTTGCACAGTACACGATTCGCTATGCATTGAATGGCTTGTATGAGTGGCAATGCAAGGCCTATGCCTGTGTGACGCCGTAGAAATTCAGCCATGTGGGCCCTTGAAATGGCGGCTGCCTGACCTGTGAAGTGTGACAATGGGATGTGAGGTCAATGCGCTGGTGTGGCACACCGTGGCGGTAGGCGGTCGAAGACCGCGGCGCAAAGCAGCATTAGTTAACATAGAACCCTATGGGTCTCAGGAGCCAATGACGATGTGCGCCTGTGGCCGCGGTACGCACCGCCGCGGGCGTGACTGCCATTTTCTAACTGCTTAATCACTCGAGACCTGATCATCCACAGGAGAGGACCTATACTGCAAGTGCTGCTGTGAACTCGGTCTGGAAGAGACAATGGCTGCTGCGACTGGGGAAAGGGCCCCTGCCTTCACATCTGAGGAATTGGATAAACTCGTTGATGGGGTCCTCCCCCAGTATGCGCTACTCTACGGTCCTCCAGACCAACAGGTAAGTACACTGGGAGCACGTAGTATGGGCTATGCCTGTGTTGAGTGGGGTGGATGTAAGATGGTGGGGAGGGGAGCGTATGAGGATAGCAACGCACGACAGATGAGAGCATGTGCCACATGGCAAGGTTGGGGAGGGGGGGCCACTCACATCGACCATGCAGAAAAGTGATGATATTTCTTTTTCCACCCTGTCCATGTCACATAGGTCAGCGCCCATCAGAAGATCGACATTTGGCGTGCCATCGCCAAGGACGTCCGGGCCCTGGGGGTCCACAACAGACGGGGCACCCAATGCCGCAAGAGGTGGGAGGACATCCGCAGTGGGAGCAGAAAGACTGCCGAGGCTCTGCTGGGGATGGCCTCCCAACGTAGGAGGGGTGCCAGTCCTCAATTGACCCCCCTGATGTCCCAGATCCTGGCGGTGGCCTACCCCGATTTGGATGGGCGCGTGAGGACATCACAGCAGACACAAGGGGGTGAGTATCAGCACATTCTGCTATATTAGCGCACAGTGGAGGCGTCTTAGTGGGGGAGGAGGGCTGTGGGTATCTCTAGGCCAGGGCGGTTTCTGTAGGCTAGGCCCCTCCGTTAGACATGGCCCTGTGCCCCCGCCCCCCACCTCTGTAGGGTGCTAAGTACAGCTATCCATGGCCCGGGCTCACCTATGTGTGCATTTGTCGTCCATAGACTTGTAGGCCAAGTCACAATAATTGAGTAGTGTACCCCGAGTGCGCGGCGTAGTGCAGGGGGCTTCTGTGTCTGTCCTCTCCGCCAACGGTGCCGCCAATGCATGCACTCAACATGTCTTTCTTTCTTCTCTCCCCCCCTTATTTTTTGGTTTTCCTGCTCATGTGTGCATTAGCATCATCAGGCGGAGGAGAAGTGGCATCGGCGCACGAGGGAGCTGCATCTCACATGGGCCCGGAGGGCCCTGCAACCGACTCAGACTTAACCAGTGAGACGGAGGGCGAAGGGGGCTCCACAACGGGGACCCGTGGAGACGTCAGTGACACCGACACGTCCTCGGAAGGGAGCCACCCAGCGCACCAGCTCCACCCTCCCAGCAGCCCCTCAGCTTTCGCCCCGTGCCCGGTTGGCCAGGAAGCCGGCCATCTCCTTCGCCCCTGGCACCTCAGGTCCTGCCCCAGTTACCCCTGCTGCCCTCAGTGAGGAGGTCATTGACCTCCTCCGGACGCTCATTGTTGGGCAGTCTACCCTTTTGAATGCCATCCAGGGGGTGGAAAGGGAGGTGCATCGGAGCAATGCATACCTGGAGGGCATTCATTCGGGTCAGGCTGCCCATCAGCGATCGTTCAACGCTCTGGCCTCAGCACTGACGGCAGCAATTGTCCCTGTGTCTAGCCTCCCCCCTCCAACTTCCTCAACCCAGTCCCACTCCCCTGTTCCTCTGCCTATCCCAGACACACCTACAGACCAGCCTGCACACACATCAACACCCAAGGGCAGCTCATCCAGACATAAGCACCACAGATCACACAAGCATTCACCCAAGCAACATCCACATGCAGACACAGCAACACCCACTGCCTCCACTGTGTCCCCCTCCTCCTCGTCTCCCTCCTCCCTCCCTGTGACGTCTCCACTCACACCTGCATGCACACCACCATCAGCCAGTACGTCCATCACCACCACACCCACCAGAACAGTCCGCACACGTGCAGTCACCACCCCCACTACCATTTACACGTCCCCTGTGTCCTCTCCCAGTGTGTCTGTCACCCCCTCTTCCAAACCACACAAACGCAGGCAGCCACCCACCCAACAGCCATCCACCTCACGACAGCCTCCGTCACAAGCACCTGCACCCAAAGACAGCACACTTGACTCTCCTACAACCACATCCTCTTCCTCCACTCCCATACCCACTACAACTACCCGTCCCTGTCTTTCGAAATTGATTTTCCTTTCCAACCTTGACCTCTTTCCAACAACTGACCCACCCCCTCCATCTCGTAAGAGTCCAACCAGCACCTCAGCCACCACAAGCCCTGCACCTACTAGGACCATCGTTCAGGGCTATTGGAGTCCACCAGCTCCTAGGTCAGGAACATCGGCCAGCAGCAAGGGGACAGCCAGCCCACCCCCTGGGAAAAGAAGCAAAAAAGTGAAGGGCCGGCGCCACAGGCCTGAGACGGCTGCCCCCAAGGACACCAGCCTTGCACCGTCACCTGGCCCATCCACCAAGGGAGGTAAGG
This sequence comes from Pleurodeles waltl, assembly GCF_031143425.1. Taxonomy (NCBI): domain Eukaryota; kingdom Metazoa; phylum Chordata; class Amphibia; order Caudata; family Salamandridae; genus Pleurodeles; species Pleurodeles waltl. Next base: position 780,346,855 of record NC_090447.1, on the reverse strand, counting down.
GGCCCAGAGTTTCTTCCAAGGAGGGCAAGGGCCCCAGAGATACTTCCAAGGGAGGCAAGGGCCCCAGAGATTCGTCCAAGGAGGGAAAGGGCCATAGAGATACTTCCAAGGAAGGCAAGGGCCCCAGAGATTCGTCCAAGGAGGGCAAGGGCCCCAGAGATACTTCCAAGGGAGGCAAGGGCCCCAGAGATTCGTCCAAGGAGGGCAAGGGCAGCAGGGCGAAGAAGTCCGGCAGCAGGCGAGCTGCCCAGGAGGGCCCCACCAGTCCCATTTGGGGTGTGACGGAGGACACCCACGGGCCCAGGAGCCCAACACAGGAGGGCCCCGCAAGCGATAGGTCAGATGGTGACTGAGCGGGAATGATTGCCCAGATCTGGTTCCCTAGGAACACAAGACAAGCACCGCTGAACAGGGCCCCGCTGTGAGAAGAACTGCTCCGCTGGGCCCCGCCGTGAGAAGAACCGCTGAACAGGGCCCCGCCGTGAGAAGAACCGCTGAACAGGGCCCCGCCGTGAGAAGCACCGCTCCGCTGGGCCCGCCGTGAGAAGAACCGCTGAACAGGGCCCCGCCGTGAGAGGCACCGCTCCGCTGGGCCCCGCCATGAGAAGAACCGCTGAACAGGGCCCCGCTGTGAGAAGAACCGCTGAACAGGGCCCCGCCGTGAGAAGCACCGCTCCGCTGGGCCCGCCGTGAGAAGAACCGCTGAACAGGGCCCCGCCGTGAGAGCACCGCTCTGCTGGGCCCCGCCGTGAGAAGAACCGCTGAACAGGGCCCCGCGTGAGAAGAACCGCTGAACAGGGCCCCGCCGTGAGAAGCACTGCTCCGCTGGGCCCCGCCGTGAGAAGAACCGCTGAACAGGGCCCCGCCGTGAGAGGCACCGCTCCGCTGGGCCCCGCCGTGAGAAGAACCGCTGAACAGGGCCCCGCCGTGAGAAGCACCGCTCCGCTGGGCCCCGCCGTCTCTGCACTGCTCCGCTGGGCCCTTCCTGTCAAGCACTGCTCCGCTGGGCCCTTCCTCTCAAGCACCGCTCCCCTAGGCCCCGCCGTCTCTGCACCGCTCCGCTGGGCCCTTCCTCTCAAGCACTGCTCCGCTGGGCCCTTCATCTCAAGCACCGCTCCGCTGGGCCCCGCCGTCTCCTGTCAAGCACCGCTCCGCTGGGCCCTTCCTGTCAAGCACCGCTCCGCTGTGCCCCGCCGTCTCTGCACCGCTCCGCTGGGCCCTTCCTCTCAAGCACCGCTCCGCTGGGCCCTTCATCTCAAGCACCGCTCTGCTGGGCCCCGCCGTCTCCTGTCAGGCACCGCTCCGCTGGGCCGTTCCTGTCAAGCACCGCTCCGCTGTGCCCCACCGTCTCTGCACCGCTCCGCTGGGCCCTTCCTCTCAAGCACCGCTCCGCTGGGCCCCGCCGTCTCCTGTCAGGCACCGCTCCGCTGGGCCCTTCCTCTCAAGCACCGCTACGCTGGGCCCTTCCTGTCAAGCACCGCTCCGCTGGGCCCTTCCTCTCAAGCACCGCTCCGCTGGGCCCTTCCTCTCAAGCACCGCTCCGCTGGGCCCTTCCTCTCAAGCACCGCTCCGCTGGGCCCTTCATCTCAAGCACCGCTCCGCTGGGCCCTTCCTGTCAGGCACCGCTCCGCTGGGCCCTTCCTCTCAAGCACCGCTCCGCTGGGGCCTTCATCTCAAGCACCGCTGGCCCATTGGCAGGGCCGGATCTGTGTCGGACAGGGTTTCACAAAGCACTCTGGGCACCATGCCTCCTCCATAACCCGTGGAGTCTGTAATCCACCAAATGGACTGTGGCTTTGCACTCCCCAGGATGGTACAGTGGGCAATCCACCCAGTGTAGAGACTTGTGAGACTGTGGCTTTGCACTCCCCAGGATGGTACAGTGGGCATGGAGGCCCCTCGTGGATCTGGCGTTGTGGACTCATGTGGCTGATGTGACCCCCTTCCCTTCCCCCTGAGGTTCCTGTGGTTTTATTATCTGATGCCCCAGCAGTGTTCTCTCCAATGGAATCGGGTTTCGTGTGTGGGCTTTGCCCATGTGTTTATGCACATTGGCCCACGAACAATGGAATGTAGCCAATATGTGCCGGACTTTTGGACTATGTTCATATTCTTCATGTTGTGATTTATTTGTTTAAATAATCTAATATTTCACATAAGTTCAAATATGCTTTAATATACTTCTATTTTAATGATCATTTTATTTTATCTTTGAATTATTCCAGGGTGTTTGGGGGGTGTAAATCTGACTTGTTGCTCTGCATTGGTGTGTGGGGATTTGGGGGGGGGGGTGTCGCGTATGTGTGTGCCCGTATTCTTTTCTCCTCCCCCCTCCCCTGTGTCGTAGGTGCAGTACTCACCGTTGTCTCCTGCGGCGGCGTTCGTGCTCCTGGTAGAGAAGCAGGTAGACAATCGCTGGTAGGATGTTTAATTCGGGTTCCATGCTGTCCAGATTCCTCGTGGAGTGTATAGAGGTGAGCGTTTTCCCGTTCGTGATCTGTTTCCGCCGTGTTTTTATCGGCGGGGCTCCCGCCCCGGAAAAGGTGGCGGATTGGTGGGTCGTGATAGGGTGGGTGGTACATTGTCTGCCGCATGTCTGTTGGCAGTGACCGCCGCGCTGTTTGTTTGCCCCGCCGTGGCCGTCGGAGTGTTAAAGTGGCGGGCTGTGGTGGCGGTTCCCGCAGGGTCAGAATTCCATTTTTTTGACCGCCTGCCTGTTGGCGGGTTGGCCGCCGCTTTAACACCGACCGCCAGGGTCGGAATGACCCCCCCTGTGTTGCACTAGGGAAGCATCATTGTGTTTCTCATTTGGATTGTGGACCATTGCTTTATCTTTTGGGTTCCCCAAATGCTAAAAATTGTGGCATAGACAAAGATCTAGGTTTTCCAAAAGGGGACATAATTTTATTGTTCTCAGGAGAACAAAATAGTATCAACTACTGCCTATGATGGAAACATTTTGAATCGTGAGCACCCTGATCTCATGTTTGTGTACTGCAGAGTAAAAAACATGGAGGACAATCACAAGGGTAGCTACCTTAATTAAAAGAAATAAACACTGTTTTTAATGCTACATATGTCAAAAGGCAAAAGTGTCAGTGGTCCAACCAGTTTTGTCCAGAAGATTGGAAAATTCTGGAAGCATGTAATTTCTGCATTTCTCCAAGACTATGTCATAGGCTCTATATAGTGCAATAACGTTCACTCTGACATGCATAGTTTCTTCAGAACCATTGAAGCACATTTCAGAAGGGAAGAGGAGCTTCCCTAACAACATTAATGAATATATCCAGTTCTACATGTAAGTGTGCACAACAAACTATTAGTGCAATGTTTTTTATGAGAGACATCCCTTCTCACTAATATTCATTTCACTTCCATTTAGATCTATTTATATAAAATGTTTGGGTACCATGGATCGCCAGTGATGCCAGGAAAAAAAACCTTTTTCCGCTTTTAGTGAGGTAGCATCCTTGCTGGTACGGTGGTGCTATACATAATAAGTACATTACTCAGGAGGACAGAGGGGGTAAAAAGAGGCAGGGGCTGCAAGCAGACCAAACAGGGCAGGTGTCATTGATAGTGGAAGCACAACAGACAATATAGGGCAAAATAGAGGGGGCATAAACACAAACTGAGCAACGGAGGGCAGGGGCATTAAAATAACTATGAAGGAGAAGCAGGAGATGTGGTAGGGTACAATGGAACATGCACAGCAAGAGGGAAGGGCAGGGTCACTCATTCAGGCAATGGAAGGTGGGAAGGGGAAAGGGCAGCAAGCTAACAGCGGAGGGAGAGGAGGAAAGGCAGTAGCAGTGCAGCAGACCACAGAGGTCAGGAGATGGGTTGGCATGGACTTGGGCATTGGAGAGCAGGCTGAGGGGCCACGGTTAGGGTCATCATGCTAACCATCGAAGTCAAGCAGCAGGGGCAGTCACAACAAAATTGGCCACATAGTGCAGGAGGGGGAGGGGCAATGACCTGGACAACAGAGGATGTGGGGATGGGGCAGGACCACCAAGCTGCCCACTGAGGACAAGCTGGAGGGGCAGTTGTAGTATAACAGACAACCCTGGGCAGGAGTGTGGGGCAGGGGCATACTCTCAGATAATGGAGGGCAGAGGCAGCAAGAAAACTTTGGATGGCAAGTGGGAGGGACAGTGACACCACAACAGGCCACAGAGGGCAGGAGGGAGGGAGAAGGGCCTTGCACATGGAGAATGTAGGGCAGAAAGGATGTGGTTATGGGCAGGGATAGCTAGCTGACCAAAAAGGGTGTGGGGAGTGACAGCACAACTGACCATGGAGGGGAGGAGTGTGGGAAAAGGGCATGCACACAGAGAATGTTGAGCAGGTGTGGGGTTGGTAGTAGCAGGAACAGCAACCTCACCACAGGGGGCTGAAGCACAAAGATGACCATGGAGGGCAGGAGGAAGGTGGCAGGGCCACACTCACTGCAAATTGAGGGCAGGGAAGAGGGGAAGTGGCAGCAAGTGACAGAGCCACAAACCACAGAGGACTTGAGGGAAGAGACAGAGGCATTCACACAGAGAACAGAGGGCAGAAGGCAGGGGGCTATGGAGAGAGCAGAAAGTTGACCAGAGAGGGCAGGTGACACGGGCAGTGGAATCACAATGAACCACAAAGGGCAGAAGGAAGGGGGCAGGTGCTCACATTCAATAAACTGAGAACTGGGAAGGGGCATTAACATGACCAAAGAGGACAGACAGGAGTGGATAGGGGCACACACATTGACAACAGAGGGTAGAGGAAAGAGGGGCAAGGGAAAAAAGCTGACCACAGAGCACAGATGTAGGCATAGCAGAACGGTCCCCAAAGGGCAGGAGGGAGGTGTCAGATGCATGTGCACAGAGAATGAGGGTAAACAAAGTATGTCAGGTGCATGAACAGCAAGCATCCACTGAGGGTCATTCATAGTAAAAGGTAGCCACTGGCACTGCACCCAACCCCCTCCCCTGCAGATTCTAATACCCATACAGAGCCCTCCTCATATTTACATATTTCTTTCACTGTATGACAGCTGACCAACACCCCGCTAGACACAGCCTTTGGCCATGTGCAGCAGGGGGCTTGGCTGCAGGGCCTGTCCACTGGCCTGTGCCCAACCCCCCACAGGTACCCAAAACAGAGCTGTGCATGGCCTTGGGGCATGTCCAGTAGGCTTAGGAGGCAGGTCCTTGCTTCCTGTCAACTACCCATGAACATCAATCTCCTCCACTGTGTACATACTTGGGTACTAAGAAGTGGGTGTTGGATGCAGGCTCTGAGCCCAACTTCTCACGGACAATAATCCCTGCAGTCACCCATCCCACATTTCATACATTTATTTAAAAAATGTCATGGTACTGCAGTCCTCCCATCAGATTGCCACCCAAGATTCCCCTGTACAAGCTTCATCTAATGAAGCAGCATGTATATCTGTATATTAACAAAAAACAGAGGTTAAAGTAATGTCATTGTTAGGTGGTGAAAAAACACTGAAATTTGTCAGGTATAATTCAGTGAGCTAATGATATCTGGTACTTTTATTGACATAACTGACATCTCAAAGAACGCCAATCATTAGGTCACTTATAACAACCTTGATAATGTTGTTCACAATACAATCCCTATATCATTTTTTTTTTTTTAAGTTGACACTAAAATGTCTGCAATCATATGAGGTATTGTGCTTGTGAATGTGTGTATGTAATAGAAACAGCATAGACCTGGAGCAAAGTTTTGTTCAGTGTGCTAAATGTTATATGGTGCAAAGGTTGCCTGCTAGTAAAGTTTCCAGTGCAAGTAGTACTTTGTGCTCAACAAGATAAAGTGTGAGCACAACAAATGTGGGTTGTAAAGGAAAGTTTCAGATGGATTTTGCTTTAAATACAGACCCTGTTGCCAAAAATGTGTAAGAAAAACTAAAGAGCTTCTGCTTATAACAGATTATTCACTTGTGGCTATCTGGGCACATGCCCAAGATAAATAGTCATCATACCATATTCCAGACCATTTCTTCTATAAACTGGGTGTTAATAAGTTACAAATATTTGCTAAGTGTTTTAAATGTTATACACAGTTTACAATGGTACACACTGAAGAAAATTGTTATGTGATCTGCTTACAGATAATGTGATTATAATAATGGTTCTAAGGTAGTACACCAGCATACACATTTCAGAAATGTGTATAGTGTATTGTAGCAAACTATGGAGGATTGTCCATAATTTTCAGAAATGTGTATAGTGTATTGTAGCAAACTATGGAGGATTGTCAAGAAGTCATGTCTGAATATGTGTTATTCATGGCTAATGCATAGCTTTCAATCTCTTGACTTAAAAATTATGGGTCACAGGAGGTGTTTAACAGGCTAATCCTATCAAGGTAAACCAAGAACAAACACGTTTTTTGAAAGTGCCCAAGGCTTAATAAGTTGGTGATCCCATTGTCTATAGAGGCATTTCCTTTCTCAAGCAGCTGAATGCCAGTAAAAAGGGGATAACATTCAAACTATATAGGTGAGTTAACAGATATGCAAAGTGTCCTGTGTGAGTCTGTGAGTGAAAATGTTTGAAAAAGTTTCTCACTCCCTTTTATGTAAGGTACTTATAAGACCAACAAATAATGCAACTTTGCCACGTTTTGAGAAGAAAAATCAACTCCTCAAGAGACCTCACTGAAATTATAGTCTCTGCTTTAGAAATGGAGGGCAGATGTCTGAAGGGGTTTGGTCCCACTGGTGCTTTAGAGATTTCTCCCTGCAAAGTTTCTAAATTTCAAAGCAGAATGAGAGTTAGTTGTTTTAATAGACATACAAAATGGAGGAGGTCCAGTCCTTCAGGGTTCCTCTGAGATCACATACAGTAGATTAAATCCTCTGCTGATCTTCTGCAGGTTCAGTAGGAGTTATGAAGATGGCACCTGGGAATGCCACATTTACACCTGGCACCAATTAATGGGTTGTGGTGACTCCTAGGTACTCCAGAACCGATGGTTGAAAGTTCCTAAGGGCCACCCTACCTACTGTTTCAGCAGTTCCTGCTTGCCCTTCTGCATGGAATGCCAGAGTGACCCCTCAAACTAAAAATTAAAGATGAGGAAAGTCTGTCTCTTGAGCAAAATCTGTCTCCCCACCCAGAGGTGTGGCCAAGGAAATTAGCAGCTCCCTTCTCTGTGGTCACTCAAACCCAGTTCAAGGGATAGCTCTCCTGCCACTGGGTTTGGTGCCAGCCTAACTATGGGGACAAAGCTGGTTCCTTTCAGCGTTTACCCAACATTTCATTGTGACAGGGTAGGCTCATTTAAAATTATTTAAATCCCTGGGTTCACCATAACTGGTCTTCCTGTAAGTGGAAGAAATACCCACACCTAAGTTATTGTCCCTGATCTGGCAAATGTTTCAATGTCTCATTCACGCCTCATTTAGACAAAGTACTGGCTGGGCAGTGACTGGTGAGCCAATGCAAATTAGCCTCCAACACATTCCAGCAATCTAAGGGTCATTTTCTCAAAAATACATTTGTAATATATCTAATAAAAATATATTTTCTTTGTGATACTGTTTTTTAATTATTCAATATTATATTTTCTAATATATATAATATATTATGATATAATATATAATAGTTTCTAATATATATAATATCTTAATATATATAATATGTTTTATATATATATATATATATATATATCTCTCAAAGTAATCACCATCAACTCCTTCAGTGGCCCATACAGGCTTCCTCTGCACTTGCGGGTTACAGATGATAGTGGCACTTTCTGTTCTAAATCATTTTCTTTTATTTCACAAGCCTTACACAAGTCTCCATCATGAGAACTTGGCAACGTGTTTCGGCCGTAGCCTTCTACTGGTCATGGAAACAAAGTGCAAGTGCTTTTAAAATGGGAACGCCACCGCTCCACCCAATTCATTTAAAGGGGACAGACATCATTATATACAAACAATAACATTCAGAGAAATGTTGAGGCATATTTCCTAAGACATTTTTTTCCTCTTTTCCTCAACTATCTGTATCAGCACTCACTGATTAATAAACTCTTTGATTAAAAAACCATTTAACCAGATTATTGTCATGGCCATGCATTTTATCACAATTACATGTCATTGCCATCTTAAAAATACAATCACAAATAATTCAAAATATCATAATTTACAATTTGCAAACCATATGCTCCTCTATAAATGTCCCAGTTCTCTTAAGGTGACAAGTGCCTATTCTTCAGTGCTAATCCTTTATACTTATAAACAAGTTTTTTTAAACAGGTTTTAAAGTGCAAATGGCATCAATTAATGATCAGATTTTCAGAACAGGTATTTCCATATATAATACCCTTCTTAAAACTCAAGGTAGTCAAAATATCGTAGAATACAGTTTGCAGGTCATATTTTTCACGTCTTGTAAAGTGACAAGTGCCTATTCCTCAATACTAATTGCTGAAACTGATAAGCAATTTCAACATCTATTAATAATCAGATTAAGTAAACCCAGATTAAGCAAAAAGAGAATTCCAAAAGGAAATACAATTATATAGATAAGGGGAGCAGGAAGCGGATTAACTAATCAAATCCTCATATGGATATATGTAATTCTGCATCATGATTCAATCCCAAGAGAGTCTCAGTATTTAGCAGTTCAGCCCATTTGGACTCAGACTGTCTCAGGGATCCCTCCCGATCTCCCTCTCTTGGTTTTATATTTATATGTTGGTTGCCACAGTACAATAATCCTGACACATCACCATTATGTCGATCCCAAATATGATTTGCAATTGCATTATGTCATGTCTCTGTTTTGTACTTTTCTTAAATGTTGGAGAAGTCGCAAGACTGTGCACATTCCACAGCATTATTTATCACCACGGCATTATTTATCACACTCTGCGGGTATCCTCGTTCCATAAATCTTTGGCATGTCTCTTTAGCTTCATGATTGAACGCCTCATCCTCTGAGCAGTTTCTACAAGCTCTGATCAATTCCCCACATGGAATGCTCCATTTTAATGCTTGTGGGTGGCCACTGTTTGTATGTCGTAAATTATTACAACTTATAAGTTTTCAATGTAGTTTGCTGCACACTCTCTCATCCTGTATATATATATCATTTTATCCAGGTAAGTGATTTCACTGGCATTGATGTTATAAGGAAAGCTCAGCTTATATGGATTGGTGTCCAATGATTTAATGAATTCTGCCAGTTCCTGTTCCTCACCATGCCAGATGATAAAGATGTAATCTATGAATCACACCCATAGAATTACTTTATCCAACTGATTTTGCTTCTCATCAGTCCACATTAAATCCGATTCCCATTGCACCATCAAAGGAGTAGCATACCTTGGTGCAAATTAAGTACCCATGGCAGTCCCACGCACTTGTAAGTAGTACTTATGATTGAACAGAAAAGTGTTGTGAGTAACATTTTAGTATGCTCTCACAGGCTAATGGAGCATGACCGTAAATATTACTTACATGCTTTAATCGCATCCGTGTGATCTATGGATGTATACAAACAGACTACATCCACTGTTACCATGAGATAATCATGTTGCCAAAGAATATCATTTATGCAACCGAGAAAGTCCATTGAATCTCGAATATAGGAGGGTAGAGATGACACATAGGGAAACAAGAAGATATCAATAAACCTAGATGGATTCTCTAACCCTATTGCACTCAATATTAGCAGGCCAGGAGGATTGGTTTGGTTTTTATGTACTTTAGGTAAAAAGTAAATAGTTGGCATCACTGGATGATCATTCTTGAGGTAAACATATTCTCTATCATCAAGGTGACCGCCAACATGCCACATCTTTCATTTTTGATTGAAGATTAATATATCCTCTATGGTGGGGTCCTTTTCTAGAGGTTTATAATTATTCTTGTCCTCAATTTGTTTCATGGCTTCTTCAAAGTTTTTCACGTGATCCATGATAACAATATTACCTCCTTTAGCTGAGGGTTTGATTATTATTTGATCATCCTGTAATTCCTTCAATGCTTTCCAATATTCTTGTGACACAGTCCCCCCATAGTGATTATGGACCATCTTTCGTCCCTCTGTGTCATTAATTCTTTGTAATTCCTGTATCATGATTTCCTGAAATATATAAATTTTGTTTCCGGCAGGCAATTGTGGTAAAAAGCTTACTTCAATTTGTACCCACTATCCGAGGCCATATCTGTGCGTATCCCAATTAGGTCACAAAATTCTTGGTCTGAATGGGTTCTCGGTGAACAAGATATACTGACATGTACACTCAACTAAATTCCAGGTTCAGCAGGAGTGAAGAGAATAAGACCCTCACCCCTAAACACTATTCTCTTGTATCTGAAATGAACAGGGGCCAAGCAAATAGGCTCCGGAGGAAAGGGATAGGGGACAGGGATTTGGGAAGAGCAGAGAAACTAAACACTGGTTCACAAAGGAACGTCACGGTTGTTCTAAGAAAGTTGCCTCAGGGTTTTGTGCAGTAATTTTTAAGACCAAAAACAAATAAAAAACAACAGAACTACAAATATCACAGAGTCTTTCAGCAACATAACAATAATTATTACCATTTGATTCAGCAATCACCGAGCCTTTCAGCAAAATCACAATAATTATTAGCACTTGAATGCTCAACTATTAAACACGCTTTTATAACTCACAACAAAATTGTTATAAAATCAAACTTATAAATTGTCTTTTGTTATTAGTATTCACATTATAGACTCGCTCCAAAAATAATCGTCTAATTTTGCATAGATATTCAGTGATGCTTTCAGGAGTTGACAACACTTAACTGCAATGCTGCCTTTAAAAAATACTTCTCAAGCTGTCTTTGGAAAATAGCCTTGTATCATGGTTTTCTTAGCATCGACAAATGTTTTCCATAATGCACCAAAAGACCACTAACCCAGAGAAGGTTAAAAACAGAGGAACGAGAGGGGGCTTACTCATGAACCAACTTCTCCTGGAATGTTTTCAATTATTTGAGGGAGATGGAATACTGTTCGTAAATTCTCCAGCCGCTGCAAAAGTAATCCGCTCCAGAGAGGGAAGCTCCGATGAAGCCTTGCACCGAAAAGACGACTCCTGAAAGAATCACACAACTCCAGCTGAACCAGGAACACCTGCGAGCATAGCAAGACTCGAAGCCAAGCACAGGAAACACCTTGGCAGTTCTATTTATAGACTGGTGTGCTGGTGATGAGTCATCAGACACATGCTGGTGAAGAGTCTTCAATCATGAGGTGTGTGAATGCTGTGCTGGTGATGAGTCATCACACACATGCTGGTGATGAGTCATCAAACACTTCTGATGATTCATATGAAGGAATTTGATGTCTCCATAAACTGCTTGGCACACAGTTCACAAATGGGGCAACACTTGCTTTTATCAATATAAACAAACATGCAATGTAATATCCTGACAGATGGCAGCGGGCTATTACTTAATGCACCTAACCTAATCCAAGCTACGCAGGATTTGACTGGTTAGAGGGGACAAGGTCAAAAAGGTTAGAAAACAAAATTTCAGAAATTGGAAAGATTTAGATGAAGCCTCCTTGAATAGAATGGGAGGAAAATTTACAAGGCGCGTCATTTACGATGATGTCCATATTAATTACACATGCTGATAAAGTCAGCAAGTTGCAAGCTGAGATAGAGAGGAGCATCAGGTGTATATACGTGACAAAAAATTATAGAAAATCAAAGAAGATGACATGGATTACAAGGAAGGGAGAATCCATACTTTTGCACGTAAATATGACAGTGTTAGAAAATCTGTAATGGGTAAAAGGACACGTGAGGAAACCTTGGAGTCTGATTCTGCCAGTGGTAGTTCTATGACATCACTAGAGAGTGTCACATGGAACGATGGGGCTCCACCTATCTGCACACCACAAGGTTCATCATCTTTTTTAGTAGCGATAGAAAGACTATGGCCCTCATTGCAAATGCCGAAGCTGCGGGTGCCACAATACCGGCAGTGCTGGCGGTATTGGTGGCACCCTATTTCGACATTTCCGCTGGGTCTGCAGATGCAAACAGCGAAATTTGGGCACTGAATGGGGCTGCGCCTGGGTGCCTCTGCACTGCCCATGCCAAGTGCATGGGTAGTGCAGGAGCCCCCAGGGGCACCCTGAGTCCCCCTTACTGCCAGCCTTTCCATGGCGTTGTTTACCGCCATGGATAGGCTGGTGGTTGGGGACTCATAATCCCCAGGGCAGCGCTGCCCTGAGGATTATGACCGACTGGCGGTATAGTGGAGGGGCCGACGGTATGGCCATGGCTAATGAGCCACAGTCATAATACACTGGCGGAACACCGCCAGCCTGCTGGCGGTGTTATTGCCAGTGTTCTGCCGGCCGCCAGGGTCATAATGATCCCCTATGTTTGGGGATGAAATTAATGTGAAAAGGACGAAAATCAGAAGGGATGGGAAGCAATGGAAACAAAAACAAGGTATCAGAGGGACAGGGGGTTTCAAATTGTTCCAAGAAAAACTAGAGGGAGAGCGACCTGGGGGTACAAAGATGCCAACTATATATGATAATCTAGATCAACCAGAACACAACAATGAATTGATTGTTGTTAACCTGTCCAGTCGGTCCATTAATAAAGTTGAATGTGACATATAGAGCAAAGGTTTGGGCTTCTGTCCCACACAAATAAATGATCCGGATGTTATTTTTGTGGATTTGTTTAAATTTACATGCCTGATTAAATTAAAAGATCATTTCAATTCTTTATATATACCACCTGCTCAACCCATGGAGGATGTATTGGTACCAACGCAGTCTGTATCTGATTTACATGATTTACAGTTGGTGATGTCACTGTCTGATAATGAATTAGTGGATATTAATGTTCTAAGAACTGAATTAGGCATTGAGGAAAACGTGTATGTCTACCTCTAAGTTTATACCATCAAGGGCACATCTCAATATTGAATCATTTCGCACTAAAGTCATCAGTGATCTTCACAAATGGATAGATAAATTAGCTAACCTTCTACACAAGGGTGGCAATCTTACCACGGCTAAGAGGACAGCTCTACAGACCTTGAAATCTGATCCAACAATAGTTATTATGGAAGCTAATAAGGGGGGGAATGTGGTCATAATGTATAAGTGTGATTATCTTAAGGAGGTAGCAGTAGTACAACAAGCTTTATTCGGTCAAAAAAACCATCAAAGCAAAAGAATACTCCATATAAATACAAATTACAAAATAGAGAGTTTACAAATAGATAATGTATAATAAAATGCAAAAAAGCCTTCCATTATTAAGAATAAAACAAGTAAAAGATCTCTCAGTGCATACCCTGAGACACACATATTACAAGTTTTTAAGAAACAAGTCCATGTATGCCATGCAGCCACAAGGAACTTGCTAATTGCATGGATCAAAATAACAGATGTGTCTTTCTTTAAAATCCTAAGGGCAATAGCAAATCGTTTAACTCCCAAAATCTGACATACTGGACGGATCCACTTACGTCGGGGAGCCACATACACTGGACAGAAGAACATACAATTTTCAAATGTTTTCAAAGCAGAATTTCAACATGGACATAAGTTGGACACCAACAGTGTCCCCCAACTGCCAGTAAAAGACAATAACGGTAGACACCCATAACGGAAACGAGCATACAAGCTCTTTCCCAAAGAATCAGGGATTAGATCTAAATAGGGCTGATACTGAGGATGCCATTTAAAATAAAGAAATGCATTGGTCAATCGTCCATGTGTTGTACCCAGGAGAATGTTGCTCCTAACGTAAGACCAATAAGCTATTTTCAAAGGGAATTTATGAACATTCCCTAAATCCTGTGGATTCTCCCAGTCATTCCCAAGCCCCAAAGTTTGAAACCAGACTGACATATGCTTAAACCATTGAATAGAGGCTACATTAGGTCTTTTTAAAAGATTGAGAAGAGAATCCCTATAAATCAAAAGCTGGGAAGTCATCCAAATTCTTACCCGGAAAAGTAGCGGTCTTAAAGCTATCGTATTAGAGATACGGTTAAAACCAAGGTCCAGAAAAGTGGGAATCAGGGGAGGTACCACCTGAGCACGCAAGCAGAGCTCTGGCGAAGTTGTTCTCACCCACAGACAGGTTAGTGGTTTTACAAAAGCCCCATACATCAGCACCATAGGTAGCAGCATTTTGTGCTTTAGCTAGCTAAATGTTTATTGATTGAAGGATGGAATGCAGTTGCTAATCATGAGTGGGTACCCTAGATTTGGCAAGTGACTTACAGACTTACATGCCTGTTTACTAAACGTGGATCACCACACCTAGGTACATATCATAACACTAAGCATGTGCCTCAGGGGAGGGATGGACACATACTTTCAAACATCAAGGACACCCAGAAAGCTTTGGACAGCTGTACATGGGTTTGGGCAGTCCACCACCGGTAAGGTGGATGTCCACCTAGGATAGACCCAAACCTTGGACAATCCCATCCACATTTATGTTTGTAAATGCAGACAATTGTCAACATCATTTAATACCACTAATATCTGTATTACAACAAGCTGATAGATGCAAGCACACATCTGGCCATGAACTGCATGCATACCTATGACATTGTACTCAAGTGCCACATACACGTAGCACAACATGTGGAGCTACATGCTGCTAGGAAGTCAAAGATACAGTCGAACATGTTCATTAGTGAACAGGGAGGCTCAAGTCTGTGGGTAAGACTTTGGTATCCCTATTCTGTGCGATTCAGGGTCTGACATGCCGACTAAATCATGAATATGGGCCTCTGCTAATTCTTATTTATGAAAATTTCAAAAACAAATGTCACCCTCTTCACATGGCCATGCCTACAGGGCTGCACTGCAATCCCAAAATATGACTATACACTACTGATTGTCCAACTCAAAGATTGAAAAACAGTGAAACTCCACTCAAGTAACATATTTGAACATTTACCAGCACATCATACCTTGCTATGTGTCCAACACACAGGAGTCAATCACACGACAGCTGCAAACCCAACACAGAACTGAAATATCAACACTTACTGGATATGTCTGGGTCCGCAAATCAAGCCACTTCTCCGATTGTGTAGGGGGGAGGTCCACCTGTAAAGCATGGAAGGGAAAAATGTGCTCAATGTCTGTGCACTGTACAACACTTTCAAATAAAATTACTGTGTGTAACATTAAATCTGAAAGTCTAGCCTCTCAGGCATGATAATACCCCAACAGACATACCACTGAAAAGATGTACAGACCCGGTCACTCCAGTGAGTGATACACACATATCTGCACACATGCAGTGGCCCTAACTATCATGTGGTGACAAACATGCTCCATCAATTGGTTGCAGACTCATTTATGGAGTGTACTCCTCTCATCATTTGTAGTAATGAGAGACATGCAAAGCCACTTTCCTGGAGCACTGCAATACCAGTCACTGAGGTTTTGTGGCTTGTGCATCAAGGGACAATCATTTGCTCTGTGACGCACCTGTGGGTTGATTTAAGGTAATGATTTATCATGCTTTCTATGGGCCCTTACATGTAGGGCCTGTGTTGTGTGTAGGTTACATATGCTACATTAACAGTGTACCCTGAGCCATATATGCCGTCTATGACACCATATTGGCAGGGATCCTGTGCATCAATTGGTTACAGTTTGAGGCTAGCCATGGATTGACCAATTTTAATATTTTGATAGAACAAGGAGATTTATGATGACAGTGTATATTGTAGTCATCCATGACAGACTGCATGGGCACAGGTGTAGTCATTGCACCTGAAATGTCTCACTCATTGCCCTGTGTACCCATTATGGGTTTTGGAAATCACAGTGAGCCACATTCATCATCTTACATGTGCCAAGTTGGTAGATCAGCGGCTATACAGCAAACTGACACTGTCATATTATTAACACATGGTTTAGCAAATGTACCACTGTGTCAATCATGATGATGTAGGTTTCAATTTGTATGTACCTTCAGAATAGCAGCAGTCACAGAAATGCTGGTCTTCTGATATTAGCATACACCCATGTCTGTGATATCCTCCATACTGGGAAGTTAGTTATTAAACATATGCTGCACTAGATTATCAGGGGTGTACCAAACAAAACTAGCAAACTATTAGGGAACTTTATATGTAGGATGGAATTGGTCAGCGGTTCCTTGCACGACATCATGCACGTAATACATTGTGACCATGCATTCTCCAACATCAGGTATCCCATGATGATCCCATAACTTATAAGAAGTTCATGGCTATAGAGTAACACAGAAGGCAAATGCATTAGCTCTGTTTCAGCTATTGTGCCCAGGACCATTGTAAAACACACAGGTACAATGAACAGAGGGCCATGGATGGTTGCTATCCCTCAATTTGTATCATTTGCTTCATTGTATGTGCTACAGCTATGGAAAGTAGCACCAAACATTTAGATATGAACCCGTGTGCATTACTTTGGCATCCATCCCTAATTTAATTGCGGCACAACCAAGTCAAACTATCAACCTAAGATATTACCTGAGGTTAGAAAGAACTTTGTACGTATGGGCCAAAATACAGTTCAGAGATGCATTTGAAATAATTGGGGGACACATTAATTCTTGAAAATATCTGGTGAAAAACATGTCTTTCCTGGTACACTCACAGACCATGCCTAAAACATATGTTAGAGCCACATTTGCATCATCTATTGATGTGAAGGCAGCACTAAGTTACAGGTTCCAGTTTTGTTTTGTAACTCAGTGCAGCTGTTGCGTCAACAAATGACGGTGATGTGTAGCAATTATTGTATAACTTAGGGCCACTGTATGTTTAACTTGCATTCCACATGTCTAAATACATTGCCTGCAGCATATCAACAAATCTGCTACTGTCACTACAGAGCACTTAAATGTGAACATTACTCTGAATCGTACTCACCAACAGGGCCACCAATCACAATCCCCAGGTGGTCCAGCAGGTCTTGCTCCCTGGCAACAAGGTCAGCCCAGCGGTGCTTTAGTTGGTGGTCGTTACGCGGTGTGTTGTAGACGTGTTGCAGATGGTACAGGACCTTTGACCACCGGAGCCTCCTTCCCTCTGTGTGATACCCATGTATCAACCTGCCACCTGCTTCGATCATCAATGGGAGGAAGTGGCACACCAGCCAAATGAATACCCCCAGCTCCCCCTCACCCATTCTACCCAGACGTGGCATACCCAACATGACTGAAATAATAAAGGAATTAAGGGGTACAGAGGATAATGAAGGGAAAGGAGGAGAGGGAAATGAAAAGTAAATAACCCTAAAACAGCCCAACTATCCCGAAACTAACACTACCCACAGCAGACTCCCAACAGTACAAAGACAAAATTAGACACCAGAAATGACAAAAATACACTTACACAGGATACCACAGATACTTAGAAAACACCAAAAGGGAATATAAAGAGCACACAGGAGACAAATTCACAATATTCACAGAGAGACAGGTCCAAACACAGTCACACAGTCAACAAAAAATCACAGACTGTCAAGTGAAAGTGAAAGTACACCCACTGTACCAATTCTGTAAACAGGATATCCTATTACATCACTTCCTGCCTCAAATGTGGTACGTTTTTATTATGATGCGTCAAAATATTATACCGCTTACAGTCTGTGCGTCATTTTGTTTTTGACGCACATACTTAGAAATTACCCGCATCCTTATTTCCAAATATTTTTCATTGTTAACCAATTTCATGGGGTACAGTGTGGGAATTACCGCTCCGGGCCAATGGATGTATCATGGCAGTATGCGTCATTTTTCTATGCAATACCTGCAAACTTGGGGCCAACTGAAGGGGGCTGTATCTGGACTGCAGGCATTGTTAAACCGACATCTCTTCTCACTCCCCCTCCTTAATTCCCTCAAGAATAAGTGACAGGCACGTTTACAGGTGGAATACAAACTAGAGGATTGGGCAGACTTATTCGAGGCCAGAGACCAAGGTGCTCGAGAGGCCCGCTTGAAATTCATTCTTTTTAAATCGTTGCATGATTGGTACTGGACTCCACCGAAACTGCGTACTGCAGGATTACTGTCTCACGCCTCCTGCTGGAGAGCCCGCACGTTCGTTGTGACTTGCCCCATATTTTACGATTGCCCGGCCATTCAGCCTTTTTGGTGGTCGATGGGGACACCCTTGGAGAAACATTACCCTTGATGTCTTCCCTCACCCCTTCCCTTCTATTGCTGCATGATACTGGAGGACACTATGGGGTGAAGGTTCCGCCGCCGAATGACCGCACCGCGGTCAAAAGACCGCGGCGGCCATTCAGACATTTCCGCTGGGCCGGCGGGCGCTCTCCAAAAGAGCGCCCACCGGCCCAGCAGAAATGCCCCTGCAAGGAGGACGCCGGCTCAGAATTGAGCCGGCGTAGTTGCAGGGGTGCGACGGGTGCAGTTGCACCCGTCGCGTATTTCAGTGTCTGCAAAGCAGACACTGAAATACTTTGCGGGGCCCTCTTACGGGGGCCCCGCGGCACCCCCTACCGCCATCCTGTTCATGGCGGGTTTCCCGCCATGAACAGGATGGCGGTAGGGGGTGTCTGAATCCCCATGGCGGCGGAGCGCGCTCCGCCGCCATGGAGGATTCATTGGGGCAGCGGTAAACCGGCGGGAGACCGCCGGTTTACCCTTTCTGACCGCGGCTGAACCGCCGCGGTCAGAATGCCCTCGGGAGCACCGCCAGCCTGTTGGCGGTGCTCCCGTGGTCGGTGACCCTGGCGGTCACCGGCCGCCAGGGTCAGAATGACCCCCTATGATCTCTCCCGACTGCAATGTTGTTTATTGCGCACCGCATTGGCCACAGCAAAAGTTTGTATACTCAGGCATTGGCGTGCGGCAGCCGCCCCCTCCCATGAGGAATCTGATCACTGCAATGTACCAGCGTCCTTTACTGGGTTTGGGTCAGTTCTCACAATTTTATAGTACATGACAGTTGTAACTATACAGAGATAGGCTGTTTGCACCTACATTGTGCATTCCAGTGTATGGGCACATGTGTCAGATCACACTACTGCGGACCATGATGCTCTAGTTGTTGTACCAGATTTGCACTCTTCACTGATGCAATAGATCCCCAAACTTTTGGGAATTGGCTTTTTCAATTTTAGTTGTCCCACTGTGTGAACATCACAAGATGTGTTTTCATAAATGTGGTTGTATGCATGTGTTGTCGATGTGGATAACCATCAGATGCTATTCAGTGTAGAAATGAGTAAGGAAATGTGTTTGTCATACACGTAGTGAACTTCGTGTGTGAACTTCCCAGAATTTTAGGACAAAATCATCTCCCATGACGAACCATGCACAGGATAGATCGAGGACGGTTGATCATGACAATGTTCCAGGACTAAGCCATCACATGTCCTGAAATGTTGGATACCACTTCCTGGTCACTTGTTTCAATACTACCCATGAGTTAGGCATTTGAAAATGCTATGTGGGTACAGTGTTTGTAACACAGAGTCCCAGAATCAATCCACAAATGTAATGTCACTCCACAGTTTGAGTCATATAAATGACCTATGTTTCTCTTGTGGCAGTGGAAGTCCAGCAGACCAAGCAGCATGTGTTCACATATTTCCAGTGGTTAATTGCACAAAGGTGTCCAATTCGAGTGTGTGGGGCCATGTGTAGCCTGTGTCTTTATTGGGGTCCATGTTGTTACAGTTACGTGCAGGTCTAGTATCCTTCACAGCTGAATTGAATGAAATCCAAAGAGGAATTGAGAACACCCATGGTGATAGTCCAGCTATGGTACTACAGAAGTTTTATGAGACTGACAACAGGGCAACCTTGGTGTGCGCACAAAGTTAATGGATCAGTAATTTAAAACTGGCAGGTTTCCTCACAATATTTGTACACAGGGTGGCCTCTAAAATTCCCACTGCAGCCGGGAAAATCAGTGCCTCTGTGCTGATTAATCTCACTGCTATTCACCACACAAGCCTCATCAATAAGTTGGGGCCAATGTGAATCAGTGTGTGGACCATCAGGGTACAAACATGTATTGACATTTCATGCACATTATCAAACGTTGTTTGTTGTGCTGGAGGCACCATACCCAATCCATTCTTACAGCCATGGTACACTGTCACTATTTGTCACTCATGCATACATGAAACCCAGACAATTGATGGGCCATGATTAGGCTATTTGAAGACATGTCTCACCCCATGATACGATAAGTAAACTGATTACGCGATACCATTTACCATTTACCATTTATTTAATTGTTATTAGCCTATCCGGCCTTAACAATAATCACCCAATAAATATCAATTCATCACACTCGATAAAAATCACATTAAATAAAACATCTCAGTAAAAAGGGAAACTATGCTTGAATTTTTGATTTAACATGTACCGAAATGTGTCCGATTTACCATGCATTATCGTAAAACCTAATATATAGCCATAATTTACATAAAAACTTAACTTATTCTAGAAAAACATTATAAATCTAATATTTAAAATGTCTTATTCTGGGACGAATCATTTGGGACCTTGCAGTGCCTTCCAACCATTTAATAGCAGCCCGAGGCCTAACCCAGTTTTACGCTACCCTGCACCAATTTCCCAAGCTAGATAGCTACGGGATAACATAGGCTGTTGTGCTTATGCCAACTATGGGTGCATTGATAGACGTAATTTCCATGCTTCCAAGATATAAGTTGAGACCTTTGTCACAATGTATTTCTCATCTGATCGCATACATAGCGCTTCTGCCTCCTTGCACTTCCTAACTCCGTAAGATCTGAAAAGTGGACGTAGATACAGTTTACGGAGTTTGAGCGTAAAGTGGCATAATAGAAGGAAGTGGGAAAGTGTTTCCGGGCCACCATGAAGGCATGGACAGCATTCTAATCTACCCGGAGGGGCGGATTGCCATCTGTTGACCACCGCCGTCACAGGTAGGGTGCCCATACGGAATTTGAAGTAGAGAGCCCTTTTTTCCTCCGGATAAATACTGTCTATGAATATTGCTGGTTTAAGCTCTTGGTTAAACAAAAAATACCGCTTGAATAAAGGGCTAAATGACTCGCACATAATCTCAGTCTTTCGCTCCCAATATGCCTTTTTTATGACAGCTAGACTAGGCCTTCCGATTTTTTCTGGATGGAGCCAAAAGTCGTCCTGGCCGATCGCAGCCAGGATAGTTGAGATATGTTTGAACCAGGGCAGTTTCCGGTGGTTTTGCAACTTCATGATGTCCTTAAGTACGTCTCTATATGGTTTGAGAGCCTCTTTTGACCAAATACGGATCCAGTATCTTACTGGAGATAGAGCAATGTAGTCCTCAACCTTTCTCATCTGTAGATCGGTTCTTATTGCATTCATTGGTGTGGCATTGCCTAGACAAAGTAATCGGCGTAAAAATTTGTTCTCGGTTACTTGTATTGATGGAATCTTTCTGAATCCCCAGATCTCTGCGCTGTAAAGTGCTGCGGCTCTTGCTTTTGTTTTGTATGCGAGCAGTGCAGAACTCACGGAATGATTGCCTGTAGCTTTTGCAAATCTGAGTACTGCTCCAGCTTGTTGGGCCAAGGAAATTCTACTTTTATAGATTTGTGGTTTCCATGTCTGTTTTTCGTCTAGTCTGCAGCCCAGGTAATCATAAGTGGCCACTCGGGCCAAAGGCTTATTATTTGCCCTGAAGGTCGATTGCAACGTCTGTTTTTGGTTGAGAATCATAAACTTTGTTTTCCCCTCATTGATTACCATGCTCCTTGAGGTACAAAATGATTCGAAACCCCTAAGTAGTCCATGCATTGCTATCTCTGTTCTTGCCAGTAATACGGCATCATCAGCAAAGAGCAAGATAGGTATACTTTCATTGGCTAGTTTTAGCACATCCAGATTTAATTCCTTCAAAACTTGGCTTACTTTATTTATATAACAATTAAATAAGGTTGGATCCAAAATGCAGCCTTGTTTTACACCTCGCTCGATTGGAATTTCAGCCGTATAATCATTTCTCGTAGTATATCTGACCCTGGCAGTGTTTCCTGTATGCAATAGAATTAGCAGCCTTAGGATTTTTCCCTGTATGCCCATGTCCGACAATAACTGCCATAGTGTTTGGCGATTTACGCTGTCGAAGGCTGTTTGGAGATCCACAAAGACCAGATATAATGGACAGTTTTTAAGGGTGGCGTATTTAGCGCAGATCATGTTTAGCTTAAAAAGTTGATCTGTTGTACTTTGGCCTCTCCTAAAACCAGCTTGGTGTGTTGATATTAAGTCTCCGTCCTCTAGCCATTGGTCTAGACGCGACTGAATCAATTTGGCAAAAATCTTTCCAACACTATCAAGCAGTGAAATAGGTCTATAATTGCTCACCATGTCCCGAGGCCCTTTTTTGTGAATTGGAACGATTATTGATTCCTTCCAGGAGGAAGGGATTACCTCGTGATGCCAAACGCTGTTGAATAGACGGGCTAGAGCAGGTAACCATAACGTTAGCTGGTTACGGTAAGCATCTGAAGGGATACCATCTGGGCCTGCAGCCTTATGCAGCTTTTGGAGGAGGATAACTTGTTTAATCTCTTTTTCACTAAATTCCGATATTAACTCCATTGCACGTGGAATGACATGGACTACTTGCGTGTAATTTGTGCTGGAGAATTCGTTGGAGACTAGTACATTCTGGGTTTCGTTTACCAATCTAGCAAGCAGATTTGAAGATGCTGCGTAAGTCTTTTGAAGAGGAAATACTTTACTTAATCTTTGATTTCTGCCTGCCAGCCCTTGAGTGAGGATGTTTGGGTTATTGGTCATCCCTGGTGCCATCTTGGCCACTTCCTGGTACAAGGCGATAAAATGCTTTACCCAATGTTGAGGGTTGATATTCAGTTCTAGATTTTTCGGGGGACCTTCACATCCCCACCTGACTATCTCCCAGAACTTTTTGGAGTTCCCTGCCGATATTGCTTGCAGTAAAGTTTTCCAAAGTTTATGTGGAAATATCTTCCTTTTGTATCTTAATAATTTTTTGTACTGTTGCCTACATCCATAAAAATGTTGCTCGTTGGAGTCATTCAAGTGCCGGTTCTTCAATGCTTGTGATAAAGTCTTTTTTAGCTTTAAACACTCTTCATCGAACCAGCCCTCCATCATTTTAGGATTGATTTGAGGATGCTTGATCTTTTCCTTTTTTGTTTGCAATAGCAAATTATTAAAGTTATGCAGGAGGGGTAAAGCGTCTTTAACTGACGGGTTTAAGAACGTGCTAAGTGATGACAACCAGGTTTGACTGGGTACGCTCATATAAGGTTCATCCTCATTTGACCTTAATATGTTTTTCCTATTTGGTCTCATAGTTATTGTTAGGCTATTTCCGTTGAATGGAGACTCCGCCTTCCCTGGGCTCGTGTCCGGATGGACTATCTCCATTAGCAGTGGGTTGTGATCACTCTCGATTCTGTCCCTTATTTCCATATCGATGACATAATGCCAGGCTTCGATGTGTATTGCCATGTAGTCAATTATGCTTTGCCTTTTTCCAGTTCGAAAGGTAGATTTAAAAGTTTTATCTGAATTTGTTCTCCCATTTAATGTGCGGATTCCTCCTTCTATTAATGCTTCAAAGATTAATTCTCCTTTCTTGGAGTCATTACAACGTTGGATAAGAGGCGTTGGAATATTCCAAGCATAGTCTTCCTCTGCTACTTGTTCATCCCAGAGGATAGAATGAGGTTTAGTGTTAAAGTCACCACATATCAGAAAAAGGGTTTTACAAGACTGGGGAGAACAATTGTTCGTGTGACCTGGTGCTGGGTTCCTCCGATCCTTAGTTCTATTATTTAGGATATGTTCTTTAAGGAGCCGCACCCCTGGCATAACTTGAGCCCGGCTGATAGGAGGGAAATACACATTTACTATTTCGAGTGACCACTCCTCGTATTTGACTGCGAGCGTCTGGATTCCCTTGCTTAGTACAGTATGAGTTACTACGGAGTTTCTCAGTAATGACGTTTTGATCCAAATAATTAGACCTCCCGAAGGTCTTCCTTTTTTTTGCTTAATAGCGGGTGAGTGGAAAGTGGAGAACCCATCTAGGTCAATAGCATGAATCGACCAAGTTTCTTGGAAGCAGCTGATGTCTTGTTTTTTAATGAATTCGACCCAGTCTTTATCTTCCATTTTGTTTTTTAAACCTGCTATGTTCCAGCTTAGAATTTTTAATATGGGACTGATTTTATTTTTTATGTTCAAACTGTCCATTTTTTGCTACGAGCTTCTAGGTGATTGCTCTTTGCAATTCTGTAACTGTGGGGGATTGCCCCTACTGTTTCTAGGGGAATTGGCCAACAGGCAGAACCTCATATTACTCAAATTTATTCGTTCAGGGAGTTGTTGTTTGGAGCTGATTGCTCCCTGAAGTATCGAACCAAAATTGCCTTTTACCTCTTGCCTACCCATCATGTTTCGGTTTGAAGCTTTTTCAAGAAGTATTGTTGGATATGGTTCTTTTTGCAGGGTAGCAATGGATATTCCCCAGGTCTTCATCGTGTTGGAACATTTTAGGATCTGTTCTACTATCCGAGGTGAGGCCCAGACTGTTTCTGTTGATTCCCCGTTCTCTAGTTCTTTTTTTGGTGTGAATCTTACTGAGAGGAGATCTTTAGTTGTTACATTCTGTAAGGTTGGCAGGGAGTTGACCAGAAGTAAGATGTTGGACCTGTTCAGGATGTCGTGACTTCCTCTTGAGGAGTACTCAGGCGTGAACATGATCGTGGCTTCAGGCTCTTTAGTTGTTTCAGAACGGATCTCAGTGTGCCCGCCACCTTCCTGCGACTGTCTTCCTTGAAGTTGGGTGTTCTCATATTGTCTGTCTTGAGTCTATTTGAAGACATGTCTCACCCCATGATACGATAAGTAAACTGATTACGCGATACAATGTATTTGAGTATTCATTGTAGACCTACCTGACACAATACCCCAGGAGGAAAGTGAGGGCATGGAAAGCAACTATGAGACAAATGTAGCCACAGGGAACCTTTATGGTAATGCAAAGACAGGAACCAGTCAGGCTAACAGGATGTAGGGTCAGTCAGGAACAAAAATGAACAAGGCAAGTACACAGTGAGCAGACTGAGAATGGTCAAAGCTGGAACAACACTGTGGAAAATGAAAACTGTATTTGTCCTGTGTGCTGCAACGTTACACAATAACCCAAGGGCTGTGCTACACAAGTGATTTATACAGCAATGCATAACAGGGATATACATTTGATGACAGCTTCTAAGCTGTTCCAGGCAGCAGCAAGGGCAGTGCATGTTCAAATGGCTGGTCTGCATGGAAGTGCTCACAGGTGTGTGCAGCTTCAGTCTCTCACAAGTCCTGTAGGTGAGAATCAAGTTCAAAGGGCCAACAGTGCCTTTCACATGGGAAGCAATGGACAGGTGATTACAGGTCTTAAAGACTACCAGACAGTGCATTATCTGACCAGAGGTCCATGCAAATAGATGAACTATGACTATCACATGCCATACTAAAGAGGGAAGCACATTGGAGTCAGAATGTGAGTTGGGATGTGTGTAGATGAAGGATTATCAGGGTACAAATAGTCCATTTCCAAGGCCCCCTAGAGAAGGGTGGGGAGAGACAGAAAACATGGCAGTGGCAGGACTTATGACCTGGGATGGCATGTGCAGGGGATGTTTTGTGAGCAATGCTAGTCATACCTGGGGCACTCGTGCTATCCATTTGCAGCTTACATGGACTTCTTGTCACACATACTCCTTGCAGAGATAGCTGATGTCACACTTACTGCTGTCAAGGGTCTGGTCATACATTCCTGTTACCAATGCAATAGCACGTCCCCTGCCTCATGTATGAGGCATTTGTTTCCTTATTGAATGATGGTTTCTTTGTTGTGTGCTATCTTCTGCAATGAACCATGTTGCCAACATGTATGTGTGAAATAGCTGCGGTCCTCTGATATTACCCTTCAAATGTGAAATGGACAGCATATATGTCATTTACAGTTGTGTGTACATTCATACCCATCAAATGTGATGTGGGTTTTTCAGGATCCTAGTCTGTATTTCTGCACTGCTCCATGAGGCTACACTCCGATTATGAATCTTAGGGATAATGTGATGCATAAATGATTACCCAGACCATGATATAGTGATTAGAATAGGTGTTTAATTACATATGGTAAGACAGTGGTGATGGTGACTATAGTTAAAAGAAGTTTGGATAATGTGTTGTCTCCGACACAATCCTGCTGCAGTGTTTGGATGGTCTCCCTAAAGTTGATGGACAGCATCCTCCTCTTCCTCCTCGTCAGCCATTTGTGGGTCTGGTTATACAGGGGAATGTTCCTCACACAAATGTTGTGCAGGATGGCACAGGTCAAAATAATATTTCAGACGATTTCTGGTGAGTATAGGAGGCTGCCTCTGGTGATGTCGAGGCACCGGAATCTTGACTTCAGGATACCCAAGGTCCTCTCGACTATGGTGCATGTCCTCCGTTGTGCCTCATTATAGGCACGCTCTGATGCTGTGCTTGGGTTTGCAAATGGGGTCATGATCCATGGCTGGATCCCATACCCCTGATCAGCTGAAAGAGAAAATGAGTGAGAAAATGTTGATGTTGCTTGCACCATGAGTATCACTTTGCATAACAGTTGTTCTCTTGTGTTGTTTGTGACTCATCTGTGTTTGTGTTATTGTGTAGAATCCTAGGCTTCTAGGATGTACCATCGGCATTGGGATGTTTCATTATCTGAACCGGTGTTTGGCTGATTGACCGGATGTCAGCGGTATTTTTGTAGACTTGCAGTACATTGTGTACTCCCATGCATTATGTCATGTGAAAGAGGTGTCCATGTGTCTTAACTGGGGGCGACATGATACTTCCATACACAGAATCAGTTCCACAGTGGTGGTAACACAGTTCCATCTATGTGGCCTGGACATCCCATCCAATTTAACATATACAATATAATTAGTTAAACATCAGTGAGGCCCTTTGAATTGGCTAGGTGACATTGTACAACACATCTCCAAAAGTTGGCAGCACTGACGTGTTGACAATTGACAATGCACAAATATCCCATGTGTGACAAGTTCTCAGCAGACCTATTTATCTGCCCTGACCGAGTTGACTCATGTTCAAACGTGTACCTATACTACTGAACCTGGACCAGTCCAGCTGGCTAACATGGTTGTGAGGTTGACGGTTTGAGTGTCAGGAGGTACATGTGCCTGTACATCTGTTGTGTATTGTACATGTAATTGTCTCAAACCGTATGTGTAGGAACGTGCACTTTCAACATTGTCACATCAGTATGTGTTCTTAGCACAGTCCACTTGCTTATTGGTAGTGGGCAATGGTAAAGCAGGAGTGATGTGAGATATTGGTACAGCCTCAATGATTCCATGTCACCTTCATTAGAGTCATCATCATCATGCTATGTGTCTCATGGTATTTGACCTGCAGCGAAACACATTACACACCCTTTACACAGTACTTATTGCTTGGAAGGGTGTTTGATTGAGTGTTATTGATGTGACGTTGGAAGATTCATCTTACAAGTTGTACTGCCAGTTAAGGCCATGTCATTGTCATTGTGTTGTTTTAATTTGGTCCCTTGTGTCTGAGGAGTGGCATTTGTTATTATTTGCATCTGTCATTTGTCCATAGGTGTGTATCCCATTGGGTGAGGATATCACACATGACTAGCAGTGTCACAACCTCAGTGTCTTCCTGGCCACATGCCAATGTAGTAGTGTATGTGTTGTGTGTCCTACAGGGTTGCTGTGCTGTGTGTGTATATAAGTAGGTTTCTGTACTTACCAACAAGTAGGCCATTTCCATATCGTCCATCCTGGAAGTGTTGATTGATAGTGCAGTGGCGGAAGATGAATGAATCATGTACACTCCCATGATACTTTGCCACAATGTTGGTGATCAATCCCCCGTGATCGACAATGGCCTGCACATTGATGGAGTGTGTGTTCTTCCTGTTGTGGTATAGATGCTCGGTTGCAGCAGGTGGCACAATGTGTACCTGTGTGCAGTCAATGGCACCAAGCACGTGTGAGAAGCCGTTTGGTCTCCTGCTGCTTCAGCTGTGTGTTGGGGAAGCTGATGTGGTGGGGTGTGAGGGAGATGATGGCATCCAATACCTTGGGTAGGAAGGCAGAGAATGAGGGCTGTGAGATCCCGGCAATCAGGGCACCAGTGGTTTGAAAGGAGCTACTTGCCAACATGTGGAGGAAAGCTAGCAGCTTAGTCTCTGGTGGAATGGTGTGGGGTGTCTGCAAGCTGGGTGCCAACTGTGGCTCAATGTTGCGCAGCAGCTGCTGAATGGCTTGCCAGTTGAGTCTGTACCTCTGGGTGATGTCTTGTTGCTGGAGTCCCTCAAGGGTTGTCCTGGTCCGAATATCCTCTCCTGCCTTCTGCATTGCCTTTGGGGTCCCTACTGGTGTTGTGGAAGCTGCTGGTGTTGGTCCTGTGCTCTGCGCCTTAATGCGTGCTGGATGAATAGCACCTCCATGTCTTCCTTTTGGAGCTCTGCTGTTGTTTCTGTGTGTTTTCCTTAAGTAGTGGTGTGTTTGCCCCATTTTTAGCCTGACCTGACCCAGGTGTTATTTTTTTATGCAAATCGGGCTGTATGTCATTTTCCGACTCCTCCTTCCGGCAGTGCGGGATTTTTGCGCGATTGCATAAATATGGCGTACAGGTGTTTAAGTAATTTTTTGGCAGGAACGCCTACCTTGCATGTCATTAACGCAAGGCGGTTTCCCGCATCCAGAAAATGACACACAAGGAGGAATTTTGACATTCGCAGGGGTCGGGCGTCATAGTATAAATATGGTGCAAGGTTTGTGCCGAATGTGCATCAAAATTTTTGACGCACATTCGGCGCAGACAGAGTATAAACATGCCCCAGAGTATCTTATTATTCAAACAACTGGGTCAAAGTCTGAGACTCCACTCCCTGCAATACTGATCTTGCATATGTATTCATTATAATTATCTTAAAACCTCTATTAATTATAAGTTGTACCCTTAGTAGGTACGGGGAATCTATTTTTAATACAAAATGTTTGCACTGCAGCCTCTTACTAAGCAGTATCAATAGACCTCCCTTTGCACGACCAGTATCACCGTCTACCGGTTTTGCCATCTCCTGGTATGATAGAAAACCATCTAGGAACACGGGATTCACAGCCCAAGTCTCCTGAAGTAACCATATATCCTTTGTTTATATAATTAACCCATTTGGGATCCAGTAGTTTCCTGGCCATCCCAGCCAAATTCTAGGACATAATAAAAAGTTTGGCACTGTTTCGAAGGTCTCTAGGCTCAGGGCACTGAGTTTCCCCACAATCAACAAGCTCATCAAACGCCCATGTCCTACCCGCAAGATCCCAAAGAGGGAGTTGTTGAATTGGGATCACAGGTTAGTCAATCGATATGTGATATTAAATGCAAATTATTTGATGCCAAGGCACCTTTATGACTAGTATCGGACTTCCCACCAGTGAAATCTCCGCAGTTTATAGACAAACTAGTGGAAGGCAGAGAGGACTAAAGTCTAATACCAACCCCACTAGGCTTCCTATGATAGCAGGTGCACAGTTCAAAGTTAATAAGATTATCCACTAGGAGCCTGCCCGCAAAACAAATAGAGATATAATCAAATTTAGAGCCAGGCTGACAATGTCTACCCACCTCTAAAATATCGTCTCGGATAACAGAAAGACAATTTCACTGGACTCTCAACCAGTATTTAACAAGGAATCATGAGTTTCCACAGACCCGGGTTGCAACTTAGGTACTTCAACCATAAATAAGGTACTTTATTCCCAAGTGCTCGGGCCTCTCTCTTAGGTGCTAGCAATCTCGTTCCACCCTGGTGTGAGACACCGTCAGGTGGCTTAGTACAATAAGTTAGAGAGGTGGCTACTCCAGGCAACATCCGGGGACCAACCGCCCCCTGAGTCCCCAGTGTAATCAACAGATTTAATTTTACTGGATCTATCAGACCCAGTTTAAGGAGTGCAATGAACAACTTATGGACTGTAACTGTTATGAGCACATCTCCTCTAACCCCATGAAGTCAATGAGTGAATATATCAATAAGCAGTTGGTTGATTGGCGTGATACTAGCCTCCTAACTGATGAGGAATAAAATTATCTTTTGGTGAAGGACCCACGATATCCTTTTATATACATCCTTCCTAAAATACACAAGGGGTCTGATTTCCCTTCAGGCAAGCCAATTATCTCTGGCATTTCATCCCCCATGGAGAGATTGTCAGAATATGTAGATATTTTCCTGCAAAATGTTGTTCACAATTTTCCTGCATATATACAGGATAGCAAAGATATATTAAATACATTTGATGACTTTATATGGTCTGAAGACCTGATGTTCGTTACCATGGATGTGACCAGTTAATATACTTGCATACAGAAGCAGTTTGGCATTAGAGCGATTGAATCTTTTCCACGTACTAGAACTGGTGACCATCTGGACCTTAGTGAGATGATCATTGAAATGATTAACATTATACCCTCTAAAAACTATTTTCTTCATGATGGTCAGTGCTTCCATCAGATACATGGTACTGCGATGGGCTTGAGGTTTGCCCCATCTTAATCCTGCCTATTCATTGCCTGGTATGAGAGGGAACATGCCTGGGGCTGGCATGCTGCCTTGTGGACAGATTCAATTGTCTTTTGGGGGAGGTATATAGACAACATCATTGTACTGTAGAAGGGAACAGTGTAACAGTTGTTGGCATATCATGCTTTTCTTAATGATAACCCTTCTAATGGCAAACTGAGATACAACACAGTAAGGAATTAATAGATTTTTCGGACATTCAGTTTTATGTGGAGGACAATAGAATACAAAGCACAATGTTCAGAAAAGTCACAGCATGCCATAGTATTCTGCATGCAACCAGTGCCCACACAAGGGCGGTTATTAATAACATTCCTTTTTGCCAGATGGTATGTTTAAGATGCAACTGTAGCACTAGGGACACATTTGTTGCACATATCAATAGTGCTAAACAGAGGTTAAGAAATCAGGGATATAATGAAAAAGTCCTAGTGAGTTCAGAAAAATGTATTGAACATATGACTAGAGGTGACATACTTCAATTGAAGACCTGGAAAAATATACAAAAACCTGCACATGTGTCTTTTGTGACACAGTACTCCCTGTTGAGTGATGACGCTTATAAAAATCTTAAACAACATTGACATTTGCTGACGGAGGTGTCTGGGATTAGGAACTTAGGGCCAGATGTAGCAAAAATAAAAATTGCGACTCGCATTTTGCGAGTTGATGCGACTCGCAAAATGCGAGTCGCAAATTGGAATGCCAGAAAAAAAAGCGATCCGATTTTGCGACTCGCAGACGGACTCGCAACGCTGTGTGCGAGTCCGCAGTTTGCGAGGTCGCTGTTTGCGAGTGTGCAAAAAACGAACTCGCAATTAGCGAGTGGGTGTCGCAAATTGCGAATACCTTCAAAATTGCTTGCAGATGCAGCAGAACACTCCAGAAAGCATACCAGAACACCCTGGAAACACTTCCTGGCACATGATGATGACATCACAGCCAGGAAGTTAACAAATACACCTGGGAGGAGGGCTCAACAGTGAGCAGTGTCTCTGCCACTCACAGTAGGGTGCTGAGGAGTGGTAGGCACAGCACCATGGACGCAGCAGGGACCAGCCAGGCTGGCAGGAGGGGCAGGAGATCATAGATAACAGCCAGGACAGATTCATGTGGCACATGGCTTTAATGTGCCACATGACTGGTTGGCATTTTCCTGCCCATGGACAATTTCAACTTGTATATAGTTTCTTCATGACATTAATAAAACAGTTATTTTAGTTCCACTTAACAAATGGTTAATAGGTGAGTATGGTGGGAGTTGACACGTACCGTCCAAAATATTGCGTTGCAATGTGGTCCCGTCTCAGTCTGCCTTGATTAGCTAGACTCCTATCCCCATGATGGCGATGTGGTTGTTCTTGCTCTTCATCATCAGGATCTGGGTCTGCAGGGGTGAGAGGTAGCCCACGTCGGGTGGCTATGTTGTGGAGGATGGCGCATGCGACCACAATTTTGAAAGCGGTAATGGGGGTGTATTGGAGGGCGCCTCCACTGCGGTGGAGGAATCTAAATCTTGCCTTCAGCAGTCCGAAGGTGCGCTCGATCAGGTTCCTGGTCCTCTTATGCGCACTGTTGTATTGCCTCTCTGATTCAGTTCTGGGTGTTAAAAACGGAGTCATGATCCAAGGCCTGAGAGCATATGCACTGTCACCTGTTGGGCACAAAAGTACACGGTTAGGAAGTCCAGATTGTCGTGCACAGTGGCCTGTGTGTATGTCTGCAAGTGTCTGTGGCTCTACCTAGGAGGTAACCGTCTCCAAATTCCCCACGTTCCAGGCGTTGATGTATCCCACTATGCCTAAAAATGTATGAGTCATGGGTACTGCCAGGAAACTTAGCTACGATGTCCGTGATGACATAATGGGCATCACAAACAACCTGTATGTTGAGTGAGTGGGTACACTTCCTGTTGCGGAAAATGTGTTCCAGATTAGCAGGGGGGCATATTTGAATGTGTGTCCCATCTACACACCCTATGACATGAGGAAAGTGGACAATGCGGTAAAAGTCCAGCTTGGTGCTGTTAATTTCTGCCTCATTCCTTGGTAAGTATATGAAGTGAGACATGTGCGTGACTAAGGCATCTAGGAATGCCCTGAGGAACCTTGACACTGCACTTTGGGATACCCCACCTGCCACGGCAATGACCCCCTGATAGCTCCCTGAGGCCAAGAGGTGCAGTGCGCATAGCACTTGCACATGCGTAGGGATGGCGCAGCCACGCAGAGTCTTGTGTTCTAGCTGTGGTTTCAGTAAATCTATTAATTCTAGAATGGCTGCGCTGCTAAGGCGGTATTTGTCATAGATCTCCTCTTCAGTTTGCTGAAAAAGAGTCTGCCTGGTTCTATATATCTTCTCCTGTCTGTGGCCCCTCCTCCTCCTCTGCTGGGCTGCGTAGACTCTCCTCCTCACTGCTATCAGGTATATCTCCGCCATCTTGAGTAACCCAGATGCCTTCTGGGTCCCCTTTTATACTTTGGTAATGGTTACCACCTGCTCTGAGTTAGTGGTAAATGGGACATGCAAACTGGGCTTTTTGCGACTAGTCGCAATTTGCGAGTTGCAATTGCATAAGGTTTGCGACTCGCAAATTGCGACTTGCAATTTGCGGGTCGCAAAATGGGGTCGCAACGGATGCGACTCGCAAACGGGTCCCATCGCTTTTTGCGAGTCGGAAATGGGCTTTTTGCATCCCATTTCCGATTTTGCACTGTCGCAAATTGCGAATCGGCCCGTTTGCGAGTCGCAAACGTTTGCTACATCTGGCCCTATATATCTAATAAACCTAAAGTCACCTGTTGCAGGGGTAGGACCCTGAGGGACATGTTATGTCCCAGTTATGTTACTACGGTTAGGAAACATACGTGATTATCTACAACAGTGAAGGGATTTTTTACCTGTCAAGAGTGTACTGTGTGCAGTCTAGGATTGGATAAGACAAAGAGTTTTTGTTACAAACACTCAGATGAGATATGACATCAGACATTTTATTAATTGTAAGACCAAGTTTGTTGTGTATGTCATAGGCTATGCATGTAATAAGATCTATGCAGGAAGTACAATGAGATCTCTGAAATCCCGGATTCAGGAACATGTCCAAGCAATAAAATTAGATACGAAATATCCTGTCTTTACTCCTGATGGAACAACACTCTGAAATTTGGTCTCATGGTGTGGATCATGTATTATTTGATCAAAGGGGAGGCAATAGGGAACTAACTTTGCAGAGTAAAGAGGCTGCATGGATCTGCCGCTTGCGTTCTGTTGAAATGGGTCATAACACTGATGATGAATTGCATTATTTCCGATAATCTCCTTCTTTGGATCATTTCCTGTTGCTCAATTAATGTAGAGGGATGAGAAATAAATGGTGAAAATATGAGAAATAAGCGTCATATATTGTTAAACTTTTTTTCCTATGGTTTTTATGGTGTTTTTTAATGAAGATTGTTGGATGTAATGGACTTTTGTGGATTGATGTTTGCAACAAATCCTCTCCTTCCCTCTCCCCTTATTCTTTTTTCTTTTTCTTTTTTTCTATTTTGTTTTAATTTGATTTTTGGCCTTTTCTCTTGCTTTTTTCATCATGTTTTTGAAACTATGGGCCTCATTCCGACCCTGGCGGTCATGGACTGCCAGGGCCGGGGACGGAGGAAGCACCGCCAACAGGCTGGCGGTGCTTCAGGGGCAATTCTGACCGCGGCTTTTGAAAAGGGAAACCGGCCGTTTCCCGCCGGTTTTCCCCTGCCCCAGGGAATCCTCCACGGCGGCGCTGCAAGCAGCGCTGCCATGGGGATTCCGACCCCCTTCCCGCCAGCCTGTTCCTGGCGGTTTACACCGCCAGGAAGAGGCTGGCGGGAACGGGTGTCGTGGGTCCCCTGGGGGGCCCTGCAGTGCCCATGCCACTGGCATGGGCACTGCAGGGGTCAGTGTCTGCAAAGCAGACACTGAAAATCGCGACGGGTGCCACTGCACCCGTCGCACAAAAGCAACTCCGCCGGCTCCATTCGGAGCCGGCTTCATCGTTGCTGGGGCTTTCCCGCTGGGCGGGCGGGCGGCCTTTTGGCGGTCGCCCGCCTGCCCAGCGGGAAAGTCAAAATGACCGCCGCGGTCTTTTGGCGGTCTCCGCCCGGCGGAATGACCCCCTATATGTTGTATTTAAAGATATATTTGTAAATATATAGTCTTGGTGTATATTTTAAGGGATTCATATTTGTTGTATCACAGCCCTGAAGATGTCCTCCTCTAAAGGACGAAATGTGTTTGCTGCTTGCTTTGCTATGAATATGTGCTGCTCTAAGAAATAAAAGAATAAAGAGAGATTCTAATGGATCTAAACTAAAGAATTGGGCTTTCTGATATAGTTTATTGTGGTGCATAATCATTATTGTATTGCCGTATGAAATGTAATATTCGGTCTTCAGATGGAAGATCATTTTCCTCACAAGTTACAGGGAAGTGCTGTGCTGTAAGCACATTCATGACATATTTCATCTTTTTTATTTTGTGAGGGAGCAGCAAGAAGGGAACGTGTGTGAGTGCAAGCCCTAACATATACAGTTCACGTAATGCATGGGTACTCACAAACCTTTTCCCAGGGGCCAAAATGTTTGGTCTGTGATGTGCCCGAGGGCCGCATCGATGCCAGCGGAATGGAGGTTGGGCGAGAGGGTTGGGAGTATTGGCAGTTAAATATCAGTAGGCGAAGTGAAGGATATACATCTAGTGGTTAAATTGAGAAATATGAAACTAGAAAACCTTGGATTAATGTTGGCTTCCCCAATTTTCCCACTTGTGTGAACCTAGGCATTTGCTTAATTTCACTTCCCCTCTTTTTTCTTCATTATCACATATGAGTTCAACGAAATCAGGGTCTGCACCGTACAAAGTTG
Source organism: Pleurodeles waltl (assembly GCF_031143425.1). Taxonomy (NCBI): domain Eukaryota; kingdom Metazoa; phylum Chordata; class Amphibia; order Caudata; family Salamandridae; genus Pleurodeles; species Pleurodeles waltl. Next base: position 780,311,264 of record NC_090447.1, on the reverse strand, counting down.
CTCCTGTGTTTAATTTAATAAACTATAATGTTGTTCATGTATAATAGGAACCTAGGCCACTCAAAAAGTGCACATAACATCTGACTTGCTTGTTTAATTTCCTATTGGCGTATTTGTCAAGGTAGGGGTAAAAATGAATGTTTCAAAATTAATGTTTGAAAACTATCACATTTAAATGAATGCTTCTCATTGCACTGATACAATAAATTATACTTAGGTGAAATGGACTGCATGTTAACTTAACACACTTTTTGAATTTTGAAGTGACTGTTATATTTTTACACTTTTGCTGCAAGATGTCTTTAAAAATGAACGTGCTTCTAAAGTGAAGCTGAGGACTCCCTGGTTACATCCTTTCCTTAACACCAGTTAACATTAAAATAAATGATTGCCTCTATATTACTGATCTTTATATAGTTAGAGCTGAATCGAGTGAACAACCCTGTACTCCTGTTGCCCAGGGGGCCGCATGTAAAGGTCAAGGGGGCCGCATGTGGCCCCCGGGCCATACTTTGAGTACCCATGAGTCGTAATGCATCTATTTAATTGATCTTTAATATCAACTCCACACAGGGGTCCGATTTTCTTTGTTGATGCCCTGGATTGTCTTTTTTCTTTAAGTGGTATGTGTGTAATTTTAATTTGCGGCAGAATTTATATAAATTAATTCTTTCATTTGGAAGGTTCTTATCCATTAAGGGTACAAATGTTAGACCTTTCCGCAGGAGTTTAAAATGACATGTCTCTAGTTGTTCTTCCCCTTGGACCTCCTTGTGCGTCGGTGTGTGGGATTTTTTTGTTGTCGTAGTTCAACCCACTTCTTGTCTGTCTTCTCATTAGACTGAATTTCCCTGGGAAATCTAGCTGTGTTTTTCCCATCTGGGGATTATCATCCCCTGAAGTTGCTCCTGAGCTTTTAATGCTTGAGAGTGTTACATCATTATCCAAGACTTTATCCATCGTATGCCGTTTATGTACTCTATCATATTTTCTTGGAAAGGTGTAGATTCTTCCTGTTTCCTAATCTATTTTATCACTTGTAAATTTCTTGGATTTACCTGCCTGCACCTCTGTCTCATGTTTTCCCACTTCCAAGTCAATTAGGCTCAATTGCATCTTGATTTACTCTTTATCTCTCACGGTGTCCAGTATTTTCTCAGTCTCCTCAATCCGTTTCAAAGTTTGTGGTAAATGGTGTTCTGCTTGAGTTATCAATGTTTGCATCAGCTTCATTGAACATTCTATCGTGTCTGTGTGCCATTGTTTTAAAAGATCTGGATCCACATTGCTCAAAGTTGGTAAAACGGAAATCCTCAATCCTCCGGGGAGTCGATTGACTTCTAAATACTTTTTAAGCGACTATTTCCCACAAAATATTTACTTATTTCATCCGAGCTTGTTCTAGTTCTTTCAATAACTGGTTTGGGCAATTTACATCCTTAACTATCTCCATTTGAATATTCACTATTCCGTCCGATTGTCCCTCAAAGAGTGTTTTCAACGCCTCTTCTCTCCTCATGTTTTGATCCATGGCGCTAAAATAGCCCTGGGTCTCCTTTCAAATTCTAGATGAGAGATTCCTGTTGCTTTGTGCTTATTTTTATCATAAAACAGAGTTCACCGTAATACAAAGTTATTGGGTTCGCTTGTACCATATATCCGTTTTCATAAGTATCATGGTGTTAACTGGAAAAGGCTTTCCAGGGAGTGCCCTTTTTGTTACTTTATTCAATATCTTTTAAAGTCTCCTTTGTTTCCTCTTTTGTGTTGTATTCTGAGGTCTATGCGGTCCCATGACGGTGGTGCACTGCAGACAGACTACAGCCCAACGTGTGGGGTATCTGCCCATACACCGCGCCCCCTCTGAGGTACGTACACCAACCCTCCTCCACCCTCCCAGTAAATCCGCACTTACTGCACGTCCTGTTCGACGCTTCCTATCCCTTCGCATCTCTCTCCCACCCGAGTAACAGTGTTAATCCTCAATACCAAACGCTGCCGGAATCACTCTTGTCTCAACTTCTGGGTGCTCGCCAAATGGGGAACGGCAACCATACAACTTGTCGAAGTAATCACCATCAATTCCCTCAGTGGTCCATACAAGCTTCCTCTGCCACGTGCGGGTTACAGATGATAGCGGCACTCTCTGTTTTAAATCATTGTCTTTCAATTCCCAAGTCTTACACAAGGGTCAATCGTGAGAACATGGCGATGCGTTTCGCCGGTAGCCTTCAACTGGCCATGGAAACAAAGTGCAAGTGCTTTTAAAATGGGAACCCAAGCGCTCTTCCCAATTCATTTAAAGGGACAGACATCATTATATACAATCAATAACATTCAGAGAAATGTTGAGGCATATTTCCCAAGACATTTCTTTCCCTCTTTTCCTCAAATATCTGTATCAGTACTTACTGATTAATAGATCCTTTGATTAAAAAACCCTTTAACCAGATTATTGTCATGGGCATGCATCTTATCACAATTACATGTCATTGCCATCTTAAAGATACAATCACAAATAATTCAAAATATCATAATTTGCAATTTGCAAACCATAGACTCCACTATGAATTTTCCAGTTCCCTTAAAGTGACAAGTGCGTATTCTTCAGTGCTAATCCTTTATACTTTTAAACAAGTTTTTTAAAAACATGTTTTAAAGTGCAAATTACATCAATCAATAATCAGATTTTCAAATCAGGTATTTTCATATATAGTACTCTTGTAAAAACTCAAAGTAGTAAAAAAATCAAAGATTACAGTTTGCAGATCATATTTTTCACTAAAGAGCCTCCACATCTTCGAACATTTCCTATATGTCAGTTACAGCATGACTAGTGAAAATGTCATTTTAGGCCTAGTTAGTGAGTGAACATTTAATTTCTAATATCACACATGTTCCACTCTTAAAAATGATGTACAGCCTTGTGAGCAGCAAGGTATGCAAGGGAGCGACCTCTGACCCTGGTTCTCAGGCAGGTCGCTCCCCTCACCGCCTCACAGCCTGCAGCGTGACCGCTCTCGCTCCTGTGCCCTGTGCTCCTGTGCCCTGACTGCCTTCCCGCCTCCAGTGACCTAGCGCCAGCGCCCTCTTCGTTGTGCTCGAGTGCCTGTGTCCGCTCTTTCTTCTGTACCCCGAGTCCCTGTGCCCCTGGTATTGTTCCACTGTATTGTATTGTTTTTACCTTGTTTGCCCTTACCGTGTTCTTCTCTCTTCCAGCCTCGTCGCGTCACCCCATCGCCGCCCGTTCGTTTCCCGCCGCTACACTCCGGTAGCTCCGCCCCCTTGCTCCCCATTGGCCGCCCCGCTCCCACCTCCCAGCTGCTCCTCCCTCCCTCTTCCCCTCATATGGAGGCCGCGCAGCGGTAGAGAGAGCGACCTCTGACCCTGGTTCTCAGGCAGGTCGCTCCCCTCACCGCCTCACAGCTTCCAGCGTGACCGCTCTCGCTCCTGTGCCCTGTGCTCCTGTGCCCTGACTGCCTTCCCGCCTCCAGTGACCTAGCGCCAGCGCCCTCTTCGTTGTGCCCGAGTGCCTGTGTCCGCTCTTTCTTCTGTACCCCGAGTGCCTGTGCCCCTGGTATTGTTCCACTGTATTGTATTGTTTTTACCTTGTTTGCCCCTACCGTGTTCTTCTCTCTTCCAGCCTCGTCGCGTCACCCCATCGCCGCCCGTTCGTTTCCCGCCGCTACACTCCGGTAGCTCCGCCCCCTTGCTCCCCATTGGCCGCCCCGCTCCCACCTCCCAGCTGCTCCTCCCTCCCTCTTCCCCTCATATGGAGGCCGCGCAGCGGTAGAGAGAGCGACCTCTGACCCTGGTTCTCAGGCAGGTCGCTCCCCTCACCGCCTCACAGCCTCCAGCGTGACCGCTCTCGCTCCTGTGCCCTGTGCTCCTGTGCCCTGACTGCCTTCCCGCCTCCAGTGACCTAGCGCCAGCGCCCTCTTCGTTGTGCCCGAGTGCCTGTGTCCGCTCTTTCTTCTGTACCCCGAGTGCCTGTGCCCCTGGTATTGTTCCACTGTATTGTATTGTTTTTACCTTGTTTGCCCTTACCGTGTTCTTCTCTCTTCCAGCCTCGTCGCGTCACCCCATCGCCGCCCGTTCGTTTCCCGCCGCTACACTCTGGTAGCTCCGCCCCCTTGCTCCCCATTGGCCGCCCCGCTCCCACCTCCCAGCTGCTCCTCCATCCCTCTTCCCCTCATATGGAGGCCGCGCAGCGGTAGAGAGAGCGACCTCTGACCCTGGTTCTCAGGCAGGTCGCTCCCCTCACCGCCTCACAGCCTCCAGCGTGACCGCTCTCGCTCCTGTGCCCTGTGCTCCTGTGCCCTGACTGCCTTCCCGCCTCCAGTGACCTAGCGCCAGCGCCCTCTTCGTTGTGCCCGAGTGCCTGTGTCCGCTCTTTCTTCTGTACCCCGAGTGCCTGTGCCCCTGGTATTGTTCCACTGTATTGTATTGTTTTTACCTTGTTTGCCCTTACCGTGTTCTTCTCTCTTCCAGCCTCGTCGCGTCACCCCATCGCCGCCCGTTCATTTCCCGCCGCTACACTCCGGTAGCTCCGCCCCCTTGCTCCCCATTGGCCGCCCCGCTCCCACCTCCCAGCTGCTCCTCCCTCCCTCTTCCCCTCATATGGAGGCCGCGCAGCGGTAGAGAGAGCGACCTCTGACCCTGGTTCTCAGGCAGGTCGCTCCCCTCACCGCCTCACAGCCTCCAGCGTGACCGCTCTCGCTCCTGTGCCCTGTGCTCCTGTGCCCTGACTGCCTTCCCGCCTCCAGTGACCTAGCGCCAGCGCCCTCTTCGTTGTGCCCGAGTGCCTGTGTCCGCTCTTTCTTCTGTACCCCGAGTGCCTGTGCCCCTGGTATTGTTCCACTGTATTGTATTGTTTTTACCTTGTTTGCCCTTACCGTGTTCTTCTCTCTTCCAGCCTCGTCGCGTCACCCCATCGCCGCCCGTTCGTTTCCCGCTGCTACACTCCGGTAGCTCCGCCCCCTTGCTCCCCATTGGCCGCCCCGCTCCCACCTCCCAGCTGCTCCTCCCTCCCTCTTCTCCTCATATGGAGGCCGCGCAGCCCGTCTGCGCCCGTCCGCGCCTGGACCGCGTCCAGCGCCAGACCCCCTGGCCCCCACCGCTGCGAGCCTACACGCCGGACCTACGAAGCCGCCACCCTCATCGCACTCAACACCGGCCAGATCCCCGGGTGCTGCCGTGCCGCCCCAAGACGCACCCACGGACCCTTCACCTGCCAATCCTGCAAGTTCTCCTGCATCCAGACCCGCACCGCGCCCGCCAAACCAAGCACCAACAGCAACCACCTGAAGTGCATCCTGCTTAACACCCACTCCATCCACAGACACGCCGTGGAACTCTGGAACCTGCTCGACACCACATCTCCAGACGTCGCCTTCCTCACAGAAACCTGGATGAACGCCTCCTCAGCGCCCAACATCGCCATTGCCATCCCGGACGGATACAAGATCACCCGGAGGGACCGCATCAACCAGACAGGAGGAGGCATCGCCATTGTCCACAAGAACACCATCCGCATCACGACCAACTCTGACGACACCCTCACAGCTGCCGAACATCTCCACTTCCAGATTCACACCGACCCCAAGACCACACTCAGAGGCACCCTCATCTATAGACCCCCAGGACCCCGCACACAATTCAGCGAAGACATCGCAGACTTCATCAGCACTCACGCCCTCTCCTCCGCCGACTACATCCTCCTACGGGACCTCAACTTCCACCTGGAGAACAGCAACGACAACAACACCACCACCCTGCTGGACAACCTCGCCAACCTCGGACTCAAGCAACTGGTGAACACCCCCACCCACTACGCCGGACACACGCTTGACCCAGTCTTCTCCTCCAGCAAGTACATCTCCTTCAGCCACTCCACCGGACTCCACTGGACAGACCACAGCTGCGTCCACTTCAGCTTCAGAAAAACCACGACTCACCACCACCCACAACAGGCTCCACGCAGGAGCTGGAACAAGATCACCGCCGACCACCTCTCCACATCACTGAGCCAGAACCCTCCCGCCAGCTCAGCGGACCCCAACCAAGCAGCCAACAACCTTACACAGTGGATCACCAACTGCGCTGACAACCTCGCACCTCTGAAAACCCATCCCATCAGGCCCAACAGCAAGAAAGCCTCCTGGTTCAACAACGACCTCAAGAACTCCAAGAAGAACTGCTGCACCCTCGAGAGAGCCTGGCGAAAAAACCCGACTACAGACAACATGACCGCCCTCAAGTACGCGTCCCGTAAACACCACCAGCTGATCCACACCACCAAGAAGACAGCATTCAAAGAACGACTAGACAACAACGCACACAACAGCAAGGAACTCTTCAGCATCGTCAAAGAGCTCTCCAACCCTAGCGCCGGAAACAACAACATCACCCCCTCACAAGACCTCTGCGACTCACTCGCCTCGTTCTTTCACCGCAAGATCGCCGACATACACAACAGCTTCGGCGCACAGACCACGCACCCAACCACCAAACAGACGCCCCCCAACACCACCCTCCGCGCCTGGACCCCGGTCAGCACCGAAGACACCATCCACACGATGAACACTATCCATTCCGGATCACCAACCGACCCATGCCCCCACCACGTCTTCAACAAGGCCGACTCCGTCATCGCACCCCATCTCCGGGACATCATCAATTGCTCCTTCAACACCGCCACCTACCCGGAGAGCTGGAAGCATGCCGAACTCAGCGCCCTCCTGAAGAAACCATCAGCAGACCCCACCGACCTCAAGAACTACCGCCCCATCTCGCTCCTCCCGTTTCCTGCCAAAGTCATCGAGAAGACCGTCAACAGACAGCTGGCCGCCTTCCTCAAGACTAATGGATCCCTCGACCACTCACAGTCCGGCTTCCGAGCCAACCACAGCACCGAGACCGCCCTCATCGCAGCCACTGACGACATCCGAGCCCTGCTCGACAATGGGGAAACAGCGGCCCTCATCCTCCTGGACCTCTCCGCAGCGTTCGACACGGTCTGCCACCGCACCCTAGTGCAGCGCCTCAGCAACATCGGAATTCAAGAGAAGGCTCTAGAGTGGATCATCTCGTTCCTCACCGGAAGAACCCAGAGAGTCCGCCTCCCCCCGTTCAGATCCGAAGCCACCGAAGTCATCTGCGGCGTACCACAAGGATCTTCACTCAGCCCCACCCTCTTCAACGTCTACATGAGCCCCCTCGCAGCCATCGCACGCCATCACAACCTCAACATCATCTCCTACGCCGACGACACTCAGCTGATCCTCTCCCTCACCAACGACCCAGCCACCGCCAGAACCAACCTGCACGAAGGGATGAAAGACGTAGCCGAGTGGATGATGAACAGCCGCCTGAAACTAAACTCAGACAAGACGGAAGTCCTCATCCTTGGATCATCACCATCTGCCTGGGACGACTCCTGGAGGCCCCCTGCCCTGGGCAGCGCACCCAAACCAACGGACCACGCACGCAACCTGGGCTTCATCCTGGACTCCTCCCTCTCGATCAACGCCGTCTCTTCATCATGCTTCAACATCTTACGCATGCTCCGAAAGATCTTCCGATGGATCCCCACCGAAACCAGGAAGACGGTCACCCAGGCACTCGTCACCAGCCGACTGGACTACGGTAACACCCTCTACACCGGAACCACGGTCAAACTACAGAAAAGACTCCAACGCATCCAGAACGCCTCCGCACGCCTCATCCTTGACATCCCCCGACACAGCCACATCTCCGGACACCTGAGAGACTTGCACTGGCTCCCCATCAGCAAGAGAATCACGTTCCGCCTCCTCACCCACGCACACAAGGCCCTCCACGACCTGGGCCCCAGGTACCTCAACAACCGCCTGACCTTCTACACTCCCACCCGCCAGCTACGATCGACCAGCCACGCCCTCGCCGCCGTGCCACGCATTAGAAAAGCCACCATGGGAGGAAGATCCTTCTCCTACCTGGCAGCCAAGACTTGGAACTCCCTCCCCATCCACCTCCGTCTGACCCACGACCACCTCTCCTTCAGGAAGCAACTCAAGACCTGGCTGTTTGAGCAGTAGCGGTCCCCCCTCCCCGCAGCGCCTTGAGACCCTCCGGGTGAGTACCGCGATATACACATTTTTTGATTGATTGATTGATTATGTTTAGTGGTGGCCTGTTTAATATTTTTTAAATCATGTATTTTTAACTGTCAAAAGGTGGTTTTGACAGGTCTAAGCAGCAGGAATCAAGCTGCTGGCATCAAGCTACCCAGGGTGGTTCTGAAGCCGTGTTTTCACTGCCAATGTAGTAAATGGCACAATATGTTCTACACGCCAAAGGTGGTGTTTAACTTTTCAAACCAAGGCTGTATTTCTGCAATAAATTCTTTGGTCGTATAGGAAAGGTATTTGTGCCAATCAGATTTAAGTGTTTAAAGTGGGATCATAGGCACTTTACTCCTATGTATCAGGAGAAAAATGTAGAGTCCTAATGCCAACAAAATAGAAAGGCCAAACATTGAGGGGAATCCAGGTGAAAAGATTGTCATATTCCACGAGGATCTCCTGTGGACTTGCCCATGGTTCCATCTTGTCCCCTCTGATCTTCATCCTCTGCATGCAACCCCTTCGGGCTCTACTCACAGAGCACAGCATCAACATTATTCAAAATGATACACAACAGTATTTGAAGGTCTTCTATAGATATTCAATGCCTCAAATATTGCTTGCAGCACTTGTAGGCTTCAATGCTCACCACCTACATGAAGCAGAATTCTTGCTGCTTGCTAAGAAAAACAAGCTGCAACAAGTCCACATCTGCCTCAACAACATGAAACCGGATGATTTTGAACCTGAAGTATAACCCAGCGCCAAATCTCTGGGAGTTAGGCAAAACACTGATCTACATCTCATGGAACATATTACCTGGAAAACTAAGTTGGCATGGTCCTGTAGTGTGGTTAGTTTTACGTATCCTTTGCGCATTATCTTCAGGCTTTAGGCCTTTGTGCACTTTGCCCTGGATGTATTTTATTCATTTGCTTGCAGCTTAGAGCCTCTGTGCACTTGGCTCTAAATGCTTTTTATTAGGCTTTGTACTGTTATTTTTCAAATAGCCAGTTCTACGGTCTTGTTTTTTATTCATATCACACTGTTTAGCCTACTTCAGCACTGGAGTTCTCCATAACACATTCCTGTTCACTCTGTGCTTCAGTCAAGGATACAGTCTGGTACATTGCCGATAGACGTGGTAGGAGTTTAGTCTTTGGCATTCCTGCGTAGGGACATTTTGTGATCACGCTGACATGTTAGTTATAAAATCACTTCCTTGTCCCAATACACGCAAGAGGGAGATTCCGACCCGGGAACCACAACTAGACGCTGACTGCCTCGTTGCAGATGCTGAACCAAGATCACAGGCCCTTGCTCAGGTATGAGGGCTGATGTCTCCCCAGTGATTCAGAAAGGCAAGCTAGAAGCTTAACATGCTGTGCTCGAAATAGATCAAGCAGAGGGAGAGTAGAAACTAATAGACATGATGATAGCTTTGTTCTTATGTTTTACTCTCCTGGTGACTATTTCAATACTACTGTGTTGTATGGTTCTGGTAATTGCGGCTCACGCCTTATTATCTAAAATGCAGTCGTTTTATTAAAACATTATATAAAACTTATACTGCCTTTGTCATTTGTATATGAGATCATACTGTAAATGAGAGAGTTGGTTTGGATCTGAGTGACCACGACTTCCCTGAGAAGTTCCAAAGATGTCATGCGCTCGGCTGCCCAATCATCTCTTCCCCGTGGGAGAAATGAGGCACTGCTAGTTAGCCGGAGCAAAAAACGGATTTAGGGTGACAGAGTTCCTTACACGTGGGTCAGACTCAGTCCCCCACACTTTTATCGATCCTGCTGCCTAGAAATCCAGTAGTCTCATTTAGGATAATGAGAGCCCACGCGACAGTCCCAGCTTTCTCTGCTAAAGAAAAAGGAACCAAAACCATTTGTCTTGGAAAGAAACTTCACACCCTCTGGCACAACCTCCCAAACTCCATACTAATGCTCTTAAGGACATTTTACAAGTAGTAGAATGACTAAACCAAGAAGTAAAAAATACAGAACTCCATGGGTGACTTAGCGAGTCCACACCTCTTCAAAATGTTTGCGAAGGCTACAGAGCCATCATGAGCAGCATCCCTACCAATCCGGCTGTCAAACTCACCATTTCGAGTGGACCATGGTACACACTTAGGCCCTCATTACAACCCTGGCGGTAAATGTTGCTTACTTCCGTGCTGACAGCCGCCAAGATACTGTGACTGCGGTGGTAATCCGCCACGGGTATTATGACCCACGCAGAGAATACCACCACAACAAAGACACCCACACAAGTCCGCCATATCAAAGGTCAGTGATAAAATGGCGATGGCAAAACCCACACCGTCATGCCAACAGGAGTATGCCCACAATATCACGACCCATGAATCAATGCTGCGGTCTTTTAACCGCGGTAAACCATTGGCAGTACACACCGCCGCACTCAAAATACGCACACACTTACAAAACCACACCACATTGGACAGTTCAAAATACACACGAGTGACAAACATACACACACCACGCCCACACACTCACACCACTATAAAACACACACCCACATTTCCTACAACCACTTACAATGAAAAAAAGAGACTAAGAACAGAGAGACAAGCAAAGAGCACATACTCAAACAGAGGCACAGAGCACCATCACCCATACACCATCCACGCACATCACAGTATACACCCCAACACATCACCCCACACATCACCTCGCACATCCACACACATACCACTCACACCACATCCATGGCACCTCAAAGACACCCCAGGTTTTCTGAGGAGGAGCTAAGGGTCATGGTGGAGGAAATCATCCAGGTAGAGCCACAGCTATTCGGATCACAGGTTCAGCAGACGTCCATTGCTTGGAAGATGGAGCTATGGCGAAGAATCATGCACAGGGTCAATGCCGTGGGACATCACCCAAGAACCAGGGATGACATCAGGAAGAGGTAGAATGACCTACGGTGGAAGGTGCGTTCCGTGGTTTCAAGACACCAGATTGCTGTACAGAGGACTGGCGGTGGACTCCCACCTCCTCCCCCACAACTAACAACATGGGAGGAACAAGTCTTGGCAATCATGCATCCTGAGGGCCTTGCAGGAGTAGCAGGAGGACTGTACTCTTGTAAGTCAAATCTTTACCATTATATCCCCCACCCTAAGTGCATGCCATCACATACCCCCCACCCGTACCCTCACTCCCATCACTCCATCACCTCACATATACCCCACCATCACAACCCACATATCCCAATACCAAGCCCTGCATGCAACAACAATGTATGTACACCCATCACAGACCTGCATGGACCCACATCACCACAGCATGCCTAGTAGAGAGACTCACCGAGCCCACACAATCAGCACTCACACAAGGCCAAGGCGACAGGGAAAGCACAAGATGGCACACACAGATACAATAACAATACATTTGCATCCCAACAGGACCCCTACCCAATGTCACCAGAGAGGAGGTGCCACCAACATCCAGCCCCCCCGAAGAGGCCCACAGTGATGACAGCAGCTCTGCACGCCTGGATCATGATGACCAACCTGGCCCATCAGGGACTTCTGGACAGTCGGTTTCCCTGCCACAGTCCCAACCCACCACAGAGCCTCCCCCTCAGGAAACACCACCACAGCACCCACCCAGCGGGCCCATCCCTCTGTCCCCAGGACACATCAATCAGCAATGTGTCCACCACTACAGGGACCCCAGGCAACCCAACTAACACAGGACGATCAGGGACCTAGGGTCAGTGGCAGTGGGTACACTGTTCAGGGGACAGAGACACAGGACAGCAGGGAAGCTGGGAGGAATGCTGTGGGACAAGGGGAGGATAAGCCCAAGAAACCGACCCTCCACTAGGCACTCTTAAACACCATGGGAGCATACCACCATTCCCAAAAGACCATGGGCACAGTACTGGCAAAGTTACAGGAGACCCAGCGGCTGCATGAGGGACAGTGCCTGGAGATCAGGGAGGACCTCACAAAAATCTACACCATCCTGGTCACCATAGCAGGGGTGCTGGCTGACAAGGGCAGGACCATGAGAGAGGCAGTGGCACAACAACGGGCCACTGACACTAGCCAAACCGAGGAACAGCCTTCCACCTCTGCCGGTGCTAGTGGACAGCAGGCCCCGCCACAGGACCAAAAGGCCACCAGCACCCCACCCCGTGCAGAAGGAAAACCACCCCGCAAACGGTCCCTGCAATCCAGGCAGAACACAGAGAACATTGCCAGGACCCCCACCAGGAAATAGGACTCTCCTGATTGTCACCCTTCTGTCCCACTCTGTCACCCTGTCCACCTTGAACTGCCATTACTCCCCTTCTTATGCCCCATTGGATAATGCACCTGTGATACCAATAGACTGGACTCTACCCTTGACCTTCCTCCACCATCACCCCGGCCCCTTGCACTTACCCCCCATACTGTTTAGCACAAACAATGAACACCATTGAAATATAAACCATACTGGAGTCAGTGTGAGGATTGGAAATAAGTATTCTTACAACATTCTCAAAGCATTGCAACGTCTATGTTCATTGAATTATACCAATGTTTGACAGTTGGTGGGCAGCAGTACATAGAGCAGGAGCCGGAATGGGGTACACAGATCTAAAAAAAGGGAATCCAAAGGGAACAGTCAGTGGCCATAGACAGAGGGTAAGAGGCTGCCATGTACAATGTCCAAAAGTGTACTGAAAAATGAAGTTGAGTTACAGTCTCTTACCTGTGTGTCACTGGAAGTACTGCTGTATAATGTTTGTTCTGTTGTCCACATCTTCTTCATGTGCCTCCTCTTCCTCACTGTCCACAGGCTCCACCGCTACCACAAGACCATCACCAGGCTCATCCTCCACCAGAAAATGCACCTGGCGTCTCAAGGCCAGGTTGTGTAACATACTGCATGCCACGATGATCTGGCACACCTTCTTCATTGAGTAGTAAAGGGATCCACCTGTCAGATGGAGGCACCGGAACGTGGCCTTCAGGAGGCCGAATGTCCTCTCAATAATCCTCCTTGATTGCCTCATTGTAACGTTCCTCTGCCCTTGTCCTGGGATTCCTCACTAGGGTCAGTAGCCATGAGAAGTTGGGGTAACCAGAGTCACCTGTAAACATCGATGGACAACTGTTAGACACACACTAACCCTTAGGGAAAAACCTATACTCAGACCCTAATTGATACTGTGTGGGACCTTGGCCTCACCTAATAGTCACACCGGGTGCCTCTGGAGTTGACCCATTACATTAGAGATGCTGCTATTCCTCAAGACATAGACGTCATGCACTGAGCCAGGATATTTGGCATTCACATGGGAGATGTACTGGTCTGCCAAACACACCATTTGCACATTCATCGAATGATAGCTTTTTCTATTCCTGTAGACCTTTTCATTTCTGTGGGGGAGACAAATGCCACATGTGTACCATCAATGGCACCAATGATGCTGGGGATATGTCCCAGGGCTTTGAAGTCAGCCTTCATTGTAGCCAAATCCTCCACCTGGGGGAAGACGATGTAGCTGCACATGTGTTTCAGCAGGGCAGACAACACTCTAGTCACCACACTGGAGAACATTGGCTGAGACATCTCTTATGTCATGGCCACTGTTGTTTGAAAGGAACCACTTGCCAGGAAATGGAGCACTGACAGGACCTGCACTAGAGGGGGGATTCCTGTGGGCTGGCAGATAGCTGATATCAGGTCTGGCTCCAATTGGGCACACAGTTCTTGGATTGTCGCACGATCCAGTCTGTATGTGATGATAATGTGTCTGTCCTCCATTGTCGACAGGTCCACCAGGGGTCTGTACACCGGAGGATGTCGCCATCTCATCATCTGCCTCAGCAATTTTAGCCTATGGAGGAGAACGGTGAGCAGAAGGTCATTTTCCACATAGATAGCACAACTGTTTTTGAATTAATGTCACAGAAGCAGTGTGTGAATTTGAGAATCAGTATATGTGCCAATATGTGCTGTGACACAGTTAGGTGCCATGACATGTGCCCCCCTGAAATGGCGGCTCCCTGACCTGTGGGAAGGGACAAGGGGAAATGAGGTAACTGCGCTGGCGTTGTGCTGCATCGCAACAGGCGGTCGATGACCGCCGCGCAACTTCGCATTGGTTATCATTGGGCCCTATGGGTCCCATGAGCAAATGGCGATGTACGCCGTCAGTGACGGTACATCCCGCCGCAGACGTCACTGCCATTTTCTAGCTATTCACTCCTTTGCTACCTGACCATCAACAGGAGAGGACCTACACTCCTAGTGCTACTGTGACCCGAGTCTGGAAGCGACAATGGCTAGAGTGTCTGGGGAAAGGGCCCCTGCCTTTACTGTGGAGGAGTTGGAGAAACTGGTGAATGGGGTCCTCCCCCAGTACACGTGACTCTACGGTCCACCAGACAAACAGGTGAGTACACTGTGAGCATGATGTGTGAGCAATGCCCGTTTGGAGTGGTGTGGATGTAAGCCACATGCTGGGGGGTGCTAAGGCGTCCTGGCCTGAATGCTGCATGAGTGGTGGTCAGTGTATGTGCATCAGGGCATGGGTGGGAACTGGTGGGCTCTGAGTATGACGGTCCGGACGGGTGAGTAATTACATTTTCCGCTGCCTTTTCCCTCTAGGTCAGCACCCATCAGAAAAAAGGTATTTGCCGTGCCATCGCCAAGGAGGTGCGGACCCTCGGGGTCTATCAAAAGCAGAGCACCCACTGCCACAAGAGATGGGAGGACCTGCGCCGCTGGACCAAGGAGACGGCGGAGGCCCAGCTGGGGCTGGCCTCCCAAAGTGGAAGGGGTGCCTGTCGCACCATGACCCCCTTGATGTTCTGCATCCTGGCTGTGGCCTATCCGGAGTTGGATCGGCGCTTGAGGGCATCACAGCAGCCACAAGGGGGTGAGTACAGATTCAGAAAGCTGACTTTGTGTGCTTTAGGAACTAGCTGGGTGGGGGATGTGGGCTGTGGATGCCCCTAGGTCAGGGCAATCCTGGAAGGCTAGGTCCCTTGTTTGCAGGCTCTGAAGCACATCTACCCCAATGGTACAAGTGGCCAACTACTGCTGGGCATGGTCCTGGGGTGTCAGGTGTGGAGATGCTGGCATTAGGCATTATACCCCATGGGCTGGTGACTACCTTACTGACTGGTTGGGCATGGCCTAGTGCATTGGCAAGCTCAGTGTGTGTTGTGTATGCCAAAGGTAGTGGTGTTGCTGGCATTGACCATGTGTATCCTCTGTTTCTCCCCTCCTTCATGTTTTGTCACCCTGTCCTTGTGTGCATTAGCATCATCTGGAGGAGAAGCAGAGGCACCGGCGACGGAGGGAGTTGTATCCCACATGGCCCATGAGGGCGAATCCACTGAGGGTGAAGGCACCAGTGGGATGGAGGGCGAGGGGAGCTCCACGACAGGGACAGGAGAGGATACCAGTGACAGCGACTCCTCCTCCAATGGGAGATCCCTGGCGTGGCGGACACCTCGGTGCCCACCCCAATAACAGGTACAGCCACCACCCCCCTACCAGCAGTGCCCTCCCAGCAGCCCCTCAGCGTGATTCCTGTGCCTGCTCACCCAGGAGGGTGGGCATTTCCTTCGCCCCAGGCACCTCAGGCCCTGCCGCAGTCAGCCCTGCTGCCCTCAGTGAGGAGGCTATTGACCTCCTGAGTTCCCTCACTGTTGGGCAGTCAACCATTCTGAATGCCATCCAGAGTGTCGAGAGGCATTTGCAACAAACAAATGCATACCTGGAGGACATTCATTCTGGTGTGGCGGTCGAATGGAGAGCATTTCAGAATCTGGCCTCAGAACTGATTGCAGCCATTGTCCCTGTGTCCAGCCTCCCCACTCCAACTTACACTATCATGATCCAATCCCCTCTACCTCACCCTATCCCAAGCACACCTTCAGACCAGCATGCACACACATCAACACACAAAAGTGGCTCAGGAAAACGTAAGCAGCACACATCATCACACAGGCACTCACACAAACACCATACCCATGCACACATACCAAATATCCACTTCCTCTGCTGTATCCCCCTCCTCCTCTTCGTCCACCTCCCTCCCAGTAGCGTCTCCACTCACACCTGCATGCACTACATCATCAGCCACTGCCTCCATCACCAGCACGCCCATTACAACACACCCCTCACGAGCAATCACCACCCCCACAACCATGTACACGTCCGCTGTGTCCTCTCCCAGTGTGTCTGTGAGCCCTCCTCCCAAACTACAC